>NC_053452.1:89235821-89585742 GCF_015227805.2 Hirundo rustica
AAGAAAAAAGAAAGATAAGAAGAAGAAAAAAAAGAAAGGAAAGAAAGAAAGAAAGAAAGAAAGATGGGTAGAGAGGGAGAAAGGAAAGACGGAGAAAGGTTGGAGAGATTAGGTGAAGTCTCAGAGGCCTCACTATGGCATCAAAGCTGATTGCCAGCTAATGGTATCCATCTGTTCATCAGATCATTATATTGTTCATTTTGTCATCCTATAACAAGACTTGTATAAGATTTATATAATGAGGTACTCTCTGAAATCCTCAATATCACTGAGAAGAAGTCCTGTTCCTAAAAACCCCCCAATTCCAGTCAGACAAGTGGCTGAAAAATCTCAGCACGAATATCAACTGGTGATGACCATATATTTTCATTAATTATGACTTCACAGAATTATACATCTGATCAGTTAATGTCCCATTTTTAAATTTCATTTGCAAGTGCATTCAAGTATGCAAAAGGTCTATTTTTTTTTTAATGAAAAAAAGAAAATAGATCTAGTATAATTAATAAGGCCAGGCCCCTTTACTGTTTTGTACTTTAAATACTCTAAAAATCTCATATTGTTTTTCTTGTGTCTTTTACATTCTAATAATTCAGGCATCTTTTTCTTTTCCAACTTAGAAAATAAATCAGCCGTACTGAAAAAATTATTTCATTCAACACTGATGATGTGCTTTGGACTAAAGTACATATTTAAATTCTATTTCTCCATAAATGATTTTAAATAGTTTTATTCATGTGAATTAAAATTGTTGTTAAAGGCCTTATTACAAAAAATGTTACTGTGAGTCCTCAAAATTGTGAAGTGTAAGAATGTGGTTAATATCTTAATACACTATGACTATACAATTAACAGTTATACAAACTATCTTCTGGAAAACAGACCTTCCTGAAAAACACTTACCTCATGCTTATGTACTGCATTTAGATTTTGGAAAATAACAGGACCTGTGAAGTGCTAAAATACATAGCATATTATGTAAAAAGAACACAAAACTGATCAATATTTCAGTTGTAGGCATCATTAATTTTTTTTTATTATTATTTCTGGTTTTTTAATTTCTGTTCCTAATCTGATCAGATCCATGTATGATAGAGAACAGGAAAACAACATTTGTAAAACTTTTAAAGCAAAATGAGAGTGAATAATGGTGCTGCAGGTGATGCAACTACAGTTTTTAATACAAAAGAGTACAAAAACATATAGATGTCCAAAGGAGAGCCATAAGGATGGTAAAGAGCCTCGAGAGGGAGCCATCTGAGGAGGAGTTGAGGTTACTTGGTCTGTTCAGCCTGGAGAAGAGGAGACTGAGGGGATCTCATTGCAGTCGACAATTTCCCCATGAGAAGAAGAGGAGGGGCAGGTATTTCAGCTCTCTTGTGCGCAGTGACAGGTATTTAAGAAGTAGCCTGAACCTCAGTAAGGGGATGTTTAGGTTGGATATCAGGAAAAGGTCCTTCACCCAGAGGATGGGCACTGGAGCAGGCATCCCAGACACATGGTCATAGCACCAAACCTGACAGACTCCAAGAAATGTTTGTACCGTGTTCTTGGGTATATGGTGTGATTCTTGGGCTGTCCTTTGCAGGGCTAGGAATTGAACCCAGTGATCCCAATGGGTCCAACTCACCATATTCTGTGATTATATGATTCTAAGAATCTCATTTAACTAGGAGGAAAGAAAACACCATCTTTACAAAGAGTTTTCATATGTAAAAAGAAGCGGCAATGGTACTTGATACCGTTATTATTCAAGAGGATGTAAAATTAAACAAAGAAACAAACAAAAACAAGGATAAGATACCCAAAAGTAATCTAGACTCCCCTTTTCCCCTTTTTCAGGAGACTTAGCCGTATTTATCATCATATAGAGTGCCTGGTTCAAGCTGCAGTTCCAGACAGCCACAACCCACCCACTAGGTCATGGCTAAGCCCACAGCAGAGGTAGGGGCACCTCGGGTGAAATGTACTTGAGAAAGGGCAATATGCTGCACACTTTTATAGGAATAAAGTAAAAAAAAAAAAAAAAAAAAAAAAAAAAAAGAAGAAGTGAGAAACAGCTCAATGAATGTCAAGACCAGTAAAAGAAGGGGGAGGAGGTGCTGCAGGCACCAGAGCAGATATACCCTTGCAGCTGGTAGTGAAGACTGTCATGGAGGAGGTATTTCCCTGCAGGGTGTGTAGCAGTCTGGAGTGGAGTGAAGTGAGACCCAAGAAAGTAAGGAGGAAAGGTGTACTCAGAGAGAAACTATGTGTGGGTGTATTCATATTTTTACTATACCAAGAAAAGACAATGACAGATGAAAAAAACCCTAGATGCTTATATTTCTTTTGAAGAAGTTAAAATTAGCTACATGATTTTGAGTCTACTTATCTCAAATGTTATATCTGGTTTAAGCAGACAGGCATTAAAAATGGGTAATGAGACCAATGTGTCAGAAAATCTTCAGACCAAATACTAAATAAAATTTTCTTTAATGACAATGGAACTGTAGGTATGTAGTAATACATTGTAGGACACCAGAGTGATCAGCCTGCATATGCAGTTCTGAAGCACAACATCTGTAGAATCAACTCTTTATCATGTAGTCTTGTATCCACTCTAAAGACACTTCCAGACTTGCTGTAAGTTATGGACAATGTCATGACCTTGTTACACAGTATTATATAAATTGGCCAATTAATGAGCATCAAACTGCAGTCTGATACGTTTCTGTATTTTTGAAGTCTCTGCTTTGAACTGTCCAGAACCCCTGTCAAAGTCTTCTGAATTTTCATTTTTACATACCTGTCTAGTCTGCAATAGTTTACAACAAAAAGCACTGGTGTTTAAAAACTTACCACTGTATAAGTATCACATTCTTAACTGATTATAATTAGCATCTGAGTCACTATTGGAATTTCTGGTATATTTTCAACAGTGGTTTATTTCAGATTTTAGCAAAATCATATTATGAAGTTAGTGGAGACATTCATTTTGATCTTGCTTTTTCTGCCCTAGAATTGTCTGTCTCTCCACTGACAACAAAGATATCACAATAAGAAAGATAGTAACTTGTATGTTTCATCTAAATACCTAAAATATTATGGAGAAAATCTGTGAATTTCATTTCATTAACATATAGAAGGGAATTAATCAAAAGGTGCAAATGAATTGGTAAATTGGGAATGAGAAAATATTTGGACAGAAATTCTAGCTGGTAATTTTAGTTTATTGTTTCAACATCTTCTGGGTGCTTCATGAAAAAGAATATCATCAATAGTATTTATTAATGAAGTAGCCAGCCCTGTAAAAGATTCTTTTGGGAAAGATGCTTCTCTTACAATTTTTAACCAGTGTAACAATATTTATTTAATTATATGTGTGTGTGTGTGTGTGTGTGTGTGTGTATGACAAGCAGTAGGAAGCAGCAAGAGCATTTCTATATGGTCAGAAGCATATGTTTTCTTTTTGTTATAGGCATGTTTTCTGTATTTTACAGATACATTATTTAGACTGTTTCATGCAACTCTAATCAGTGTAGAACTCAAAGCATTTAAAGCCAAATTTTAATAATAACTTTTGTATAAGTAAAGAAGATAGGATGAGACCACAAAAGAGGCCATAGTGGAGGAGTGGCAAAAAAAAAGGAAAAACAGGAAAAAGAAATTTGTTTCTATAAATCTGAGTTGAATGTTTGTGATACTTCTCAGAATATAGGCCCAGAAGGTGGTATCAACTAATAAACTGAATAAAAACAAGGATTTAGAGAAAGATATTTTATTTTTCATAATTTATATTCAAAGGGGGAAAAAAAACCCTGATAACAGAAGAAGATATAAAAATAATGCAAAATAAGAGGAATGGAAGTGGTTGAAATAAACCCAGAAACACTCTTCAAAAAGGCAAAAATGAGTGTTCTTAATACTGCTTATGGTTGGGAATCTGGAGTAGTCAAAGAGGCTGATGAATGAAAGGTTCCTGAAATATGGCATTCTTTGTTAACCATAAACCACAGCAAATATCAAGAAGAAAAGAGCTCTACCTCAGCACAATCCTGTGCCTGAAATGGGAGATATGCCAACGGCTCCATTAAGTCCCTAAAATATATCACTATTCATTTTTATGGAAGTGATTGGATAGTGGGATGATGGATGAATAGACAGATAGGTAGATAATACAATAGCAATTGCTCATGGTTTGACTGTCATTATTCATATTTAGCAATCACAGTTGTATTGGTGAAGACAAAGCATACATTGCAATATATTGGGTTAATATTGACAAAAAAAATGGAGATGCAATATTTCTTTTTGGTTCTGCTTGTTCTGCCATTTCACTTACAGAGTTATAAATTACACTTACTAAGAGGAAAAAATAAAACCCACAAGGTGATATGAAAACTTAGAGAGCATACTAAAACCTCCAAAACTCTGACAAACCAAGTATAAAAAATAATAGATATTCTAGAAAGAAGACAAATTCTGCAGGAAATAATGAAAGTGACATAGTCAATAAAGTTGCTGCTACTTTGAATGGAAGACTCTTTAAAATTCTCAGCATTAAGCTAGTAAAAAATGTCTAAAAGAAAAAAGTTTGAAATCAAATTCCTAGTTTATGAGCAAGAATAAAAGTTTACTGTTACTATTTCACAGTTGGTAGACAATAATAGCTTATGAAATTCATACCGAGAAAGAAGAAAACAGAGTAAGATAGAATACTGTGAAATGGAAAAAAAATAGAATATATCACCCTGACATTAATTCTAGCTGCACCTTCAGTCATTGTTGTACTAAGGACTGTGCCAGCAAAAATATATCTTCTCCAAAGATTTTATGACTAAAATAATATCAGCTGAATTCCAGGAAACCAAATCTGAACCTCCTAAGTTATTCATTAGGACACTGTACGAGACAAGAATACAGCTCATGAATTCCTGCTTATTCACTGGACAACTGTAGCCTCACTGGAATTTTGTGTGCATAAATGAGTTGCATGATAGGTATCATATTGATGTATCCTATTACAATAGGACATAGCAACAAAAAGTAATCAAACTCAAATTTAATGAAAAGGGAATTGTTGTAGTAACAAGCAGACGGGACTCAGCTTCTTTGTGCAGAAAAAGTCAATTCTTTATTCATATAACCCATTTTTATAGAGTTTTCACAGACCTCGTGTTCAACCCCGATTGGCTAATAGTTTTCTTGCCACTCAGTTTATTGGTTAGTAAATGGCATTTTACCTGTCCATCAAATCTTTCTATTCCTGGATAGTTTACATATTTTATTCACTGATTCTCATGGGTTAGATTTATTGTTTTTGCAGGTGCAAACTTTTTTTCTCACAAGAATAAATAGTTGTGTTAACTGACTTTCATTCTCAAGATTCTTTCACTGGGGAACTTAGCTAGCTGCTTAGCTGTACTTAGAAAAGTAACAGACCTAAGCCCTGATTTTATAAAGCTTTTATTTTATAAGATTCCTATCTGTATACAACAGGGAATTTTATTGATAAGACCTACAATAGCAACAATGTTTGTAAAACAATACAAATCATAGTACCTGACCATTTATGTTTTATAAAAATTTGTGCATTAGAATGTTAAGTTATTCTATATGCACAGATTTTACTGCAGCTTCTCATAAGAAAATATATAAGCTTCCCATTGCTTAATATAACAAACTTCTGGTGAAAACCCTATTACAATCAAAAAACATTCATCTATAAATGTTCAAAATATTGTAATTTATAATGCATCAGACACCCACATAGAATGGTGATTTCACTTGGACATTTACACCTACAGGTGAAGACCGGTTGTTAGGAAAGTAAGGTGTGCAAGTATACATGAGAGTTGATCAACAATGACAACAACAATTGTTGCAACTTGAGTAAAGAAGTTAAAGCTGTAGTAGTGAAATTTGCTAAATGTATCAGTTCCTTCAATAAAAAGGAGAATTAGAAAAGTTTTACAGGAAGAATTGAGTGACTTGGAAGACTAAAGAAATAAATGTGTTAAATGTTATACTTGTAATGAGTCATGAAAAAAAAAAAAAAAATTCTTCAAACCATAAACTGTTTGGAGGACAGCCTGCCTTCAACCTTCAAATCCCCAGTTAGCCAATCTTTGTGAGTATGAAGTCAACCAGAACATCTGTCCTCATAGCCCTTCTATGACTTGGGTCAGGATGTTGTCATTAATGCTCCTTAAGGACCTCTTGGATTGCTTATGCTCTGATATGCTGCTTCTTAAGCAGACATCAGTATAGTTGATGTTCCCTATGAGGTCAAAGTCCTTGGAACACAAAACTGCTTCTCAGTGTCCAGAGTAGGCACCACCCACTTGTTCTTCCTGGTCAGCCAGTCTATAGCAGCCACACACTTGTCACGTATTTCACTGTGCCCTTTCATCCTCATATATTAGCTCTTAGTTTTCTTATCATCCATATCCACATTGAGCTCCATGTTTCTTCTTTTTACTCACATGGAGAGCAACTTCTCATCTTTGTCTGCCCTGCCGATCCAAAAGAACCTGTATTTCTTCATTGAAGCATTCATTAACAAGCCATCTAACCAAGTCTCTGTAGTATCAACAAGATAATAGTTCTACAACAGCACAAAGCTCTCCAGTTTCTCATGTTATTCTTCATGTCCAGAGGTACCTGAAATAAAACACCTTGGTGTGCTGATTTCCAAAACCAGTGTCTTTTTCCCATAATAGGCTGTTGCAGGAACTTATTTGCTTTCATGCAAATGCTGGAGGTGGCCTTGCTTAAGCCACGTTTATTGGTTTTGTGTTCCTTTTCATTCACATGACTTCAGAGTCTATTCAACACTGTCTGCCACTCCCTTACAGGCTGCTGGTAACTTTCTCTCTCCTATGTTGGTTTCTAGTTTAAAGTCCAAATCAGTCATCATTCTGGATATAATACCTTTGCCCTGCCTGTTCAAAGGGATCCCATGTCTTCCAAAATGTAGATTGTTTGTTTTTATAAAAGTGAATCTACAATGTAGTACTTTCAAGAGGTTATGGGGCTCGGCAATCCAAAAAGTCTTTTAGTTCATGTATTCTCATGAAGCAAATTTAGCTGCATAAGTAGCCACTAAACAACCAGAAAAAACCTACTCATTCTTGCTTGATTTATTTTAGGATCGCTGATGCAAATTTTTGTCACCAAGTAGCATTACATTTTCAGCATCATAGAATCATAGAATATTCTGAGTTAAATGTTACCCATCAAGATCATCAAGTCCAACTCTCGACCCTGCAAAGGACACCCCAAGAATCACACCATGTGTCTGAGAGCACTGTCCAGATGCTTCTTGAACTCTGTCAGGCTGATGCTGTGATGATCACTGCAGCCATTCCAGGGCCCAGACACCCTCCAGTGAAGAACCTTTTTTTGATGTCCAACCTACACCTCCCCTGACACAACTTCATATCATTTCCTCAAGTCCTGTCACTGGTCACAAGAATGAAGAGATTGCCTCTCAACATGAGGATGGTGATCACAATGAGCTCTCCCCTCAGTGCCCTCTTCTCCAGGTTGAACTATATACTTTATATAGTATAATGTGCTCCTGCTAATACCATATAATATTTTCAATTCAGCTCACTCAATAGCAGTCTCATATGGCATATTAATAGCAGCCTCAAGGCATACTAATTGGAAAAAAGAGATATGAAGCAGCAGTTTTAATGGCAGTTAAAATGATTGGAGAGAAAGAAATACTGAAAAAGAAGACTAAATTATACAACTAAAAAATACTGTAATAGAGTGCTGTAGAGGAAATCAAGAATTTTCTAAGAACTTGTTGATGCTCTAGAATAAATTAAGAATAATTTAAGAATTTAATAATCTCTAATAAAGAAGCACAAAATAAATTAATATCCTTGGTTAAGATATAAAATAAAGAAATTAATAACAGAAGGTTAACAAGGTAATATACTTGCTAAGGAAACCATAAGAAGTAAAAGGCAATGGTGTCACTGCTGACTTGTCCACAGCAGTAAAATCGATAAATTAGCATTTCCTGGCAGGAGAGACTCTGTATCATATTAATAAGTTGCATAGAAGTAAGTTACTTTAAAGGTCTTTACATCAAACTACCTATCAACTATGTGAGAGAAAACAGCTAAGCAGAAGACTGTGAAAAGGTAGATATTTTCTGAATGTAAACATGTGTTACTTCACTTGGCTTCAACCCAATTAATTCACAAGTTAGTATTGTGCTGGCTGTCTTCACATAATAAGTCAGGCTTAAAAAAAACCCTTTAAACTACATCATCAACATCCAGGTGGAAAAAATTGACTGCAGCCTATATGTAACTAGGTTTTACCAGAAGAATATACATATATATATATATATATAAAATAAAAACAGGACTAGTCCACAAACACTTTTTTTCACAAAAATTAGACAGTTTCATCTACACATCACCGCCACAATTCCTGTAAATCTGTAAGTCTTATTCTTTCTCAGCACCTCCTCACTCCAAAGCTCAGCAGTGCCTGATTTCCATCAGAATAGCCTAAATCTCAAACTGTTTCCTGTGTTTCCAGATATGTTTTTACAGAGCCATTACTAATTTGATATATGAAAATTCAGTTTTATGTCTCCTTCATGAAAAATTAGTCGCATTTGTGAAGGCATAATTTGTAGTCATTGTAAATTATCATGCTATTTTTTAACCAAATAGTAAGATAAATGTCATAAAAATATTTTCCACTTTTCACTGCAGTCTCTTTTTTCAGTCAATTTTTGCTTGAAGGCCTTAGCAATATCAAAATAGGTTCTCTGACACAACATATTACTCTTATCCTTTAGCTTTATACATTGTGGTGGTACTGTTGCCATTCCACTTCAGATTTATCTTGAGCATGTCCATGTAATGTTTCATCAGCCTTCATTTCAACCACGTATGTATATGTTATCTGGTCAGTGAAAATAGGTTGCAGCCGTCTATTACCTAGCATAGAGACACCTGGACAAGTGCATTTTTTTCTTAAAAAACCATCCAGCTGTGTTATTTTTCTCAGTAGTCAAAATTATATTCTATCACTTTATGTCAGCAAAATAATTTATACGGACTCGTATGGAAAGCACTGAGATGCTTATTCTGATGACTGCAAGATTCTTAACTTCTGCATATCACATAAAACTGGTTTGGAAAAAATGAATAGCACATACTTGCATTCAAAATAATGAATGATGAGTTTTTAATGTCCCAAAACAGAACTCAAATTCATCTCTTTGTTATCCGTGTATATTTTATCAGTTATATTGTCAGCCTAGCTAAATTCTCACACAGATTTTTAAGTTATTCTGTAGCAATGCACAGATCTAACTGACTTTTCAGCATCTTCTCACTCTTCGGTACTGTGAAGATGGATGAGGACATTAATTTCCTCGATGTTGATGTGAAGGCTTAATTGCTTGTTGTTTTGATGAAAACAGTTGATGATATATGGCATATATCCTAATATGTACATAACGATTTGCAAAGAACAGTGTATAGCCCAGCAATTATATAAATTTTGATTTAGCACAAAGTTTCTCTCTTACATATGCTGACAATACAGATTCCTTTCTGCCAATTAAATACAATGTACAGGTTGTACTATCAAATAAGTTATTGCATTGTAACTTTTTATCACTGAAAGACCTCAAGTCTACTTTAAACAAGGATGTTTCTCACCCATTATGAGTTAAAAAATATATTTGAAAACCTGCCTGTATAATGATTTTTTTTTTTTCCTGAAGCCTTCAGGGAATATGATAGCTGATAGTACCGAGTGGTTTGTATTGCTGCATATTATTTTAAAATTTCCTTTGTTGTACGAATCATATCAGCTTTGATCAGGGTCATGGCTTAACCGCAGCAGGCAGGAAAGCCCTACCCAGCCTTGCTCATTCTCCACTACTGAGATGTGGGAGAGAATCAAAAGGATAAAGGTGAGAAAACTTACGGATTGAGATAAAAACAGTTTAATAAGTAAAGATAAACCTGTCCACACATGAACAATAGATTAAGGAATTAGTTCACCACTTCCCGTGTGCAGGTAGCTGTTCAGCCTTCACTTGGAAAGCAGGGCTCCATCTCATGTAATAGTTTCTTGGGAAGACAAACACCATCAGTCCATATATCCTCCTTTTCTTTGTCTTTTACCCAGATTTTTGTTGCTGAGCATGATACCATATAGTGTGGAATATCATTTTGGTCTCTTTTGGTCAACTATCCTGGCCACGTTCCTTTCTACCTCCTTTTGTGCCCCCAGCCTGCACATTGGTGGAGTGGGACAAGGAGCAGAAAAGGCCTTGATGCTGTGTGTAAGCACTGGTCAGAAATAACTAAAACATGCCTGACTTTTCAGAAGAGTTTTTGTCAAAACACAGCACCATACTAGCTACTATGAATAAAATTCACTTGATCCCAGGCAAACCAGTAAAATCAGAAACAAGATTAACTAGATATTTATTAGGATCAGCAATGTCAAGCATAATTCTCCTAGTAATATTTTTATCACTGAGAGAATTAGTATGGTCATTATCATGCCTGAGGAGTCATTTTTCTATTTGAAAAGATGAACATTATCTTTCAAGCAAAAAAATGTTCTTTATATGAACTATGTCAAAAGCACAGTCTTTCTGAGTAAGTAATGTCTCCTATATTTCTGTATTTTGGTGGGAATGCTGCAAGTTTCTGTTGAATGACTCTATTGCAGGTGTTAAGTAATTTTTAGCATATCACGAAGGTGGTACTGCTGCTATCTCCTTCTTGATGGGTAGCTTAAGTTTCACTTAGCATTTTGTCAGAAATGATAGATGAATGATTTAATGGTACTGAACTGTTCACCTTGCACCAGGATTCAGGATTTTTTTTCCATCACTTGACAGAATTTGATCTCCATTGAATTGCTGTGCAATAGCACCATCATGGAGACACATAAAATTTGAAGCCACTGCAAAGATATTTGATGTGATACCATTTTGCATTTTGTTGACATTTGTACTTTCCTTCATTAGCATTTTAAAACATTGTAGCATTTATGGTAAGCAGCTTGTTTATTTGCCAGTTTTTACATTTTACTCTAGCTTTGTTCAACAATTATACTTGAAGAGTGTTTTGATGAAATTATTTTTAAAAGAACTCAAGCACATCTCACATTTGCCTTTTACAAAGCAAAGAACATCCTCTGAGGTAGTGTAGCTGCCTGACTTCCATGTGACCTGAAACAAATCAAAGAAATGTAATATTAATTTAATACCACTGTTATCTACTTCATCCCTCTTCTCCACTTCTGGATACCTATAACATTCCCTATAAGAAAAAAATATTTTCTTTTATTGGGCTGCAATAAGATAATCAGTACATTATTTCTAGTCATTGTCCCTCAGTTTATTTTGTAGCACTTCCTAGCATGAAAATATTTACCAGTAGGTGCTAGTCTGTTAAGACCTCAACAAGAAAGGCATTGAGGCTCTATAATGCCTTATGCTAAATGATAATTTAAAATTATATCTCTAATGGCCAGCAAAATAATAATAGTAAAAGAAGATAAAATAGTATACATAACCTTTATCTGTATAGATTCTGGTAACCCCAAACTGTGTAGTATTGAACAGTCCTCAATATATCATGTTGACCTCTATGATGACACCATCTATGGAATGGGTTTCTCTACATTGGTCATTCATGCTATTGCAAGATTTTCGTGGAGAGAAAATCTTAAAATCTTTCTTGTGTTTGAAAGCTGCCATCACATTATTTTTCCCCCTTAAATTGAACACAAATTCATTAAAATTGTCTTTGTGAAACCTGCTCTATTAAATTTTGATGTTTTTTCTTCTTTTAAGCAGGATTTTCTATAATGATTTCTATAATGATTCTACTTTAAATTATTTTTTCAACTGAACAGGTAATCTGAGATATAAGTAGAATATGTTTTCTTCAACTACTTATGAAAAGCAATGTCAAATGTTCTATTACCATAAATGTGATGTAAGTCATTAACATACTTGTTGCTTTCCATAAACACAGACTGGTTTGAAAAGATTTGTAGCTTAACACCTGTGTTATCTATTTTTGCTATTTTATGGTATCTTTATTGTCTTCCAGGTATTTTCAAGTAGCTTGATTACTTGACATTTTCCATTTGATCTTTTAAAAAGCTAAATATTAAGAATTATTTCCATTTTTTTTTCTTCTCTGTTCTTCTGATTAACTGAATCTGAACCCTTTAATGTGTAATGATTAGTATTTAAATTGTAATTGTCAGGCATCCTGTGACATGTAGCAACCTATAGGTTGATATCTGCACTCAAACTTCATGTTACATAGGTAATTCTGATGCACAACTTCCAAACTACCTCTCCATGATCTAACTAGAAAACTGCTATGCCTAGACTGTTTATGAGGATATATTTTTTTTCCTTTTCAGTTGATTAAAGTACTACAGTAATGATGATCAGTGTTCTGAAACCCAGTAATATACTATTTTTATTTTCTATCCTAGAGCTATGCTTATCTAGGTCCTTTCTTTAAACAAGATGTCCAGGGTTTGCCATTTCATGCCATCAACTTTGTGACACTATAAAGATACAGTTTTCTGACCTTTGTTCTTTCCTCATAGTGAGTACATTACCTTTAAAAGTAGTAAAATAACCAGCTGCCTCTCTGTATCACCAGTAGCGGACCTACCAGTTCCGTAGGTACATAATAGATTTGTGAGTAATCACATATTGTTTGTTTTCTTCCTCCAGTTTGGCAACCTGAAGCTTTTCAGTTAAGGTGGCCAAGCACTTCTAAACTCCACCTACAACACTGGCATGTCACTTTTTCTACTTTTCTGCACTGCTTGACTTAACATAGTCAAGAATAAAAGAAAATATATGGAAATCATATGATCATAGCAAGAACAAATTGCATATTCTCATTTCAGTTTTTTCCTACCTGTGGCTTCTACTTATCTATTCAGGTGGTATGTGCTAGATGGTAGAAACATTCAAGGCCAGGCTGGACAGGGTTCTGAGCAACCTGATCTCGTTGAAGGCTTCCCAGCTCTTTATAAGGGTGGTTAGACTAGAGGACATTTAAAGGTTCCTTCTGACCCAAACCAGTCTGTGATTCAATGGCCTCAAATTAGAATCTATGCCTAAAAAAAAAAAAAAAAAAAAAAAAAGAAAAAAAAAAAAAAGAAAAAAAAGATAAGATTGAAATATAAAAATTGCAAATTTTTTTTAATTTTTTTAAAAAAGGAAAGTTTTTCCATTTAAACAGGTATTTTTTAGAATGACAAAAGAATTGCTGTTTCATATTTTGATTGTTGAGCTCTAAGTGCATGAAACTAATTTCTAAATACTGTTTAGTCAGTTATTGCATAGATGAGTATTCTTATCTAATTGTAGACTCTGCACATTTCATTGGATTGCATCCTATTTTTCTCTTGTATTTTGAAACTCATCCACAGTAAAAGCTGTCCCAAACAAATTTCAATAATTTGTTATTGCAGACTCTCATTTGTGTCAGACTCATTTTCCAGTGTGACCAACATAATTTAATGTATTTAGTTCCGTGATCATTTACAAAAAATTGAAAATCTCAAGTCAAACAGCATTCTGTAAATAAACACAAATTTTGAAATGCAAGAAATATGTCCTGAATGTACTGAATTGCAGCTCCAAGATAACCATGGCTTTATTGGACAAGAGGAACAAAAGGTTTAAATATTTATTTAGTTTTATGAATAAAAACTAAATAGTCAAACCACATCTACTCACAGTATACTCATGTTTTCAATGTAGTTTTTTTTTTACTTTGTGATTCATTTTTTGGCACAAATTAAACCAGATTTAATTATACATATTTATTAATCATTGTCTTTTTAAAACAAATGAGTTCCTCATGGATGTGTCAAATCTACCAATAGTATTAGATCACTACAACTGTGTCACTAAATAAAGGCATTTCTGAATATGTATGTTTTAACAAGGCAAAATGTCACCTAAGATACATGCATTGTGCAGTAAGTTTTTGTGAAACTAATATGATCTCTTCCACAATAAATGGGCATAGATCTGTTTTATTAAAATTAATTGTGATTTCCCATAACTGTTGCTTTTCATGGAGTGAATTCTTTCTGGCTGACATGCATGACTTTCCCTCATCTTTTATAGCCTGTCAAAATTTGAGTGATTTTAGAGAAGCTCCTATTTCTTGTGTCTTCACTGAGCTTGGGTATGTAGCGTGTATGTATGTATGTGGTGTGTCAAAAAATAAATAAGCTGATGTCCTTGGTGCATGTTACTTTAATTAGAAGTGAATAAATATCATTTAACACCATTGTCTCAGTTATATCACTGAAGATAGGCAGCAAACACATCAAACTGGATAGGCTTGAGCCTAAATACCTCAACTGTATGGTAGACGATTATAGAATATCAAAATCATTACAGAGTGTGGGTGCCTTGATGATTAGATGGTATTTGTTCAGAGGGTATTTTATCACAGTTTGGATAGGCATCACTTATTTTCCAAATTCCTGCCCCCAATCTAGAAGCTTTCATGAGCTCTAGGGTGCAGTGCCTACTTCTTCTCCATTCTCACAGTCTTCCCTGATTAGATTTGTCACTGCCCCGACCTGCCTGTGAAAGACCTGATCACTGTAGCCTTAGGTGTTCCATGACTGCATGTTGTTGTAGAACATAGGCATGCACTCTTCACTTGATTTGTCCAAAAGAAATCTATTTCACTGCAGAAATAAAGAGCTTAATAAGCGTTCAGTACAAAAGCTGCAGTTTCACAGTTTCTTACTGTTATTATTGCCCTTTAAAGCCAGCAGGTAGTCTTTATTCAATTAATTTCATAGAATATCACTTAGTAGGTACCATTTTATCAACACTTGACAACTAAAGCATGTTTTGCTTGTATCAGTGGTTTTTTTGTTGCTATTGTTTTATAAAAATAAAACATAACCAGAAGTGTCCCTGAAACCATTTTTATTCTAAATACAGAAAGCCTTTATATACTAAAGCTTTATATAAAACTATTGTACAATACAGAAGCTTCTGTGAGTGCCTATTAGAAAAAGAAATCATACACGAAGTTCATGCTACAGTTCATTCCTTTAGAGAAATGCTGTGCTGTATGAAGAATTTTTTTTTTATTTTTTTTTTTAATTATGGAGATCATTGCAAACACAGAAAAGTTAGAAATGTAAAGCAAATTTCAAGCAATTCTTTTTGAGATCAATTAACCCTAAATATTTTCCTTTTTTTCAATGAATATCCTTGCAAAAGTCAAATTTGTAATGATTTTAAGGCAGTACATTAAGTAGACTGAAGAACTCTAGAGTCTGAAGAAAAAGAAATTATGTACATTGTTTATTGCTTTAAATTATATTGTACACTTGCAATTCTATCTAATACCATCTAGGTTTCATTTTGTAATTATTTTAGTGAGGAAAATTACTAAATATTTTTTTCCTATATTTGATTGTTTTTGTTAGTGTTATGAACGCACTCTAGAGAATAATTTATTTGGTTTGCTGCTGGCATCTGTTATTTTTCTCTTAAGCACTTAGTGCTCACTGGTCAACTTGTGGCAGCTTGTTTGAATGTAAAGCCAGAGTGAACATGAGCAGTAATTTGAATTTCCATTTGGTACTAAGTATGGCTACAAGAGCATATCAATCTATAGTCAAGAGAACTGCATTTCTTCTTCATCTCCTTTTATTACTATGACTTATTTCTTCCCCCTGGCTTTTCGGCTTTCTCCCAGGCTAATGGGTTCTCAACTCTGAGATACCTGATAACTTGTCTTGCCATTAATCACTCTGAAGTTAACAGATAGTGCACCTTTCATCTCTATTTTTCTTTAACTTTGTCCACATAGTAATGAATCAAGGTCATGAAAATATAGAATTGTGCCTTTTGAAAGCAAAGTCACTTATCTTTTTGTATCAAGAAGTCTGTCGTTAAAAAAAAGAAAAATCTTTTAACATCCTTTCAAAAGAAGAGAAAACTGGTTGAAGTTTATGTGTTTAAAAAGCTAATTGCATATACAACCAGAAAGACCAGAATTCCTGCAAATAAATGAAAATGAAAGGAATTACATTTATTTTTTTTTAGAAATGTATGGTGTTAAGAAACATTATGTAATTAAAGACTGTAATACATTTGGGTCTTTTACTATGACGTTTCTATTTAGAATTGAATGCTTTGTCCATTAATATGTGGACAAATTATTTGCCTATATGTTCATGATTATATTTTTATTTCTGTAAAGTATTTTATGTCAGCAGCACCAAAAAAATAATATTAAATAGTTTTTAAATTACTTTTAACCCTTTGTTCATTTAGAATCCATCCTCAACACTGATGGTCTTGCCTGCAAAACAGACCAAGTTCAATGCAGGGAGGATAATGATTGTGGATTGATTATTTAGTTTATGTTTCAAAATAATTCCGCTTGTTCTGAACAAGCCATTAACATAGGAGATATTTTATCACTCTTCAGGGAGGAAGAGACCCTGGCAATTTTGATACATTTCCAAGAGTTCAGTCCTTCTTTTAATTTTGCTTCACAATAACTTATAAACGAAAGAGGACATAGTTCTGAGCATGTAAGTCCCTTGAAAGCCTTCCAGCAGACTGATCATGATCACAAAAAAGCTACTGTAATTTGAACTTAGAGTCCAAAACCTATCAGGTGTATTAACATTCAAAATGTTTCACTATAATATCTACCTATCCAAAAAAAATCACAATTTATTTTGTGTTCATAACTATAAGCCCCAAACCATAACTACATATCTGCAAATTCAGAAATAAATGTCACTGTTTATATATTTGAGTGGGACAGCATCAATAACTACAGCACTTTTACATCTTAGCTTAAGAGAATCTCCTAAAATAAGCACAAGTGCACACACAGCTCACTTCTGGGTATAGGAGATTTAGAGAGAGATAATATTCTTTTATATTTATATAAATAATATTAATTGTAAATATATTTCATCTTTAGAGAGATGCAAGATCAGCCGTAGCTTCTTAATTTTTGTAGCAAAGTATTCAAATAGTCAAAATTTTAATGATACTATGCAACAGGGCAGTCACAGGCCAGGCTGAAGAGAGAGTGGACTACAAATGAGTCAGAGTTACTGACACCAGCAGCATCATCTTAAAATAAAAAAAAAAATAGTATTATATAACAGTGGCACCCATCCACTAGGACACTTAAAAATATGGGTGACAAAAATAATTATTCTTGTTTTTCAATCTCAATTAATATGCCCCTAAAAAAAAAAAAAAAAAAAAAAAGATTGCTTTTTTCCCAGAGTCAAAAACTGAGCAGACATGGGGCAGGAGCCTTAACATGGCAGTGTAGCAAAGAGAAGAAAAAGGCACTGTGCAGCAGCTTATGAAAAGGACTACTGGAGAGGAGTAAGCATCAGATAGACATGAGTCAGTGGTGTTGGAAAAAACTTCCTAGGAACTAGGATAACTGAACAGATAGCCAAGAAATCAAGCCCAGGAAAGGGCATCCAAGTGGAAAAGAGGAAAAGAATTGGAAGGGTAAAAGTGAAAAATCTCCTGGGATGAGATAAAGGCTGTTCAGAAGGAAAAGAAAAAAGCCATGCATGGAGAAAAGCAAAACAAGGAATTCATTCATTAGTGGCCGTCAGGGGACAGATGATCTGCTCTTTTGATGAAAACAGGGCTCTATCATATGCTACAGTCACTTGGGACAACAAATGAAGTAACTCAAAGAAATGTACCTTGTACCTTCTTCCCCTCAGCTCTTCTTGCTGAGTACAGTGTCAAATGGTCTGGGAAATCCATTGGGTGGGTTGGGGTCAGCTGTCCACTCTGTGTCCCCTCCCAGCTTCTCATGCAACTCCAGCCTCTTCACTGGTGGGGCACTGTGGGGAATATAGAATCATAAAATCATAGAATGGTTTGGGTGGGAAGAGACTTTAACCTGCCAACCCTCCTGCCATGGGCAGGGCCAACTCCTGTTAGACTAGGTTGCTCAAAGTCCCATCCAACCTTGACTTAAACCCTTCCAGGAATGGGGTAGCCACAATTTCTCTGCACAGCCTGAAAAGGCCTTGACACTGTGAGCACTGTTTAGCAATAACTATAACCCTGATGTGTTAGCAATACCATTTTCAGCACAAGTCCTTAACACAACCTCATACATACAAGAAAAATAACTCTATCCTAGAAAAGCATAAGAATAAAAATAAACAGAATATATTTATAATTGAATAAAAAGCAAGGACATGAAGACAGAGGGGAAGACAAAATTTGAAAATATGTCAGAATGAAGGGAAAATATTAAACTCTCCAGTTTTTTGGCTTATTGGATCATGTGGCTATCAGGATGGATGAAACTTTACAAGAGTCTTTATCTTGTAGATCAGTGTTCTGCATAAAATGACAACTGAACATCCATAATAGAATGAATAAAATCAAGGAGACATAGTTTTGGATAGCAAAGCAATAGGCTGACGCATAATCTGAAGTGTTTTCTAAAGAGGATACCATAAATTCTTCAGTATATACACCAGATTGCCTTTTTGTCTTGCCAGTTAGAGGGTAAATACTCTACTGATTAGCTGGCTGGAAGTTTCTTGCACCTGTGAGAGGCTGGAAAGCTTGTGTAGTGCAGTGAATATCTGATTTTTGCCACTAACAGTAGAAGGCTTTGATCTGTGTACTGACCTAGCAGTGCAGAATCTCATACTTACCTTGGTCTGACCTGGGTTTCGTGACTGCTGCCTCCCCTGCTCCAGCTTCATCTCTGAAGATGGCCCCTGAGGAGAAGGGAACACTTCCATCCTTCAGTCTTTGACAGGCAAACAATAGCTCTCTGTGCCTCAGGGTTAGGGCTTCAGCTGGCAGTCCAGGAAATGGAAGTCGTCTGTGATTAGAAAATTATATTTAAAATAATATTAGTAAATAAATAAAGGAAAATTAAAAAATCAACCAAACCACACAAACAGCAGTAACAACAACAAAATACACACACAAACAAACTCTAGACTTGAGGCATAGGAGGAAGAAATGCCTTCCATAAACATCAGAGTTGTAATCCAGAAGTCTACACCATATTTAACTCTGTGTTCCCTATGCCGTTTTGTCACTTCCTTTAGTCCTTGGTTTTGTATCCCTATTGTTTTTATCATTTGATATCCAGTTCATCCTCAGTTTAAACATCAGCAAAAAGATAATATTACATGTTAAATAACAAGTGCGACAATAAGGAGTATTTAGAAACTTTCTTACTTTTTGGTTCCATCTTCAAGAGCAGTGTCTTTGGAGACATAGCTCTAGACATGTGGCATGAGATACAGTGATACTATCATCTTGCATTTAATTAGCTCAAAAATTAATTTAGCTAATTTTTGCAGTTTGGAGTTAATTTCTAAAAATTCACACAATGAAAAATAACAGCAGATCGAACAGAGCTGGCCTGACTGATAATACTGCGTGTTGAATAAGGCTGAATTCACTAATTCAGATTGCATTTGTTTTTTTTTAGTCGGAGTCATAGAATCATAGAATGGTTTGTGTTGGAAGAGACTTTAAAAATCTCCTATTTCCAAGCCCCCTGCCATGGGCAGGGACACAGTTCACTAGATCAGGCTGCTCAAAGCCGCATCCAAGGACATTTCCAGGTATGGAGCATCATGACTACTCTGGGCAACCCACAGCAATGCCTCACCATCCTCACAGTAAGGAATTTCATCCTAACATCTAATCTCAACTACTACTCTGAAATATGAGTAGTTTTAAAATCAGATAGGCAGTGTTACGCAAAGTACTTGGGAAGAAACATTCATTCCCTAGTGCTACCAGAATTTTGGTTTTGCTTTCTATAATCTCAAATATTTAACTCTGCTGTTTTAAAAGGTTTCTGTGACCCTTCAAGTCAAGAAAAGGGTACCTAGTACTTTTTGTTAGCAGACCACCAAAATCCCTTTGTCCTAGCTAAGTTATGGTGAATATATTTGTATTTGAATATTTATACTACAATATAGTGTCAGTTTTCATTATGAAGTGGGAAAAATGTTAGCACCAGTGACACAAAATACCAGAGCTTTGAACTGGACTTGCCTGCACTTTCACTCTAATATAGAAGGGCTTTGAATTGCCAAAGTCATGTTTTTATAAAGCAATAATGAGAACAATGAACATTAAAGAGACACATTATAACAAGGAAAAATTAAAATAAAAAAGCATTTGTTGTGTCTTTTCCCTCCAATATTGCAATCAATTCCCCAGCTCTTTTGGTAATCCAGTTCCCTGGTTTGAAATAATTTCTGCACTTTACTTTGTGGGACTACAGGAAAAATGTCCTTCTGCCCTTTGCCATGGTGCTTTAGCCCCATGTTTCCTTTGTTTCTTACAAATCCTTTGCTTTATGCACATGCTTCTTGCCCTGCTGCTCCAAGTTCTGCCTGGATTCTTGCAACCTCAGTTATACTCAGGAGTGGTTTTACCCCTTTCCTCCAGCAGCTTTCTTCTAATCCATATTGCAGTAGACAGTAAAAATTAAGACAGATGGCATTCCTTTATGCTGCTCACTCACATAAGTTTAAAAATAATTTAACATATACTAACTCATATTGATGTTTTATATCTAGTAACAAAATGATCTAACAAGTGCTTAACCTTTTCACTTGGAAGTCTCTTCACCTGTAATACAAACTTCCTTTAAGAATTAAAGTGAAGTTCCTTGCATAATCATGTGCCACCAGAAGTTTGTGCTTTGGGAAATATTTCCAGACACAAAGTCACAGGACTGAGAGCACCACTATGGAGTCTACAAATCTTCGTCTCCAAGATAGTGATTAATTAACATTGACAGAGAAAGGATATTAGAATTCATTGCACAGGTTCCTTTACTCTTCAGGATTGGCATAGAAAGATGAACATGTTTAAAATCTCAAAATAAAAAGTTTAGGACAGGATAATAAGTTATATAAATAAAAACCAAATTAACTTATTCAATATTATGCTTGCAGTTCCACATCATATCTGAATTTACCATTATCATTTACAAATTACTGCCTTCAAGCCCTCAGTATTTCTTGCAATTTTATATTTGAAATGTAACACTTCAGAGTGCTGGCTCAAAACCTTATCCTATGGCAGGGCCCATTAAAACCTATCTGCATAAAAGATAGATGTACTTATTTTGTCTGGAGTGCTAATTTTCTTCATAGTGGCTGGTATGGGGCTATGTTTTGGATTTGTGCTGGAAACAGTGCTGATAACACAGAGAGTTGTTTCTGCTGAGTAGTGCTTGCACAGCATCAAGGCCTTTTCTGGTTCTTACACCATCCTACTGGCAAGGAGGCTGGGAGTGCCCAGGGGAGTTGGGAAGGAAACAGTGGGATATCCCATACTGGAACAGATTTTCCAGAGAGGTTACAGTCTTCATCTTATGTGGTTTAGAAGACTAGGATAGATAAAGCCCTGACTAACCTGGTCTGACTTCTTGGTTCATTTGCTTCAAGCAGGAGGTCGAACTAAAGACTTCCTAGTGTCCCTGTCCTAATACTCTATGATAACTGTGGTGAAATTATCTTAAACTTAGTGTGAATAACAATATTATAGACCATTATTAGTTTCTAGATAGAAATAAACCCAAAAGTAAAACACGTGGCAAATCTGTATCATTAAGAACAATCTACAGTTACGTAATGTGAGATTTTACAATGATTCTTTGCAATGTCTTCATCTTCCATGGAAACTATTAGTACAAATTAAAAGAGATGTTTTATTCTGGACTCTGGACAAAAGGACAAGATCCTTATTGTTATCTGTGAAAGGAATAAAAATCTTAACTATGCATTTCAGAGCTGCTATATAACTTCCCTAAATACTAGACAACAAAGCCGTATTCACTCATGTCTTATCCACAATCTCTCTTGCTCAGTAAATATGTAAATAAATAACATATTTTTTTGCAATACATTTCTAAGAGGAAGCACAACAAAGTCTTTCAGCCTTAGTTAATAATAGCAGACAATGATTACATAGTGGGCCTTTTACATTTACAACCAAATTATGGCTTTTCACAGTGAGGGCTTTATTAAGAAAATACAGCTTGGTCCTAAAACCTTAGGGTTGCTGTGCTGCAGGACCTGTGATACCATCACAGTGCTCTCAAAGCAAGTCAAACTTTGTCATCATATCAAAGATCACTTTCCCAACACCAGACCTCACTTGGCTTGTCTTCACACTCTAAATAGTATCTCAACTTCAAATTTCTCTTCCATCCTTCAGAATGCCCTCAGATCCATACCCATCCAGAGACAACATCCAAGGAAGTTGGCGACTGCATGACTAATGTTTGAGTTGAGGTACAAGGCTGTACGCTGGCAATATAATGTCCCCTTTCTTGACTGTTACTGTAGTTCCAGTGTTCTGTTCTTTGACATGAATGCGCACAAAGAAAGCAAGTAGCTCTAACATCCACATGCAAGAAAGTAAGCAAAGAGCTTTCTAAAACTATTTCATATAAATTTTTGAAGGAAGAAAATCTCCATGGCAGGCAATCAATTCAAAATTGTGTGAGTACAGTTATCATTATAATATTTTTCATAATTAATTAAAATAAAAAGGACCATGGGAGTTACAGTCTATAACAGCATCATATGATCAGTGTCAAGGTCTGGAAGTTGATGGTTTGATACAATATGTCTTCAAAGTAGCTGAATGTTTATTGACATCATATTATGTGTCAACAGAGCACAATATCTGATCTACTTAATTCATGAGTGATATTCAAACACTAGAAAGCATCAAAATTGCATGCAGTTCTTTTTTTACTTTGAAAACCTGAATGTTACACACATTTAAAATTTAGTAAGACTCATTTACTTGTATGATGGAATTAGCAACAAAGCAGAATTTTACAAACAATATCACTATCTCCAGTAGGGATAAAGCCCACAGTATAGAATAAATATTGCTCCAAGTGTTTAAGTAAAATAATGTCTGTGTTCATTTAAAGGGAATTCCATGGTGTGTATCCATGATTTACAGAATACTAAATAGACAAAAGTCAAATTTATCCTTCAAGGACATAATGACCACCAGTGAATTATGACAAAAAGTTACTATTTCAAAAGATTTTCAAACATTAGAGAAATCTTTGAGAATTCCTTTGGGTTTCTTTGATGATAGTTTTAAATTCCTTTATTATAAATAAAAATAAAACTTATTTGCTGAACTTTTCAAACTTAATATCAGTAAAAGCAAACTTGGATAATATAAATCTAGGGAAATTTTCAAAATTAATCAAAATTACAGATGCAGATAAAAGCACCATATATGAAAATGGAAGGTTGCATAATCACTGCCCATTTTAAATTATTAGTTAGTATATGTATGAATGAAATCCCTTAATAGATAGGTAGGAATACCTCATTTGAAGTTGCTTTTTTCCAATATGTGGGACTTTTTCCCAAACAATAGTCAATCACTTAAAAATATGTTTTACCACTTTGGCAGTAAAGGCATTAGACTCAAAAAACCCTATTTTTATTGTATAGTCTTTGGAGATTGATAGTATGGGAATGTTTCTGAAGATGAATCTGTTGTAAAACTCTGTTGTAAAACTCTACTCAAATCTGATTAACTCAAATCCATTTGTTTAGCAAACTTTGAGGTATCCTTCATTGACTGACTGCATGTTATGAAACATCAGATGCCTACAATTTGGTATCTAACCTGAAATATTTGTTTAGTTTGCCACATTTAGTTAGAAGAAAAGCAAGCATCCCATGAAAAATCAGTCCTCGCTATGTATTTTTGGATGGAATGAACCATCTTCTAAAGGTGTGCAGTTAAAACTGTTGGTTCTAAGACATGTTAGAGTGAACATCTAGCTTTTAAATAGCTGAATTAGGTCATATGACCTTGCTTTTATATATTACTGAGCACAGATCTCCAAAATTGAGATTTCTGAAAATTTCTGTAGAATTTATAATTAATACTGAAGGGGTCTTTTTATTAATTCAGCAAGTGTCTTCTATTTTTTTTTTTCCACTTTCCATGTATTTCATCAGATTTGGGGTTGTTGTATTGCTGCCATTATCTTGCTACACATCATTATGTGTCATTATATATTGACGTTTAAATGCAGGATTCTGGATAAAATGCTGTAAATATAAGGCCAAAAAATTATGGTATAATTGAAATCTTAAGATTTGCCTGTGCAGAAAATATTTCAATAAGAATACTCGTAAACTTTTTATATATACCTGCTTCTTAATTTCCAACCCTATTCCAGATGCTGTGCTCAACCTTACTCTGCTCCTTTTACTGTCATTGGCAGCAGGGGTGCGTTATGGTGGGTGTTCTGTGAGCATCTGTAGTCCTTCACCAGGAGGAATATGACATTCATGCTGATGGTTTTACCTTTCTTACGCTAGGATCTACTCAGGATTGTATTGATATGTTTGCTAACATCCTTATATACCTTTCTTTTTATTCATTGGGCAGTAGTTCCAAATTAAACTTTAATTTACAATCTGTGGTGGGGTTTATGGAGGTTACTGTTCTCTTTGTTGACTCTAAGACCAGTTTTGTCCACCCCCAGGTCTACATTTCTTTGACTGTTCACTGGCAAATTGTTTGCAGCTGTGGGGTCTCAAGAGCCTAGAGTATGCCTTACCTCCAAATATTCCATACGTGTACTGCCATTTACTGTATGCTGTGTCTGCGATTTTCAAGGCCTCTTTTACCATACCAGGCCTCCATTCCTTTAAATTACATCACAATATTAGAGCCATAAACCCATGTTGATAGCACCAGATTTTGAGAATTACTAATCTTTTTATGAGAGACTCTCAGACTCTGCTCTTCCTTCAACACTAGTTCTTTGGCATTTATTCCAGCTCTGAGTACATTGTATCTCTACAATGCTTCCAGAATTGGCAGGTGCTTGCTGTACTCAGCTCAATATGTGGGGATTTGAATACAGCCAGTTTGTCCCATTAAATAATGCTGATGGATGCCAGGAAAAGGAAATATACCCAAATGGAAATATACCAAAGGTCATTGGAGACTAAAAGTTACAGTTATGAGAAATTTAAAATTTTCAAAGGTTAGTTCTCAGAGTCTAATAATGTCACAAGCTGAACAATAAGCAGATATTTTCATTTTTGTCACAATTCTGATAGAATGTACAGATGCACAAAAAATAGTTCATTCTAATTAATACTTATCTTGTTTTTCTGATTTTGTTCCATAAGTACTCCTAGGGATTTTTTTTCTTCTCAAGAATAATTATTTACAATAAATTAATGCCTAACTGAGAATAGAAATCTGGATTGTTAGAAGATGTGATGTGGTCACTTGATAACATACCACACATTTAACCATTTGACCAGCCTGCATTTTGGACATTAACCCAACTGAACCCTCTTGAGACCTTCTGACAATCAATTTGCTTAACATTTTGTAGCTAGGATAAAAAATCAGCAATATCAAGATACTCAAGGTAAAACACCATTTTTCCTCACCAACAACATGCAGGTTATAAACGCTTTTTATTTAAACAGCTATCCTCAGCATTTTTTTTCTCTCCCTCCTAAGATACAAAAGGTATCAAAACAGTTATACTGATAACTGCTCAGCCCATCCTCGTGCTTCTTTGTTACTCTGATGCGCTTCTCTAATCTTGAGATTCAAGCCTTCTTTTGCTCTCACTTTCTATATCACCTGGTGTGTCCTGCTTCTCTTCAATATACTCAATTCCTGTGCTGTCTCAGACTTCCCCTAATTTAGCACATAACCCTGGACTCTGTGGTTGCCCAAGGGCACACCTTTCCAGAATATATTCCTATAATTTACATTTCTTTTCATTACCTTGCTTATTGAATTTCAAGTGGCTGAATCTCCCAAAGATCCATTTCCCAGGTTTTTAGTAGTTGTCTCAAGCCTACAGTCATGTTTCTGAATATTGTTAAGCAATTTAGTAGAAATTCATCTCAGCCAAAATTCTCTTTCACAGTAACGGAAGTATCTTGTCATTTAGACTTGTGATTTCTGAGGGCGAAACAAAAGTAAATGTATATATCTCGAATAGACTCCTTTGTCAATGACTTGAAAAATCAATTATCTTTTGATAAGACTATTCCCTATGTCTATTACTTTCTTCTTGAGTAATTGTATACCTGCTTCCACACTACTACAGATTAGGAAAAGAAGATATATAATCTTTAATAATACTTAGCTGTGAAACTATGGAGACAAATGATTCACAGACTTCAGTTATTCACATCCATCAAACTGATTTTGAAAAGAATTTTGTTAAGGGAATAAGAATTCATATGAATTTGTAATGGAACCTA
Source organism: Hirundo rustica (assembly GCF_015227805.2). Classification (NCBI taxonomy): domain Eukaryota; kingdom Metazoa; phylum Chordata; class Aves; order Passeriformes; family Hirundinidae; genus Hirundo; species Hirundo rustica. The sequence goes on from NC_053452.1 coordinate 89,262,183, forward strand.
TGGTTCTGAAGGCTCAAGCTGCTCAAGGAAATTAAAGGGTTTAAACAACTGAATACTCCCATCTGAAAATTTGAAAGTAGTGAAAGTTTTTCAATATTTTTAAGTTCAATATCTGTATCTGTGTATAATATGCTATTGCTGTGAGCTGCATTTGCCTGTAGCTGTATATTGTTTATTTAGAGGTGATGTACAAAATTGTAAGTGGCTTGGCACATGTTTATATAAGCTTTTTTTGTCTTCTCACAGAGTTTTGACTGCAAACAAGAGAAAAGACCAAACCACACATTATGTAATTTGTTATGGAGAAAAGTGTTTGAGTGTTCTCATGAAACCATATGATTTTTCAGCCCATACATATCTTTTGCCATCACTAAGCTGGCCGTGATAACTGAGGAGAGAGGAGAAAGTTAATCAACTGTCATCTGTTCTAAAAAGAATATTAGCAGAGAAATAAAAGAATACCAACTTTCTGGTGGCTGATTTATATAAGACTCTTCTTCCTAGATTCACATAACTAACAGTTTAAACTAACTGAACTCCCCACTGTCAATATATAAATTATTGAATTTTTAATTTATCCTAGTGTCAGAGGAATTCTTGAAAATATTACTGCCAAAAGGATTATATTATATTATATTATATTATATTATATTATATTATATTATATTATATTATATATATAAAATAGTATATATATGTTTATATATATATATAGCAATTATCATCATCAACAAAAACAATAAAAAAAGCTCAATATCTTTAGAATTCTTAAATTTTTACATTTACTATAACATATTCATGATTTCTGAATATTGAGGTGTCTAGTACAGGCATGTTACAGCCAACTTTTAAAAGCTTTTTATGGATCTTTCAATTGCAGGTCAGTTTCTTTATTTGTCTCTCAATAGGTATTAGTCTTAAGCTTTTGGTAGCCAAATATCTAAATTCTACTCTTCATCTGCTGACTTCCTCTCCTAAAGAAAGAAAGACAAATCTACCTAATGTATGTATTGATGCCTTATATCTCGATTCATCCAACATGTTTTATAGGATTTTTCTGATTACACTTGATTATGTGAGGTTCCATTGAGATAAATCATAAATAAACACAGTTATGGCTGCCCCAGAAATGGGGGGTATGTCACTTTACATAACTGAATTAAGAACAATGCAACAAATATAACTTAAACTACTTTGCCAAAGAAAAGTGTGTCAAGAAGCCACTCAGAATAAATTTCTATGGAAAGTAAACCTGTTAGCACAGATATAACAATATTTTCTTAAAGATATATGGTTGACATGTATTCTACTTTCTAAAATTTTTATTTAACAACATATTTTAGTTTGTAAACACGTATACTTTTTCATCTTGATGAAGAAAATGTCTGCCATGCTTAGTATATTGACTTGATATGTTTTCATTTAGGATTTTAATCAGAAGTGTGTTTCTCATTCATAACTTTAGAAACCATGTTGAGAAACCTCTTGTGCAATCCAAGTCCATGAATCCTAGGTAAGACCTCATGTGTAAGAGGTGCAATTCCTCAGAATTCAAAAGTGTTGCGCTTCTCACAGAAGTACGTGAGCCATCAGGAACATGCTTTAAATTGGAGCATAGAGAAAGTCTTATCACTTGATGAGCAGTTGAGGAATTGAATTAATACTGTCTGAAGAAACTTGCCTCAGAGAAATCACTGTTTAATCATTACATTTTTGAAATCCTCTTTCCAAAACATGTTTGGAAAGAAATAATATCATATTTACTGTAGTAAAACCCATGAAGTACAAGTTAATTCATTGCTAATGGACACACTCAGATATTCTTCTCTGTGGTGAATACTGTCATCTGGCTGCAAAAAGGAATACCATTTTAAATCTAGACACTTATTGGGCAGCATTGGTATTCTTGACAAAATTCATAACCGTCAATCTGGACATTATAGCTATTACCCTGATGTTCCCAGCAGCATTTTGAACACACCTTTCTGCAACAGACTGAGGGACTAGGTATTGATTTTAGGTGAGGAATAGCATATGATCTCATACTCACCTAGGGTGATGCCCTGCTCTTGCACCAGGGAATAACAGCCCTCCAGAAGCAAGGACAGCCTATGCACACTGGCTTAGCAGCAGCCAGGGTGGCGTCGGCTCAGGATCAGACCAGTTCTGTTAGTTTATACCATTTTTTGAACACTCTGGTTAGCCATGATAAGAGGTAGAACTAAAAGTTTATAAGGACTCCTGAGGAGTTTTTCCAGCAGTACTGCAATTTTTTCTCTAACAGGCTTCTCTTTGATGGAAGTTAATGTTCTTCTCATTCATTTACTTCTAAAATGTCTATTTTCAAGTATCCTGGTTGGAGATTTTCTATAAAGCACATCAGTGAGTTTTGATGCTGCCTATTTGGTCTGAAATTAAGATTATAGCCTTTATAAACTTTCACAGAGATTTTTACTCCATCAAAGACCTACATTTACAGTGCCTAAAGTAGATTTAATTTTGAGTCATACTTTACTGAACTTCATATGCATGAAAAACAAAGTATCATTCATCATTTTTGATTGAAAATCTATATAAAGATGGAAATACTGTATTTAAAAGAATTTAAAATATTAATGATTTTAGTACAGTATTAGAAGTATTGATATATTTCAGGGTCCAGATATATAGGACAAGAACTTGTGATTCAGTGATGTGTTTAAACAGAAATAAATAAAATCATTCTACAGAGACAACTTTTAAAAGCACTTTTCAGTTTTACATTTAAAAGGAAGGACATCTGACAAAGCTCATAAAGGTGAAAACAAGAAGTGGACTGGCCTTCTTGTTAAAGGAGCTAAAAAGATAGGGATTATTTAATCACAGAATTTTTTTCACAACTGAATCAACTGAAATCGGATGGTCACCAGATTAAAAGAGTTACTAGTTAGTAGTTCCGCTGCATAATACATATTAATGGCATGTGGAAGAAGGACATTGTGTGGGTTTCTATAACTGTAGATAGAAACTGAACATATTAAAATATTGACTATAACGTATGCTGTTTCCTGAACCAGTCTACTCTGCCTTATGTATAACTGCTCTAGAAAATATTGACTTTTCATTAGAAAAACAACAAAATGAGAGTACTTATACTAAAGTGCAGTTTGCTAATATCTTAACATATTTTGCTGCTTGGGAAGAGAGTTTTTTGCATAAATGTAAGTCCAGAAATACCACAATTAAAATAGAAAGCACTTATTTTAACCAGTAACCTCAGATATTTATGTTCCACCTTATGATATCTCAACCAATTGAATGCTGTTTATCAATGGCACCAGGAATGTGCTTTGTCTTTAAATGGATTATCATTATAACATAGCAGAGAAACCATTGAAAGGAAGATTAGGTGGGATACAGTTAAACTGAAAAGGAGGAGTTGGGGTTCTTTTGTTTGGTGAAAGATTTTATTATTTTCATGTGTATAAACAACAGAGGATGCTGGAAATGAAGTTCAATTCCTTAAAGTAAAATTCATTAACTTTCATATTGTTCTATCACATAATCTTTTCTTATTTGTTCCTGCTTTTTAATTTTCCATAATTTTTATTTTATTGAAGTAAAGCGAACAAGAATTCAACATATCGAAAGACAAAGGTGAACTGGTCCTACTAATGATACTTTTACTTTCTTGGAATTTCCTCTTTAATCAGGGTATTCAATCAAGCTGATAACTATTTCTTTTTTTTTTTTTTTTTTTTTACACTAAAGTTTCCAGAATCAACCATCTCCCATTAGAACATGGTTTCTGCATTTATTCCCCTGAGAATTTGAATAAGCTTTGAGTAGCTCATCATTCATCAGCAAGTATTAATGGGACTTCAGTATTTTCAGTAAATGTCTTTTTGGGTCTTTTTTGAGGAAAAAACTACTTCTGCGGAAGTTGTTAGCAACAGAAATACACAGCATCTAGGGAACATATTATGCCTATGCTACTATGTTCTTATTAATATCAAAGTAAAATAACAGGTTATGTATCAAATCTATGCAATTAACACAATGTGCCTTGGCTATTTTTTTTTTATTTTATTTTTTCAGTTTAAGTCTCAGATCTTCAGAAGACATACAAATATTTCAAATATGAATCTGCTAGTTGGAAATATGTTCTGATCCCAGGTGCACTGTTAATTTCTTAAATATTGCCCTCTTTCTAGGGATTGCATTTGATATTTTATCCTATTCCTTCTTTACCTTGCTTCTAACCACAACATTCAATAAAGGTCAATAAATACTAACATAGATATGAATTTGAGTATTTATTTAAACACATTGCAACAAGAGCCACTGATAATGACAAAAGATGTACATTAAAAAAAAATTTAGAAATAATTCCTGATTTGCACAACTTTTGAAAGGGTTTGTATATATCTTGGGTCAAAATAGATAAATAGATTTGCAAGTTTAGGAAGGATCAGTCCTTCACTTCTTCTGACCAAAGCTTGTTGTATTGTAGAAGTCCTCTTCTATATAGTTAAGTCTTCTGGTATGAAGTGAAAGAAGTACTTTTCAAAACACATTAGTGTGAAGCTATCAGCAACTCTGGAACTCATTTCTTTCATGGTAGTCAGGTGAAGAGATCTCTGGTAAAAATGTGGTTTTTTCACATTTTATCATTCTACATCTCTCTTCAGTCATTTGCTTTTCTTATACTTCTCTCTCTGAAATGACTATCCCTTTAGTGCTTAATATTTTCCCCATCCAAGAGCTGCAATCAAATCACCTTTTAATCTTATTTAGCAAATAGAGTGTGTGTGACATCAGTTTGGGAACGATAGAATAAAAAACTCAAACCACCAATTCTCCAGAATTGCATTTATTGACTAGGTTTGTCAAACTCATGAGGTATGGATGTTCAGGTGAAAGAATGTTGCTCTTGCTTTTCACATAAGATGCTGAACACAGAGAATTATAAAGTAGAGGAATATCGAAGACATAAATATTATCAGTGATTAAGGAAAAAATCTCAAGACTGAATTCTTCCTAAAAGACATTGGTAGATGTGACTTTTGTTTTCAACCATGAGACAATATCTTAATTTAAATTTAAAACCCTTCACCTAGTTATGTAATTGACTACCAACTTCTACTAAATGCAATGTTTATTCCCAAATGAACAAAAAAAATTTTCTTGGTCCCTTTGCAAGGAAATGCCAAGGAGAAAAGAGTAGTAAGTTAAATACCTTCTTGTTTTTCTTTTTTTTTCCTTTTTTTCCCCCCATCCTTGAAACTTGCAGTTTTTCTTGATATATTTCTCATGGTGTGATTGACAATATTTCCTTATCCATTCTCAGGCTTTCTTTATTCCTCTTCTGATTACTTCAGTCTTCTCTTAAAAGAATGTTGCACTATCTTTTTTTGGTTGGTTGGTTGGGTTTTTGGGGTTTTTTTTTGGTAGAACAGTACCATTTTCCTAGTTTTGCTCCAGATGAGCATAACCATACCAAAGGCACCTTTCATCTGGTTTTTCCCACTGGCCTTCATTGTTCTGAATGCTTGGTAATGGTGGCACAAAAAAACCATGGAGGAGTGAATGAATTCAGGGGTTTAAAAATTACAGGAAAAACTAACTATTCCACCCAGCAAGACTTTACTTTCTGGATTTCCTTCGGGTAGAGCAAATGGGGTCACTGTTTTGCACATTTTCCATCTTCTGATTATTAATGTGGATGCAACAAGCCCAACCATTCACATTCTTGTCAAATGTGACTGATAGTGGAGAAAAAATAGGGTGAGCCTCGATATATAACCTCATATGTGAGTACTGCTGGGGTACAGTGTTGCACTGAGGTAGAATAGGACAGCTAGATAGTAAATTGAATAATAAGAAAGAATTGACCAACCCCCCTCACTTTATGTTGCAAAAGTTCTCTTATATATGCACTAATACCAATTAATGGCCTTTTTCTGAGGAATGGCCTCCTTAGCTTTTCCTATTAACAGCTAAGTCCTAACATTTGGAATTTGCAATATACTGTAACTTGGTTACTATGGTGATGAGAGATAGCAAAAAAAAATTGAAAGATTATTTGAAAGTCCTCTGATGCTAAAGATGAATAATCTATCATAAAAGATAGATCCAATTCATTTTACCTAATTGGAATAACTACTTCTACAGAACTGAATGAAAAAAATGAAAATATTTTGACCCTGTAACATCAGCTGTTCTGGTATACAATAGAGACAGTGTGTGATATTTCAATCTTCTGGTAAACATTGTTTCACATAATTTCAGCTGCTTTAGATAGCTAGTCTATTAATATTTAAATTATTGAAGGTTCACATACTTATCTATTAAGTGGTTTATAATAAATTATTTATGTTTATCCTGCAGTTTACAATTTGAGTTAAAAGTATTTTGTTTACTGTTTCAAAATTATACATCTTATGGTGAATTATAATTTATTATTTTATGAATGTATATTTTTAAGTCAGTGGATTCAAATTATTAATAAAGTGCTGATTCAATACATATTACTTCAGAAAGGATTTATTACAAAACTGTATTATTGCTACAGCAAATTGCTAAAAAATTTTTCTGATGTAATTTCTAAGTTAGAGAGGTGGTTTGAATCAGAGCACCAAAGTAAAAAGTATGTAAAAAGTATATTTGATACATAATTTTCCCGAAGTAAATGGAAATAAATTCTTAGATGCTATAATTCTTCTTTATCTTTGACGTCTGTTATGAGTTAGCACAGTTTTCTTTCTAGTTATGGAGAAATGTGGAATGTATTTCCAGGTCAGGACCTGGGAATTGCTTTAGAATGGAAAGGGACTTATCAGAAGGTTAGTTAGAATATTGACATCTGTTTTGATCACTAAAAATGTCAAATGCGACTTTGGGAAGTACCTATATAAAAACCCCCTGACTGCCTGCAGGTCAGCCCTTTTCCAGAGAGAGAAAGGTACCATCGGGTGGCAGCCGGGGCTGGGCCGGGGCTGGGCTGAGGCGGGCCCAGAGGAGCGGCCCTGGCCGGGCTGTGCCTCGGCCCCAGCTGCTGCCAGCAGGGGGCGCTGGGCAGGCGCTGCCGCCGGGCCCTGACGGCAGCTACGGGCCTGGCTGGGCCGGGCCTGCCCCGATTTACACTGAGGGGTGGGCAAAAAAGGCATTGATGATCCTGCCTGGTGTTTTTGATTTCAGACTGCCCGGGTCCTCTGATCTTTCTGTGTGAGTTCTTTCCACCCCTCCTCACCAGGGCGGCCTTGAAAATTTAACACAATTAGCTGCCGCGGGAGAGACAAAGACTCCGAGCAGATTTAACCCTTTCCTGGCAACACGAAGCTTTCAAGGCCTAACCCCTCCCTGAGAGAGAAAAGAAAGAAACGGAGTGAACATAAAGAAGAAACAGCATGAAATCAGTAGAGCGAGAGTGAAAAGACTGTTGGGACAGGGGTTTGAGGAGTTTGTCATTCCATTCTTATTTGGGCCATGGAAATGAACTCTATATTTAGATCATTCCTTTAAATCATGGGAATTATATGCATTTGGGGAGATGATTGTTTAGATTCATGTGTGGATTTAAGCAAAGGTGTTTGTGCTGGACTAAGTGATGTTAATCCTATAAGATGCTTGAACAGAAATAGGGATGAGAAGTCCTCTGCGCCAGTAAAGAAGTGAGAAGATATCTCTGTGCCTTGAGATGAAGAATCCTTTGCCTTTGGAGTTATTCATCTTTAAAAGGTGACACCCCAGTATGCAAGAGTCCAAGACCTATGACCCATAAGCAGCTTGGGAACCTGCTAATGGGAGGAGTCACAAAGGCAGGTTTCCCCGGGCGGGTGTTTTTGTGACAGTTAAACCCACAAGAGAACTGTTCTATGTTGTCAGTAGAATCCATGACTCTAAGAGATACTCCTCTCCTAAAGATTGGTGGAAATCTATTTTCAAACGGTGGAACTGATTGAAGATCATAGGTTTCGTCTCTTTATGTGGTTTTGTAGGAACGTTAACGGTTGGTAGGGGGAAGGAAGAGGTTTTTTGAGTTCCATTATGTTTTGTTTTAGTTTTTCTTCAACTAAAGAGTGTTTTTTTTGTTTCATTCCTGTTATGTTTTTTATATTTCCATTCTTTTAGTGTATGTTAATAAAACTATTTGTTTATTTTTAAGCTTAAGCCTGCTTTGCTTTTCTCCTAATCTCTCTCCCACAGAAAAAGGATAAACACTAAGACCACTACACTAAATTTACCAACCGAAATTTAGCCAACATAAAACCACTACAATCTCACAGGATTAAAAATAATTAATTGTCAAAAATATTTAGGCAGTTCATTAATGTTAAGGTATGCAGGCAGATCAGTTACATCTTGCCAAGGGTTACAAGAATTTAGGAGGACATGGGAAGCTACTTGACATATTGTGAGAAACTGCTGAGTTCCACAAGTACTGGCATAAGTGGCTGACAAATGTTGCACAGACCACCATCAGCAAGGACTGAATTTCATAGACAGTGAAGGGAGAATTTTGTGAGAGACATGGAAATTTCAAATAATTAAAGAGGGTCACTTGGGGAAACTTCACAGATTATTTTCTTGCAAGGCCAACAGAGCCTGAGTAACAGTCTCTTTTCTTTACTTCTTCTGTGTTAACACTTCTCCTAGTGGGGAGTGATAGATCTTTAAGCTACACTAGCCAGAAGTCAGAATGACATTCAGATCTGGAATGACTCAAGCTCTGAGACAGCAAGTCAGCAAGAGGTTCAGGATCTGGATATGGAAATCAGCCAGATTTTAAATCCATGCTGATTCTTGAGAGATCCACTAATGATGGTTTAGCTTTATATTTAAAAAATGAAGGAGTGCGTATGTTCATTGTTGAACTTCAATACTAACTAGCCAGAGATGAGGAAGAAGTTTGAGCCATCATTGCTGCTTATGCTCGTGTGACTTCTATTTGTGTTTAAGGGAAAAGACACTGTTCCTCATGTCGATTCACATGGGCAGCAGGTTTGTAGTGTGTGTATGTTTGTGATTGTGTGTTTGCTTAATGACAACACATTCAGGTTCAGTACTGGCAGGATCTATAAACAGGAATGAAATGAACCCTCCGGGTCTGGGAATACACTGGATTCAGCTTCCATTAATAATAACAATTGTGAGATGTTCAGTGACTGTTCAGCATCTCACAGGACCATGACTCAGGTTACATCCTTCCTTTTCGATAGATCAGGTTAGTCGCACCCCAAGATTCCTACCATGTTAATTTACCAAAATGAACAAAGCATAGGGGAATATGTTGTTCTTTGCTTTTTAAATGGTGATAGTTCACAGATGCCTGAGGCAGGAATGGGAGCTTCACAGTGTAAAAAAATTTAGAGAAACACAATTAATAAAAGCCTCTCAAAATAAATGTAAAAAAAAAAAAAAAAAAAAAAAGGAAACACAACACACAACATAGTAAAAAAGTAATGTCAAAGAGCATGTCAAGAATCACTCCAATACGGCATTTTTTAAAATATTTGTTTCTTTTAGGTCCATTTTGTGAGGAACCTGGTGATCCTTGTGCCTCTCAGCCATGCCAGAATGGAGGTATATGCCAGTATAACCAGTCTGGATATATTTGTGATTGCCCTTCTGGTTTTCTTGGTCACAACTGTGAAATTGACATCAATGAATGTTCTTCAAGGCCATGTCAGAACAGAGGTACATGTATCGATTTGCCAAATGTAAGTAAAAATTAGAGATCCCTATTTGAACAGAGAATCATAGAATTACAGCATCACATCATAGAATGATTTGGGCTGGAAGTAACATTTAAATATGATCTATTTCCAATTCCTCTGCAGTGGGCAGAGACCTCTTACACTAGATCAGGTTGCTGAAAGCTCCATTCAACCTGACCTTGAACATTTCAAGGGATGAGGCATTTACAACTTTCCCCCTATGTCACCAATTTAGCAGAAATGATGACGTATGGGGGGGATGTCAGAGGTCCCACAGGAGTCAAGGTAAATGCTATCAGTTGCTCTTCCCTTACCCATCAACGCAGTTACTACATCACTGAAAGACACCATTAGTTAGACATAATGTATCCTTTGTGAAGCCATATTGTCTCTTTCTAATCATCTTCCTGTCATCCCAAAGCTCTAACATACCTTACATGAAGATCTGTTCCATGAAAATGTCAAAAACATTTAATTCTAATGTAATTTTTTAGTTAGCTTTGCATGTTTCATGAAGAAACATAGCATTTTTTTCAATGTGTCCTATTTATAATATTTTTATGACAAAACCACCCAAACCCCCCATTTCACGTCAGTTGCTTGGTGATCACCTCAGGAACTACCCATCTTATTTTATTTCTTTTTTCCTCTCCCTAATAAAACCATCTAACACAATTTATTAACTAGTGATTGTCTTGTTCGTTCTTTTCGTGCAGTATAAGCTTCTTAATTCCCTTTTTTTCTTTGTTTTTTCTGTTTGTAAAGTAGAATAAATTCATGCAGGACTCACAAAGTTTTGATAATAAAGTCATACCTGTTAGTATGTCAAAACAAATTGTTGATGTTCTTTCATTAGCATGACTATTGCAAATAGCTGTGATTATACAGAATCAAAACAGTGAAAGAGTTCAAAAGCTTAGTTATCACATAGCAGTGATACATACTCATACACAGAAAGAAAAAGAGACATCTAAATTGCTGAATAAATTGATAGACTTCTAAGTAATACAACCTATATGAATGTTTTTTTCTACTAGCTATACTAGCACAAACTATTTTGTGCAATAGACAGTTGCAGTAGTTTGTTTCACACATAGAAATGTCTCAGTGGGAGGTGGATTTTCCTGATTATACCTTTAAGACCACTTCTAAAGAAACATCTAAGCACGTCCAATTTCATTAGGGGAACAAACCCTTTTACTTTTTCCTTTGCTTTCTGGCTTCAAAAGGCCTATGAAAAGTGTAGAAAAATAAGGGTGGGACCGTCAGCCCTAAGAAATTATTTGTTTTCTAAAATAACTTACTTTTCTTACTCTTAAAATTAGAGATTGCATTAACTGACAGATGTCCTTCACTGTTAAAGAGAAGCATAGACTCTGTGCTTTATATTGAAGGAGGAAAAGGGTACCCATGATTTTCTTTCTTCCTCTAGTTAGTGACACTGTTTGGTTATTGATGTACCTTGCATAGCATTACTGTTTAATAGATGCAAACGTTACATTGGAATAAAATCAGAAATTATAAATTAATTGTAAAACTTCTTCTTGATTCAGTTATGAGATCACAAACCCACAATTTTAAAGCTGGTATATTTCCATCTAGCAAACTCAAGTATGGTATAATATGTGTTGGAAGGCCTGTTCTACCTGTCCCAAATTAAGCTTGGAACCTGAGACTTCAACTGGTCTGTCTTTGTAAACTGCTTTATATGATGAAAAGTTGTCCTAGTTAGGATCTCTCTAGTAATGGATGTAGACACCATAAACACTACATTTTGCATTGTCTTGGGTAGAACGAATAATTATTTCTAATTTCCCTCTCTCCTACAGGATGTGGCATGTATCTGTATGCCAATATTTACTGGCAAGTTCTGTGAGAGAATACTGAATCCATGTGAATTATTGCCTTGCTTAAATAATGCAACTTGTGTAGCTCAACAGCAAAACTATAACTGCCGGTAAGACTGGAAATTAATTTATTTTACTTTGTTGGTTCACTTGATGATATCACACAGATTGCAGAAAGAAAAGACATCATCATTCACAGAGAACACAGAAAATTATAAACTTTTGTTTTTAAAAAAATATATTTATCTTTTGCACTTTACTCTGTTAGGCTTCTTGTAAACTCTGGGAGTTACAAAAAGATTTAAAGCATTTAAAGGCTATACATTTTTCATTATTAATACTATAAAATACATACATTTTAAAACACTGATGACAATTGAGATAGTTATACTACATTGCCACTCCCTTTCAGGGTGTATGAAGTTTATGATGTTTCTGAAAAGATAAGGCAACCTATTTAATTTCTAGTTCATATACTTGCATTATTAGACTTTAAATTGATCCTTCAAACAGGATATGAAAAACTTTTATTCAGAAAGACCATACTAAAAACTATAAATTTGAAAATACCAGAAGTTACCCAATGTATAATTTAATTTAATTTTTTTTTTTCTATGCCAGTAAGGAGTACAGTTTATCCTGTTCCCCTTTGCTTGGCTTTTATCTTGCTGCCTGAGTAAATTCTGATAAGCATTACTGAAATAAAAAAATTCAAATTTTAAGATACTTATAAAAGCAGAGAATTGAAAGCTGTATTACAAAAAAGCCTGACAACATACTATGGATGAAGTTTAAAACTGCAAAAAATATAACAGAGGTATAGAACACAGAGTGCATCAGCAGAGATTCTATTGAGAAGACTTGAAATAAAAATATAAGTAGAACTATGTTGAACTAAGTTTTCCCAAACAAGAAAATCCTCACAATTTCATTCATATTCACTCCTAAATACAGCTATACATGCAAACACACATATGCAAGCTCATATACACATAGGTCTTCCCATATAGATATGTAAAGCACAGAACAAGTGTCATTCATTTTCCAACTCTTTAAACTGAGATATAAGCTAATAATTTGTTATTATATAGCCAGCATTTCCCACAATATGTGTATATTAGCATGAAATGTGTTGAAATTTACATTTAAAAATATGCATAACATGAACAATTAAAATCCAGATGTAGATTGCCTTTATTAAGAAACCAAACCAAAAAAGAAGTAATAAAAAAATTATCCTGGATTATTCATATTGAATGATCTATAACTTCACAAAGTATTTGTAGAAATGGTCTGTACCACGAACCTCATTGTACCATAGCAACTGCTTAATAAAATGTCCATGGGAAAACATTGTTTTTGAACTATCTTTCCTTTGACAATATTATGTGAGAATAAGCATGGAATTATTTAGATCAATAGAACATAAAAATGGGCAATTAAGAACCCATTTTACGTTGGGGTGGGTTATAAGCTCATCAACACTAAGAAAGCTCTAGAAGGGAACTAACAACCAATAGAGAGCACTGTGAATAGTGTTCAATCCACATAGTTTACCCCAGCAACCAATTTGCCCACCAGACATTCTTGATGAAAGGGAGCTCCAGAAAGTGACTCATATTTTCCACAGAGAAATATCCAGAACAGCTGACATGACACATCTTACACAAGTTTGCAGCTTTCTCTGTACAAAGGTAGAGGGTTACAATAGAATCACAGAATATCAAAACACAATAAGTATACAATACTATCAGAGACTCATTAGAACAGCTCACGTTGAAAGAGACCTTGAAGTATCTTCTGGTCCAACCTTTCATGGCAAAGGGAATTTAGATGAGATTATTTAGTACCCTGTCCAATTGCTTATTGAAAATCTCCAGTGTTCAGCCTTAGTTTTGCCATTCAGTCCCCAAAGGCTTCAATTATTGATTGCAATAATTTTCGTTAATATTTTTTAATAAATAAAAAAAAATTGTCCTCTTTATTTTTGTGAAATTAAAATCAGTTTTCAGCCACTTAATCTGAAATAGTTAATAAATAGAGATATTTGTGCCTCTGTACTTGAAAGGTGAGAGAAAGCTTTTTAAGGTAGTATGAATTACGGATCTTTCACAAAGAGATTGCACTCAGTAGTTTTGTTTGTGAGCACTCCAATCTTTCCAGAGAGCTGAAATGCAGAGGAAGTGTTGACAGATAGAGAGGTCCAACAGCCAGCAGGCTTTACTGTTTCAAGAATTAAAAAATTTCTTTTTACATTCATGTTCTCCCTTAGTAGACTAGACTAACAAAGGATTTCAGAAGACCTATAGGAAGAATGGTTAGACAATTTCAGTTTCCTAAAATCACAGACGGATGCTTTCTGCCTGTGATTCATGTTTTAATTCACTTTACTCAAAGGAAATCTACCATTAATTATGTTGCCTTAATTTGGGAGATTTGTAGCTGCTCATCAACATTTTTAAGTGAGGATTTGGTTCATTTTTGATAATCATTGTCAAATACTGTATGTTATGTCTCTGTTTAGTCACTCCACAATAAACTGCATTTTTCATACTACATTTGGTGTAATACTACATGTAATACTAGGACATGATCCATTTTTATAGCATTTTAACATCATAAATAAATGTATCGTTGTTTAGGTCAGGTGCAAGTTCAAATAATAGTTGAATTGAACTTTTTACTTCATTACTTTTATATTTTGCTTTCCCCTATGCTATGTTGTTCTCTTTATGTTCAGACTATATTCTTATATCCTACATAATCCCAGCTTCTTCTCAATACAGCCTTCTTTCTTTGGGAAAACGGTTGTTTTCCATTCTAAACATATAACCAAATAGAATCAATTTAATTTTACCCACTTCAGTTATAATGTATGACTATCTTGTATCCTAATTCCATCCTTTCAGTCTTGATATCACACACAACTTTGTGCTAAGAATCTAATAGTTGCATTTTTTCCTAAATGTCAAATTTTAAGGTGAATTCAAATAGGCAATGAACAAGTGTATCCATCACAATCAACTATGATTGTTTGCTTTCTATCTTCTATTATCCATGTACTTTAGGATAATAAAAAGTCACAAAAATGTGAAAGGGTGTTCTGAGAAAATATGTACTGTTGATGCCATCTTTGGAACTTTACCACCAACTTTTTTTCTGTTAGCTTATATTTCCCTTTCCTGAGATTGGTATGTTTATTGCAAAACAAACAAAAAAACCACACCACAACAAAAAAACAACACCAAAACCAGAAAAAAAGGAGTAAATATAAAAATTAAATGAAGGCACTTCTAAAACTGGCTTAGTAGATTATGTAATTAATGAAATAATCATAGATTGAAGCAAAAATCTAGGAACTCTTTCACTTCAGATCATTGATAAAAACAAATCAGTAAAACAAACATTGTAATTTAATTCCTCTGACTTGGTTTTAGATGTTATTCAAAAATATAAGAAAATATACAACCCCCCCCCCTTTTTTTTTTTATTTTACATTCCTCACATATGTAAATTTTATTACAAAAACCCCCTCCTTTTAGACACAATACATGAACAAGACCTTTGTTAAGAATAGACTTTGTAAGAATTTTGAAGCCAAGTATTTGAAATGCTAGAAATATGATTGCATGCAGTACCTTTTTCAAGAGGAAGGTGAGGATTATGTGATGCATTGCTACTTGCATGGCGTGTCCTCCTGTGGTTGTGTCTATACCAGCCTCAAAGCATATAACTATTTACAGAAGGTTTTTCCATATTAATTTACCTCTGTCCAAATGGTCCTATGTATGCATTGTGGTTGGTTTCCTGGGATTTCTTATTAAATCCAACCAGTTTAACACTTTAATAAGATTAATGAAGTGACTTAAGCTTCTGGACATGCTGTATGTCTGTGCCTTCCTCGGACTCAGCGCCCTACCCATAGATATTTTTAACTGATTTAGAAAGCATGATTAACTCAGATGCTTTCTATTGAATGTTTTATTGCCTAAATAGTTGCTATGGAAAATATATCCCTTACTTTAGTATGCTGCCTAACTGTGAGAAGCTTCATGCATTTTGAAACCAGGAATTGGATAGTTTTTTTCTAAATGAGAAAACGTAAGCAACTCATCTGGATTGCCTGTCTATTAGGAGCGAGAACATAGGAAAACCAGAAGAAATTCTGTAAAATTTTCTTAATTTCCAGCTTCTGAACTGAACAATTTGAATAAAACTACCTCTTAGAAATATCTAAAGAAATTCCCATCTATTACTTTTGTATTCTTTCACAAACAAATTTTCAGATAACTGGCCATTTTCTTTCTCCTTAGAACTTTTCTTTCCATGATACCAGAAATAGCCTGGTACAGGGGAACATGATATGTCTATGAGAACATAGTGAGAGTATTTGACAAGGATTATCTAGCTATTGAGATATAAGTATTCAAATATTTTTTTACATTGTTCCATTATTGCTTTTCAACAAGACTTCTTTACCATCCATTTGAATATCATCTTTTTTATTTGTGTATATGAGATTTTTTTCCCACATGGGAGAGCAACATCAGGAAGGAATTTTCTCCTACTAATAATAAGTGCTTACATGAAGTAGACGAAATTTCTGCAGTTCCTTTTACATACATTATCAATCACTCCATTGGGATCACTAACAGTCAAAAAAATTGAATGCTAGTTTTTTCTTTAAAGAAAATACTGAATTACAATTAAGCAAACACAAAACAACTATGCATTGTTGTCTCTAGATTGTTCCTTACATAATTAAGCATGTCATTATTCATTATTTATACTACTCATTATTCATTAGCAGTGATTGATGTTTATTTCTCACTCATCACATTTTTATTTCTATATTAAAGCATCTCTCTGATGCTTAAATTGATCTATCCTTTCTAATAATTTTCCAAAACCTTGTTACCTTATCTATAACTGTTTATTAAATATTACCTCATCCAGGATTTTGTTTTTCCTGGAAGATTATATGACATACTGGTGTGAAAAAACATTAAGCAATGAAAGAAATTATTTAGGAAAAAGCAAAATTGTCCAGAATCATGAAAGGTGTTTTTTAATCTCTTGAAAACACATTCTGTTTATTTTAAATAACTTAAGATATCTGTTTTGTTACTGCAAGAACATTATTTAATAGAATTATGGAACATAATTAAATACAATTAACATTTAAAATGCAAGTTCTCTAAAATACACTGGTGTATTTGCAGCTGCATGCCAGGATTCACTGGAAAGCACTGTGAGGAAGTAATTGACTACTGCAGGCTGCTCAGCATCAACTGCCTGAATGAAGGATTGTGTCTTAATACAATTGGAGGATTCACTGTAAGTAATTTAATACATGTTAAACTAATTCAGTGTTCCAAAGTATAAAAGCTTCAGACAAGCAAACCTGAAATGCATTCATTACCCTAAGAGACAAGAGAGGTACAATTTTATAGGTTTTATTTATTTTAATCAATAACACAAGGAAAATTCACTTGGGTAATATGGATTTTTTTATTACTTTTCTACTGAGATTGTGATTAGTACTATATCAAGTAAGATAACTGAAAGGTATTTTTATAGTAAGAAGAATATATAGAAAATTGTGGTCCTGTGTCATTACCCACAAAGATGAAAATCACATCTGTGTTGCAGCCTTTAAAAATACATTGCTTGAATTATCATCTGTTGCTATTATTTTAACCAGAATCAAATTTCTTATCTATTCATAAACATGTTTAAATTAATACAAATTTAAAACTTTGACAATTAAACTGTAGTTTGGTGATGTTCATTCCAACTGACAGTTTGGGGAAAAAAATATTAGATCTGCTTTTATTAACTCTCTAAATTACTCCTGAAAATGTTAAGCAAGGTGCAGAATCTTGTCCTTGTTAAACTCCCTATGGTTGGTGATTGCCTGTCCCTCTAATTTGTCAAGGTCTCCCTGTAGGGCCTCTCCATCTCTGAGGGAGCCTAAAGCTCCTCCCTGTTTATTGTCACCAGCAAACTTACATTGTATTCCTTCAAGTTCTTTGTCCAAGTCATTTAAGAAGATGGTGAAGAGCACAGGGCTGAGGATGGAGCCCTGTGGAACCCCACTAGTGGCAAGTCACCAGACTGCTGTGATGCCATTCACTCTAACCCTTTGTGCCTGACCTGTGAGCCAGCTGCTCACCCATCATGTAACCTGCCAAATTATATTTTGTCCAGAAAGATCCTGTGAGAGATGGTATCAAAAGTGTTGCTGAAATGATTGTGTCCACTCATTTTCCTAGATAAACTAGGTGGGTTTCCTTTTCATAGAAGAAAATGAGGTTTGACAAGCAGGACTTCTGCTGATGAAGCTGTCTGGCTGTGACTGATGACTGCAACACTCCAGGTGTTTCTTCAATACTTCCCAGAATAATATTTTATATGGTTTTACCAGGCACCGAAGTGAGATTGACAGGCCTGTAGTTTCTGGGGTCCTCCTTCTGTGTGTGCAGATAATCATAGAAAATGGTAGTGTAGTTGATAATACACAAATATGATAAATATTTCTTGGTGGACTGCACTAAGACTGCTTTTTTTTTTAGAAAAAACATGTTCTGGGAGTGGCAAATTCAATGCTGTATGCATAGAAAAATGAATATGAATTGCACAGTAGTGAATGCCCCTGATAATCAGTGCAAAAGAAGGCAACTATTAGCTCAAAGTCAATTTTAAATTGTGACATCAGACCATTGATGAAGACAGAAAAACAATCCCTGTCGGAAAAAAGAAACGCTTGTATATATAGAAGCATTTTTCAGTTGTCATACTTCTTTGACTGTAAGTGAAAGGTCATCATAGCCAGATATATCATCTAAATTGTTTTAAGAAGGTTGCAAATGAGGAAAACGCTATTAAAAATGAGGTTTATAAAATAAAGTAAATAAGTAATCTAAAATTATATTCTCAAAATACATACAGATTGTCAATCTTAAAACAGTCCATATCTTCTCAGAAGAAGAAACAAAACAAAACAAAACAAAACAAAACAACAACACAACAGAATTGAAGAACAACTGTATTTAAAATATTCAGCTGTTGGTGCCAGAAATTTGGAGCCACATTAGCAACAAAGTGATAAAAGTATTGTGCATGGTTCTGAGCAGCTACTACTTCTATGTACTATTGATTACAGCAGGAGCATTTTCAAAAGCTTTCTAGGTAATATGGTTCAATGCTGTGTTTCAGCAGTTTCCCATCAGATCAGTGCCAGGTCACATCTGTCCTGTGTGAATAACTTCACCAGACATTGAATTTTGTGAGGATCTACTACTATGTGATCCAAACCCCATAACTCCCACAGAAGACTGAAGGCCTTATTGTGGATTACTTCTAGTGGTCAATGCAGCAGACTCATTTCACTGATGTTAAAAGGTTAGGAAAAGAAATCTATTTTCCAAAGTTGCCATGAATAGTGAAAACATAAATCCCCCCATTTTATTTGGGCTCTGAAGAAGATCAAAGATATGATGTTTACCTTGTTGGTTTCTAAAGTACAAAAAGACAACACTGCAGCTTTGATTTAGTTTCAGAAATATGGATATCATTTGGACATAAAATTTTAACAGGTGACATACACAATTCTTGAATATGAACAGATCTTCTCTCAAAAAACACTGATATGAAAAATTCTATTTCTTACTATTGATTTCTCAATTATTGCAAGAAATCTGCAATCGATTGAATTCCTCCAGATTTGCAGCTGCAATGTTGGAATTGCTTCTAAGAATAAATATAGTCATTGTATAAGTTCTGAAGAAAATATAACATAGCACTTTATTTATATACATACCATAGCAAAGTTTTTAATTAGTGTACTGGTTTGACAATTTTATAGTAACTCCAATTACTTAGAAGACACTAAGGGGGCACTGTTTTAAGAAAAGAAATAAGTTAAAAAGTTTGAGCATAAACCATACTTATACAATTACTGATGTGTGAACCAATTTCAGATTTCAGCAGAGTTTTATTCAATAAAAACATTTAACTACATTTTTATGACAATATGATAACCTGCTTCTTAAAAATATTTTTTAAAAATCTGCCCACAGATACACTTTTCATTAGATTTTTCTGTTCTCATGGCAATTTTTCTTTTTCTTAAATGGATTTTATAAGTGGAAAATCAGTGTTCTTGTTCTGCAGCTGATAATATTTTCTCATTGCTTTTAATCTGATTGTCTTAAACAATTTATGGCCATAAGTATCTGTTTTCCTTATCTTTACCCAAAGACAGAGAAAATATGAACAATGCCCAAAAAGCAAGTGATACGGGAGAAAGAGCTGTTGTTTTTAATCATACTGCTGCCACATGCTAACCACCTCAGGGTATGGAGTGGTTTGAGTAGAGTTCTCCCAGTGATTTAGAACGGCTCCAGCATAGCCTCTGGCACATGTCTGGGCAGTGAAAGCCAATAGAGTATACAAACAAGAAATCACTTGTGGATGTAAAGCTTTCCTCTAGGTCCCAAGGGTGTATCAAGTACCTTACTATCTATTTATCCACAATAAGCAGTTTAGATCATGGTGAAAATAATTCTCTCTCCTTATGATCCCCTGTTTCTTCCTCAATCATTAGTATTAAACTGAAATAAAAACACAAAACCAACCAAACAAAATAAAGATATTGAAAAAATTCATTAAACTAATCCAGTGCAAATTCTGAGGATAACAGAACTCTAGTTTACTGGTGTTTGAAAGCCTGGAAAGAAGTACAGTTTTGAGAACACTATAGTGGGAAAGGTGAGGTAGGAAAACTATCAATTCTTTGACATACTAGCTGTCTTTACTTTCTAGGGAGAAACCATTGAATTGCATAAAAATGACAGAGTTTAAAGGTTAGTTGTGATTACCCACAGAAGTGCATTTGAGGGACAAGAAAGTGCAGCTCTACAATGGTTGCTACATACTCTCCCATTTGTGATCTGCCATACACTTCCTATGGAAGGGCATGCAAATTAAAAATGCATTCTACTTCTTGTAGCATGTAAAAATGCTCATTCATGTGTGTGGGGTTTTTTTGGTTTTTTTTTTGTTTGGTGTGTTTTTTTTTTTTTTTTTTTTTTTTTTTTTTTTTTTTTTTTTTTTTTTTTTTTTTTTTTTTTTTGCCTAGCAGCTCCTTACTATTCTACAGGCAACTATGTTTCAACTTATATGGTCTGCATAGTCTATTTTGTCAATATCCTTTTTTCCTGTCATCCTGACGAACCACTGATACGTGCAAGTCTGTAGGCTTACAGCTAGCAAAGAAACTGAGTTATATAGATGCAAAAAATGAAGCTGAAAGATGAAGAAGCAGCAATGTCATTGTAAGGTCCATTTCCATTTGCCAGAACTACAGTTGAGACAAGGTCTAAACAAATTACACATATTGCCAGAACAGAAGAGCTGTGTTGGCAAGCAAATGCACACTAGGGCAGCATTAAAGAAAGAGAAAACAATCTCTGCTTTCATTGTGGGTTTTACCACTACACCTACTGTTGATCATTCAAAGAAAATATTTGAAATTTCTCTGACAAGCTGTACTGACACTTGCATGTGGAATTTTGTACTGAAATAATTGCCAATGGATGTCCCAGTACCTTCAAAAAGTGCAAAAGGAAATGCTACCGACTTCTAACTAGTGTTCCTACAGTGCAGTGGAAGTAGATTTTAAGTGCTTTTAAGGCAGCATGAAGCTAAGCAAGAAAAAGTAATGGTTTTAACTTCTGCAAGTAATTTGCCAGGAGAAAACTGATTAATGAGAACAGGTGCACATACACATTTGTGTCAATTCCCTTCAGAAAATTTTTCCCCAGTCACAATATTTTGCTTTCTTATATGGATGGAAATTTAATAATGTTTATCTAATAGTATGATTCACTGTAAGAGGATAGAAAAAATAATATAATGGAAAAGAGTAGTATCTAAAATCTTGCCCTGGAGATGGCTCTGTGGTTGTTCATGTTATACTCTTCTGATTTTTTTCTCACATCCCTATAATAAAGCCCTATAGTGTTTATATTTGGAGCTTTATGGTGAATCTCAGGTATTTCAACAACAGTGTGCACCAAGAGGATATAGGGTTGATAAAGTAAAATTATGAGTATGCATTAATAATCAGTGACACTATGGGTCACACTGTTGTAGTTGAAATTAAAAAACCCAGCAAATATGTTCTGTCAAAAGACTGCTGTGTTCTCTAGCAAAGCAGGAGAATGTATTTTAACATAGAAAATGGTCTTCACCAAAGCTAATATGTTCCTTCTGGGGCAATGTGGAAAGGAGGATAGAGGAGGGAGCCCCTCTTTCTCCTGTCATTTTTCCCCTTGTCAAGCTGATATGTGCTGTCATTCAGCAGAACTTGTACAGAAATTGCAATCAGGAAGACAGAGGTCCAGATTTCATCGCTTCCAGGTTTGCCTTTGTGGGTTCAGAACCAGGCCCATCAGCCAGCTGTCAGGCTGGGAACCAAATTGCTTCTCTGCAGAAGAGCAGTGAGCAGTGCCAAGCCCCACAGGATTGCCTGAAAAACCTTTGTGAAAAGTCTGCTACTCTAGTCCTCTTTGTAAACTCTCCTCTGAGGACCCACTCTCAGTCCTAAAGCTTTTTGATAATGTTTAATCCCTAGAAGTCTGGCTGAATTTATAACCCAGAAGCAAAGCACCTCTATGCAGAATTGGCAACAATCTCCAAAGTGGAGCTGTCATACTGCTTAGACCTCACAGCCCTAAGAAGGCCTCCAACTTAGTCTTAGAGAAGCCATTTTTGTTTAATGTATGAGAGGAGAAATAACTTCTAGATCACATATCCAGAACTGAAAGGCTGTATAGCTGAGAGAAAACATTAAATTGTTTAACAAATTCAGTTCTTTAAAAATAAAATACACTGGGGCTGTTTAAAAGCCCTCTGCACCTTTGTTTTCTGAATATAAAAAGCCATAAGGAAACAAACATTGAATATATTTGGCATATTATATATTAAAGCAGTTGGTTAAAGGGATAAAATTATTATGAATATTTACAACAGATCTACTACCAATGCTAGGAGCAATGAAAATTTGCGCTGCAAAGTCTGTTGCTCTCAGATGCAATTTTTATACTTATGTACAACATATAAAATACATTATTGTCATTTTCCTTTTTGAAAAGTCTACAGTGTCTCCTACTGTTTCTCCCCATGGACCATATGAGAACATTATAGCCTCATCTTTGTGAAGCCACTTTGCCACTATCATTAATTCTATTGATGTCTCTCCTGTGTTTGTCCTTCCAGCTGTGTGTTCAAAACAGCAGTAGTTCAAAGTCACATACTTCCATTAGGGGCTAGTTTTACAGAAGTTAATGAGTCAATTTTCTTTCACACAGTAGCAGTAATTCTACAGAAGAGTTCATATAAATTTTAAAATGTCCTAAACAGTTTTTCCTTCTTCACTGTTTAATTTAGACTTTATCAAAATTAATTTTCCTGCTTTTCTTATTCTATTGAAATAAACACCATCAAAGCACCCTAGGTACATTTCATATGTGCTGCTAATTATCTCTGAGCTGTACAGAAGATAATAAACAGTCAAAATCTTCATGAAATAAACTAAATATCCATATTTGGAAGAGCAAATTTTAATGAAAAATATTTAATTAAAACTGAAATCATGTAATAATTTCATGTATCTTTCTACAGTGGATCTGAATTTATATCGTAGAAGAGCATATAATTGAATATAAATGGACAGCAAAACACACATATAACAGAAATGTTCTGATTTATTTTTAAATGCACTTTCTGGGAAGTCAAAATCAAGCCTGTACTCAGGTTTAAACTACTTTTCAAAAACACAGAAATTCCCCAGATTTTTTCTTTACTGACTTCCCTGTCGAATAAGGAGTTGGCCCCTTGGGATAAGGAAAAAGTCTGTAGAAGGAGTACATAAAAATTCACTCAGCCAGCTCAGCACTGTGTATTTCTGAAGCCCAATACTAATAATATTTTTTTACCTGTTTATTAATGCCAGTAAAATCAAACATACATTTTCCATATGCTGTATAAATGTTGCGGTGTCTTTGGCAGCTGTTTCGAATGGTTTGGGTTTGAAGTGACCTTTAGAGGTCATTTAGTCCAAATCCCCATCAACGAGCAGGGACATCTACCACTATGTCGAATTATTCAGAGTCACATTCAACCTGACCTTCAGTGTTTCCAGAGACAAGGCATCTACCACCTCTCTGGGCAACTTACACCAGTGTTCCAAAATTCTTATTATGAAAAATTTCTTCCTCCTATTTAAACTGAATCTACCCTCTTTTACTTTACAAACATTATTCCTTCTGTTGCTATATAACCTGCTAAAAAGTTTGTCCCTATCCTTTTTATATGTTTTCTTCATTTAAACAATTTTCAGAGCTCCATCAGTGCAGAAAAATAAAAATACTATTTATTTTTAATCACTTGGCCAAACAGCATGTTTTGAGTTCTTGAAGCCTTTTTGTCATAAACCAGTCACTCCAGTTCCTAATGTCAAAAATGGCCATAGAATAATTTGAAAATATAAACCCTACTAAGGATGTACATATAACTCAGATTGTATTTGTGTAATGGGGGGCAGCAGAGAAGGGTGGGCAAAGAAGAAAATCTGAGCATAGGAATAAGAAACGTAAGAGAATAATATAAGATAAATCAAAAATTGAAAGCATTCATCCCCAGTTTAATGCCTAAATTTTGAGTAGAGTTGGAATTTTCTCCACATACTTTGAAGGGGGAAAAGCAGTCTAACACATGAGCATCTTCATTTTGCAAGTCATCTTACCAGACAATTGAAAACTGTGAAGGAAAAAGAAAGGTTATCATACCTGTATGGCATGGAGATGATTACAATTAAGCTTAAAGAAATTGCTTAATGTTTGTGGAAAGTGCTGGCTTAAGCATCCTTAAGACTTGTCCTTCAACTATCCTCAAAATGATTCAGGCATAGTCTGGAAACTGTGATTCAGTTTCTGAATGCTGTCTTGCCAGCAATATGTTTCACCCCAGGTGCAGAAGTCACTTTGCTAGAGGAAAAGTAAATGTAGTTTTCACACAATTCCATCTCTGAAAACATTTTTTTTTTTTTAAGTTAAAATGTATAGAAATAGGGTTAGACTTCAGTGAACTTATTTGAAGTTCTTTCTTGCAGAACAGACTTAAGACTTGTAAGAAAGACCTGTGAAGAAAGAAAATACTGGCTAAACAGATTTTGCCAATAAACAGTAATGCTTAGTGACTGCATAAATTAATGGTTGAGTTTAGTCAAGGTGAATTTCCAAATGTGTCCTTATAAAAAAAACTCATAAAGGAGAAACAATCCTATGAATCCCAGTTGTACTGGTACAGTGGCAGAAAAAATGAGACCAAAGAAAATGTATGCCCACTGCTGAATGAGGTGGATGACACTGTGAGTTTTTACTTGTAATTGGACTGACCTTGTATGAGGGTATTTATAAATGTCCAAAGGGCTTGACAGGATACATGTATGGAAGATGAGGGAATGGGCCAGTGTAATCAAATAATGATAAAGGGTAGATAGCTTTATCTAATACTGGATTGAACTAGTAAAAGCATTGAGCAGGTTAAGTCACCAATCCCTTCTGCCCAGCACTTGTTAAGCTACCTCTGTGGCATACTCTGTGATGCATAGAATTTCCACGCACAAAAAATAAGACTGACAAAATTGTAACAAATTTGTAACAAGTCTTGCAGAGCCATCAACATTGTGAAAACTTTTCAGCATATGAGGAAAGGCTGAAGGATCTTTGTTGAGCCTTGAAAACAGGGAACTGAATGGGGACATAATTCTTTTCTTCAGCTCCTCATCAGGTGGTCATAAAACAAGATGGGGACAATTTTTTTCTCAGAAGTGCATGGCCCTAGAATGAGAGGCAACTGTCAGAAGTTGCAACAAAGGAAATTATGGCTAGGTGTTAAGAAGTAATTGCTCATGATGTACTGCAAGTGTACTTAGGCGCTGCAACAAGTTGCCCAGAAAGGCTGTGGAATTGACATCCTTGAAGATATTCAGACCTCAAACAGACAAGATCCTGAACAACCAGCTAGCATCTAAGCAAGGAGTTGCACTCTATAACCTTCAAAGGTCTCTCTCAATCTAAATAATTCTGGAATCTTATGAAAGTAAAATAAATTGACATACAGGATAAATCATGTTTCTATAGGCTTGTCTGGCATAAGCTTTGTGAACTAACAAAGATAGACAAACCCATAGATACAGTTACCTAAAACATGCCATCTCATTTTTACCTCTTATAACCTTTCACCTAGTAGTGTCATATTTAATCAACATAATATCAAGGACAGGGACAGTACATAGCAGTGAAAGGTGTTCCTGGAGATCTAGGGGAAAGAAATCAGGAAATGTCAGGGACGTGTATGGGTATTGTCACAACAGAGTGATGCGGGAATAAAAACACAGAAAATACAAAGGGCTATACAGCTTCTGGAGAACACTGAGTTATTCCAAGCCTTGGAATATTCCAAGCCTTGGAAGGCAAGTCACACTAATTCTGTAGGCTATCATGCTCCTCTTATACCTAGGTCACTTTGGAGATGGCAGTCTACTTCAATTATCTGCTGTTTCAATCATTGAATGCAGAGATTCACAGTAAGAGATTCGCAACAGCACGGTTCTCTTAAAGTTTTCACCTGACCACCACTTAAGTACTACTTCTTTTTATAAAATATATATGTCAGATAGGGAATTAGAGATCACTGTAAAGAGAAGGTTTAAAAGACTGACAGATAGGGCCAGTTTCCAACTTTAAAAGCAAACATGAATTAATTCACAAACAGCATACTTAATGCTAGTAGTTTTCAAGATAGTTAGGCATTGTAAGTACACCTAGGTACCGTTACTCTGTAACATTTATATTCCAAATTCCCTGTGATCAAATGATGCTGTGGAGCTGATGCTGAAGAGTGAGTGCTGACTGCTGTGGTCCCTAGTGGAACTTAAGAACAAAGGTCAAAGTAATCTGTCTCATGAACTCTTTGATGAGAGAAGTCATTACTGAATTGAGCTTGTCTTCTGTCTCCATCCTTCCTCTACATATTAGATGGTTTGCAATATTTTATCTCACCCCCAAGCACTCCCCCGAGCCCTCAAAAAATGATGGTCTATTCCTGGCATGACTTGTCTTTTAGCTTTTTCAGTAATTTTTTTTTTTTTTTTTTTTTTGTGTAGTCAGCAATATTCTGCCTATTTTCTGTGTCTTATGCTAATCTTGTTCTTTGGCAACTTTCTTTTTACTTTTAAGAGTCACTACAACACATCTCTCTGTCTTTGGTGGTCACATGTACACATACTAACATAAAATATTTATGCATTGTGAACCTGGTACACCATTCCAGTGTTCTAAAATACTTGCATGGTAGCGTTTGCTATGCTGTTTTATTGACCTTATAATGGGATTCAAGGCAAGCTATTATTAATTATATTTGATCAGAGCACTTATATTTGTATGAGTTTCACAGGACTTTTTTTGAGAAGCTAATATAAGCTTCAGATTTTCCCCTTTCTTCTGAATAACCCATTTTAAATTATTTTATTTAACAGGTAGAGTCTGCATGTATAACAGAAAATATGTACTATGTTTTCTGATAACTGTTGGTGACAGTGTTTGTCTTGCAGGCTTTGTTATCATCAGTGCCCAATTTCTCTCTCATCTCTATCCCTTTAAAATCTGTTTTGCACACTCAGTTCCTCTGTTCTTGTTGGCATTTTTACACCTTACAGCCAGTAATTTCCTCCAACTAATATGTCCTTTTCCCCCCCAGTTTTTCTACTGACATGGTAGATAAATTTTGCCTCTCTCAACTGTTTTATCATCTGCAAATACAGACATGAAGAATAGTTTCATCTGGGTGCAACACTGTGTTCTACCACACTTTTATTCGGTAGTAAAATACAAGACCCAAAGAAAATTCTACAAACTTTCACATTGCATTTTCATTTTGTGTTTTCTGTGTTTGTGTGTTTGTTATGTCTAGTGTCTCTGTGCACCTGGATGGACTGGAGAATTTTGCCAATTTGCTGAAAATGCATGTTTAATTTACCCAAATAATTGTTCTGATGGAGCAACTTGTATTGATCTGAGTCAACTGAGAGAACAACCTTTGTTTCAGTGTTTGTGTCCTCATGATTTTACAGGTAAGGCATATAAAAATAATGTAGAAGTTTTTACTTTCATTTCCTTTTAAATATTCAAATATAAGAATGCTGCATTAAAGAAAAAAAAAAAAAAAGGGGGGGGGGATAAAGAAGTATTTGGAGAGTAATCACACCTCAGCATTTTCTGCCCTCTCTTGTGATGCCTATAAAATATGAATGGAATTTACAGGTTACAATTGAATCTTCCAATTAAGGTTAAGTAAGAATAGTCCTAGAATGAACTTCAGTTTCAGTTTAAAAGACTAAGTGTCTATCTATGTATAAAAGTTTTGCATGTGAACTATATATGTCTGACATCTATGTATAGTTCCTCGATATCTAATTAATAAGGGAAATGGAGTTCAGGAAGTTTTCTAGTTCATATCAACCTGTATTTACTCAGACAACTTTACTTAATCCCACACCAAATCAAATTTCATAAATCACTGGTGGTCCACTAAAGTATTTAAATAGAATGTGGAATTCGGCTCTCAAAAACTAAGTAAAGCATTTTACTTAACTAAAGGCTAGTCTTCAAGGTTCTCTGTATTGCCAGTAAAACACATTTTCGGGGGGGGGATGATGTTTGTTAGTCATTGGCAAAAGTTCTTTAGCAGTGTTTCTTTTTTAGTTAGATACAAAAGATTCCTAAACATGTAGTTTATATTAAACACACTTTTTTTAAGTGGCAAAGTAAATAATTTCTGGGTTTTTTTTCACCAGCCTTATCCTTTAAATAGAAGCTCATTGAAGTTGGATTCTAAAATCCTTCATTAATCTTTGTCTAGAGAGGGAAATGAAAAAGAAGATTCAAATGTGAGTCACTGCAGGTTTAGGTAATATTATGGAAAGAGACATTAACCATATGTACATTATTTTAAAGATAAGTGCCAGAAATATTAAGATAACTTAAAAAAAATAATAATTTGAAATATAAGAACAGTGTTTATTACACAAAGAATGAGAATCAATTTAATCTAAAGAATTGATGGCAATAGACAGAGAAAACAGGCTTTAAATCTACTACCCTTGAAAAAGAAATAGGAGTTTAATAACCCAGAGTTTTAACTGTCAACCTTTCTTTTCGCTTCTCTATTATCTCTTTAGGATTTTTTTTTTTTTTCAATCTATGCTTGAATTTTTTTTTAATTAGTGTGACACCTAAAATTATGGATGGACAATTGGTTAATGAAAGTAATGCTTCGCTGCAATACTTTAAGTTTTTTGAGATAATTTAAGGTTTCTAGTGTACAGTATGATAATGAAACAAAATTTTAACAGGTTATAATAAATGTCAATAAATACATTCAATTAATAGCATTAAACCTTGCTAAACTCTGAGTCTGAACTCAGAGTAATAGATTTATAGAGTAATATATGGTAATAGATTTTTTTTCTTTCCTTTTTTTTCTTTTTTTCTTTTTCTGCTTTTAAATAGCCAGTTTCTTCTTCAGTCTTCACCCATAAAAATTTAATTTATACCTTTTTTGGTATAAATATATTGTTTCATTTATGTATTTGAAAAGGGAAATGTAGCAATTTTGATACATCTACTTCACTCTGAATTAAATAGTTTCTGCAACCAGAAAAGTTATTGTAGTTTCACTTCTATTGGTTCTTAATTGTGTTTCTAAGTTATAAACACAACAGCTGCAGCTTTTGCATTAACATTCAAATCATGTTTGGAACAGACATCTTAGTGAACACAAAACATGACATGATGTAACATCAGATGTGAAAAGTAGAACTTTGATTTAAAAAATAATAAACCCACTTCAATTTGGTTCCATACTATTTAACAAAACCTTGTAGAAACTTAACATATACACATGACATTTTAAACCACAGATTTTGTTTCTGTTTATATGTAAAACATTTTGGGCCATTCCTCAGAAAAATGTTCCCATGTTAAGTTGAAATGTTCAGAGAATAAAGGTTTGTAATATATAGTTATTTTTTTGTTGAAGAGGTGAAATTATTTTTGTGCTTTCAATTTCCTTCTACAGTTAGTTTCTTACTTTCATTTTCATTTTTCTCTTCTCTGAAAGTGCATAAAAACCTTTGAATTTACAACAGAGCTTGTAAGTAATACATCTTATGACATTGAAATGATCCATATCAGCAATTTCTCAGGTCCTGCACAGTAGACCAATTGTCCTTGAATAAGCTTCCTTTAATCTATTGCTTTCCCTCCTTGTGTGTAGAGAAATCATATTGGCAGGAATTGATTTGGCATGTTAGACACTTCATTCTCAATTCACAGAAAAGTCCTTTAATTAAAATAATCTTACTACTGCTAAAATGAATTGAATCCCAAGAAAACTCACCAACCAGAGTTTAAAGTACTACGTCAATTGCATACTTTTTCCTTATCTTAAAATTTTTATAACACTAATTAAGATTGTTCATAGATTTACCCACAATTTATTTTTTTCTCTTTCATTGTTTTATTGAGACAAGTTTTTTTAATTTCTACAAGTATATGGAAAATGTATATAACATACTTTAATGGAGGTTGTGCTATTGATCTATGTAGGATACTTGAAACGGTATTCTGTAGAAGGTATCTCTGGTGCCAGAATAACTAATGTCCCAGAGAATGAGATATGGAATATAAAAGTTCCTGTATCTTTTGTAGTCTGGTTAAGGCAATGTTTGTACTAGTGAACAAAGAGATTACATGGCCTAATTTTAATCCTTCTCTCTGGTCAAATTCACATTTTTAAATTCTTTGGTTCTCAAGGATACAGCGGTGACATATTTTAACCCTGGTGGGCAGCCAACTACCAAGCATCTGGTTTGGGTTGGGTATACCTCACCCCAGTGAAAGAATCGGAAGTACAAAAGTAAGAAAACTTGAGATAAAAATAAATCATTAGGTCTAGCAAAAGCCCTTTACATAGGTGAAGCAAAATAAGCAAAATAAGGAATTCATTCAGTACTTGCTGTAGCCGGCAAGAGTTCAGGTTTTTTTTTTGTTTGGTTTGGTTTTTTTTTTTCCCCACAGCTCTAATTCCTGTGGTAAAGATGAGCAAGTAAAGGAATTTTTGAAGCACCATGGGAGGTCCCTGTATCACAGGAGTGTACTGGAATTACACAGCAGTATCTGTCTCAGCAACAGATGCTGCCATTTTAAGCTTTGTTCATTGCACTCTATATGTTATTGCCATTGTCACCTCTGAAAGAGAAATTGTTAGGGCACATAGATCCCAAACATCAGCGGCCATCTAGTGAAATAATGGAATAAAGAAGTCACTCGATAAGTAGTGCTATAGGAATTCACTCAGAATACTTACATTCATAGGTGAATAAAAAGGGAACAGCTTGTTGCTTTTCAGAAGACTCAATTTTTTATTAAAGAAGAACTTTCAGAGATAACTGACAGAAAGCAATAATAACAGTTGAAGTACCTCTCATTCTAACCCTCTTCAGGCCAGAAACCTTACCTGCTTTTTAAAATGCCTTTTAGGAGGAGCATCCATTAGTTAGGGTGAAAGGAAAATTGTTTTAGCTAGCTTGCTCCTTATCTTTGCTCCCAATGCAGGTCTCTCCCAATGCCAGTAAAAGTCCAAGAAAAAACAAGGGTTACGCTGACTCTATAAGTCAGAATGATAGTATGTACTGAATTGGAAGGAACCCACAAAGATCATCATACTCAAATCCTGGCTCTGCACAGGACCACACCAAAAATCACAATGTGTGTCTGAGAACATTTTACAAACCCTTCTTCAGCGCTGTCAGGCTTGGCACTGTGACCACTTCCCTCAGGAGCCTGTTCCCTCTGGGGAAGGAATCTTCTCTTGATATTCAACCTAAACCTGCCTCAACTAAGTTTCATGAGTGGTGGTGGGTTGTGTTAAGCTGTTTTGGAGTTGTTTATCCCGATGGTTTATCCATGCTTCCCCGCCCTCAATAAATCAGGTACCTTCCAAAGGTATCTCCTCCCCTGATCCCTCATCCAGTTCTCCTGACCCTGCTCTGTGTTAACCTGGGGCTAATCACCTACCTGCCAAGAACAGCACTCCTGGCCAGCATGGCCGGGGGACAGAGCTAGCCAGAGCCCCTCGGCCAATTGTCGTCACATGTCATTCACTATAGTTCCTTCACTGGTCACACAAAGAAGAGATTAGTACCTTCCCCTTCTCTTCCCCTCATGAGGGTGTTGAAAATCACATTTAGGTCTCTCCTCAGTCTCTTCTGAACAGACCAAGCGATCTCAGTTGCTTTTCATATGGTTTCACTTCTAGGCCCTTTCACCTCTTTGTGGCCCTTCTTTGGGTGCTCTCCAATAGCTTTATATCCATCTCATTTTCTGATGCCCAAAACTGCACCCAGGACTCAAGGTGATGTCTCACCAGAAGGTGTGTTGTGGAGACACCAATTCTTACAAAGACCTCTCACCTAAGATGATAGCTAGATGAATTACCTGAAAACACAATCGTTTCAGTCCATCTAGGGCATTCAACTGTACTAATCGTAATGAAAGGACAGAGAAGTAAACAATTAAAAAACAGAAAGGACACATTATCCATACTGGCATAATATTTAATTTGAAGCAGATAAAATTCTGAATTATAAGTGAGGGCTAGGGCTAATATCTGATGGCATTGTAGCATACTCGAGGCTGGCTGTGATCTGCAGTAGTTCAAGTCAACAATTTTTAATCAGGTCTTGATTTACACACAAAATAGTAAGGCTATTGAAGCTTTTGTGCTGGAAATACTTCTATTATTTTGTCATGTAGAAATTACATGAAAAGCCATAAGACTCTAAAAATGTACATGAAAATTCAAGGAGAAATGTAATATCAGTATTTAAGTTCTGTCAGTTTTTAGAATGGAACAAGATGCTGCCAGTGCAGGGGAATATTTATGAGTATGTTCATATTTCCTAATAGTTCAGTTTCTGATTTAATTTGCTGTGCATAGTATATTTTGCCAGTTGGAATAAGTAGGAATTTTGATGGAGTTTTTGTTCATTAAGAATAGTTATGGTAAACTTAAAGATGCTGGGTTTTTTAAATAAGCATGTCTGTGTCAAGGTCTGGACTTCTAAGTATATAATTAGTGAAGTTCTCAACTGGAAGACATGGTTTAAAATATGCCCTTAAACTTAGCATATGGAATCCTCCAGATAGCTACATCTGCTCATGAACTCCAAGAATTACTTTCAACCACCTCTATCAACCTTGTATTTTTTAAGACAAGTACAAGCTACTTGACTTTCTGGGAGTATTTCTACTCTCAAAATAAATTGAAGAGGCATTTTACATCATTAACTAAACATTTAAAAAGTAGCAAAGTTTCAGGGGCATAGCAGAAGGGCTTCCTAGTCACAATAGGAAAGTTTCTATGAAAGCCTCACCTCCAGTCCACATGCATATTAAACAGTCCACCATTTTATTCTCCTGCTTCCCACTTCCTACCATCTACCATGCCTCATTTTATTAAGGCATACAACTCAAAGATTTACCTGTCAGGGAGTTAGAACTGTGCTGATTTCCTTCAATTCGTCTGACTCTTCTGGGTTTACTGCTATTGATGTCTATCCTTTCCTTTTTTACTCTTTCAGAGTAAAACTTAAAAGTTTTTTTTGGTTTGGGGGGTTTGTTTTTTTTTCTCTCTCTGTGGATAGTTTATCTCTTATTGAGAACATCACTGCATTATTCATTCTCATTTCCAAATATATAAATCTGCTGTTAGTGTCAAGGGAAACTGTAGCTTTCTCTAAACTTTCAGAGTAGTTGGATAAATAGTGAACATTCAAATAGCTATATATCACCCCCCCCCAAAATCACATCATCAATAGGAAACATGAGGAATGTAGGCCTTTTGTGCAAAACCAATCTAAAAGTCTTCTGAACAAGTTGAAATGCTTAAAAAAAGTTAACTATAATAACCATAGACATTATTTTCTGCTTCTCAGCTGAACCTGTGTCTACTCAGCTAAGTACACCATTTCAGATCCTACCAAGGTACAAAAATTGTCAACAGCATTATAAATCACCTATCACACTAATGGGTTTAAAACATGATAGGGTATGCAGTGTAGATATAATTATAGCATGTTTAAAAATATATAATGCTTTGGAAAGATGAGTAACACTTTAGTGTGGATCTAGTGACTGTTTTCATTACAAAGCTGATCAGTGTAGCTCTGTTTTAGCTCTTTAAAAAGACCTCAGACTTACATCTTTTAGCTTTGAATACCAAATTTCCTCTTTAAAGTGTGGATAATCAGGTTAGTAGCATACTGCTTCCTTTTTCTCAGACACAACGTACAACATCATTAGCTGGCATAGCCTACTGTATCTCCACTGAAGCTGGAATAATGTTAATATATGAACTAAATAATTTGGACTTTCTTATGCTTTGTTTCAACCTTTGTGCTCAGTAGTTTTTACTTCTATTAAAAAAAAATAAAACCAACCCAGACACATTCTGTTCATATACAGTACCACTTTGTTACAGACTTAAAGCATGGCTTCATCTGTGTTAATGTATATTATTACACTTATTAATTATATACTTATTAATTAATTATACACTTATTAATGTATATTTTTCTTGTCACATAAGCAGACTTCTTAGGCACTTTAAGACCTATCTTTTTTTTTTTTGTTTTGTTTATTTGGTTTTTTTATCCTGAATCACACCAGAAACTTACATTCAGCAACAACTTCTATACTTTGGTCCTCACTCTTGGACTCTTTGAATAGCTCAGGTTTACTTTTTCTGCAATATATTTTCCTCCATTTCTATTTACTGAGATATATCTCACTTTAGACACATGTTCCTTCAAAATATTTGACTTTATATTTGTTTTTATTATACCTGTCGGGGGCTTACCCCAACATTGAGGTGGTTTCAGGGTCCTTTGCTCCCCTGCACAGCTCCGAGCCGAGCCGAAGGAAGAGACGGAGTTCTCAGGTTTAGATTTTTCAAGGTTGCATACTTCGTTTATTGTTTCTTATCTTACAATTTTCTCGGAGTCCGACAAGATGTTCGCAGCTGCATGGATTCCTCACGTCTCCCCCCGAGCTGGGCTGTCCTTATCTTTTATACTAATTACTACGTATTTCTTATTTACTATTTCTTACCAATGTCTATCACTATTACTAAAAAGGTCATCTTTACTTTGACCCAATCCTCACTAACTACTTTGTGCCACGTCAATGCAGCAATGGAGTGAGGGAAGAAGAAGGAGAAGGAGAAGGAGACAATGCCCCAGATTCTCCATCTTGTCCCCATTCACTTCAATGCTAGGAACCTAAAACTATTATTTTCTCATTCTGTGATAAGCTAAACTACTATTTCTCACATTCTTGTGGCATGTAAATCTTCTCTCAGTGTAGGAAGTTTTTCCCATGGACAGAAATCAAAGCCAGTGTCTCTCTGAGCTCTGGGCTGGGGTCCCAGACCCCCCTGCCCAGGTCCCTGACCCTCCAGGGCAACCAAAGGAATGCCCTGGACTCCAACAACACCTTTCTCCTCAGCATTTGCAACCAATTTAGTATAAACTCTGTATACGAGGTTTAATTTACATTTCAGATCAAACATATCAGAGAAGAATATTAAATAATATTGAATTTACAACAGAGTGCTGCATCCAGTCCTACAGCCCTCAGTGCAGGAAAGACATGGAGACAGTGCAGAGGACTGGAACAATTCTCCTATGAGGAAATTCTAAGACGGCTGGGGTTATTCAGCTTGGAGAAGAGAAGATTCTCTAGACAACTTATTGAGGCATTTCAATACAAAAAGTCTGAAGAGGAACTTTTTACAAGGTTCTGCAGCAATAAGTGAAAGGGTAATGGC
Organism: Hirundo rustica; assembly: GCF_015227805.2. NCBI lineage: Eukaryota > Metazoa > Chordata > Aves > Passeriformes > Hirundinidae > Hirundo > Hirundo rustica. The sequence goes on from NC_053452.1 coordinate 89,297,746, forward strand.
TTTAAATTGAAAGACAATAAATTTACACTACACATAAGGAAGAAATTTTTCAGAATGAGAGTTGTGAAACACTGGACAAGGTTGCCCAGAGACGAGATGCCTCATCTGTGGACACATTCAAGGACAAGTTGGACTGGACTCTGAGCAACCTGAGTTAAAGATGTCCCTGCTCATTTCAGGAGGCTTTGACTAAATGATCTTCAAAGGTCTCTTCCAACCCACCCTATTCTATTACCTCACGATCAATCTTTGTGTCACCCACCCAAATTTAGACTGTTGCCTCAGTGCACTGACATTTGCCTTTACTCCAGGCTCATAGACCTTTATATGGTTCTCTCAATCTTTGTATCTAAATCATTAGTCTCAATTTACCAAGGAATATTTTCTAAAACTAAAAAAATCCCCACGTCCTCTCTGGAACCCAAGTGTGATGTTCAAGTGTCTTCCAGCGAGCAGAGGAACCTGCAAGTATGGTGCATTTTATCCAGGCTGGGTAGGATGCTCTTTCTGGAATCTATACTCTCTCAGTGAGTGTCTCTGTAAATGATTGTCTCTATTATTTCATATTCACTTAGGATGAGTGAAAAAGGGTCAAGCTAGATGAAATTTCTGTGTTCCAGGCATGAAAATGGTTTTGCATATTCTCCTAGTATCCTGTTGTGGTTTTTATATGAACCAGATTTTTTAATGAGACATATAAAAGACACTTTGCCCAATAGCAAAACAAAGAAACAAACAACACCTTCACTAGGGGATAAGAGGCTGTGAAAGACAGGTTTGAAAAATACTTTACCAAGAGATGAATCTTTATGGCCAGATTCCCAGCTAAATCCTGAATGCAGCTAAGAGAAAGGACAGATAATCTATTAAATGGTCAAAAGTCTAACTGTATGTTCCAGAATAATGAGTTCATTTAAGAGCCAAGGTTATTAAAATACATTTCAAACAAATTTAAAGTCATTCTGTAAAAAGTAACTTATCTAAAGACTGTGCTCAAACAACAGTTGCAGATGAACTTTCAGAAAGGACTATTTCTAAGTGCCCTTAAATGATTATTTGCATTCTAAACCAGTAGAAGGTAAAATTTTAACTGCATATTTAACATTTGAGAATAAGTGACCGTGTATAATTCATGCAGTTGTAGACAACTGCAATAAGTCATAAGCTGACTGTGATCAGTGGAAGTCTTTTTTATCTTTTAAAAAAGCTTCAAATTCACATCCATGTAAATAAATTATGACAGCTAGTAAATTTTGAGAATAAGCATAATGTTCACTTGAACTGGAAAATGTGTCTATTATATTTTGTAACCCCTTAGTCTATGAAGCTGGGACAGTACTTAACGAACCTAGGTGTTTTACTTTGGCTGCTTTACCTATTGGAACATGTATGCCTTTATGTTGAAAAGGTTATGTTGCTTTCCCAAATAGGAAATAGTCTTCTAGAACTCTGGCCCATTATATGGTGTAAATGTGCCTTATCACTTACACCTAATCAAAATCTAGACAGACTTAGTGCATGATGAATTCCAGTCTTGGAATTGTTATCTCCAACCCCAGTAAATTCTTGTTTTTGATGACCTAATGGAAACTATCTCTTTTATATGTTAATTAGAAAAGCTGTGTCGTTACAAAATTATTGCATTGTTCTTGGGTTTACCTTATTTTATTTCTTTCTCTCAGAAGAATAATTCTTCACAGGGATTTGTGAAACACCATCCTAAAATGGAGATACAAAGGAATCTTGGAAGTAAAATAACTGAAAAAATATAATTAAACCTACAAATTTCAACGAAATAAATATTTTTAGATTATTTTTCAAATACCACTGTAGATAAATATGTTCATTCTGATGCCAGCTGCCATTTTACATGGCTGCTTTTTTTTTTTTTTATTCCATTAAATACAGGGATATGCTAGTGATAATCAATGAATGAGCTATTTCAGTATGATATAGTTGAGAGATCTAAAATTTAATAATTTAGTCAAAATAAGTTGTCTAGATTTCAGCTATAGTCAGTGAAGATTTTTCAGTATCAAGTTTGCTCAACCCACCTAGAAGAAAAATGCTTCCACCAGTGAAAAGAATAACATGATCCTTTCTTTAATTTTCAGCTGTAGATAAAACATTTTTTTATCAGTATGAAATTATATTTTTTCTAAGAAGACTGAAAAAACCACATATATTAATATTAAATAAATCCTCATTTGAATATTTATGCTAATAAGTTTATAAGAGTTTTTTCTAATGTCAAAACCAAGTCATTTAAGCTTGATTGTTCCACTGTCAGGCAGAACTATGAACATCTACATGTGTGAATGTAAGATCAGTTCTTTATTTCTGCTATTTTTAAAATTCTTTTCTCTTTCACTGAAATTACTTGACTTAGGGAACCACAAAGATGTATCACTATACCTAGATTTATCTAAGAATGCATTTATTTCACAGTTCTACACAACTCCAAGGGAAAATAAGGTCATATTCAGAATCCATGGAAACCTGTATTTGAACTTCTAGCAGTTTCAATAAATATTACTGTAAGTGGATTTAGTGTATTTGAAAATAAATAAATAAATAAATATAAAGTTCCAGGAAGTGGCATAAAATGCGTAATTTTTTTAGTGTTTACAATGTCTGTACCAGGCTTTTCACTCTGTGACCTCATGGAAAGAACTGAGAATTTTAAAGGGCTCCACTCATATGACCTTTTTTGGACTGAGTTCAGGATGAGACAAATCATACAACAAAAGTGGAATTGACCTAAAATACAACAGCATCAATGTAAAAGTCAATATTTCAGAGAGTGAACCCTAACTGCCCGTGCTCTGCCAAAGAGCATATTTTTTTAAGTTCCTACTAGCTTCTTGAATGGTTGAAAAGTAATGGTTCTGTGATTATTTCAACATGTGCACATGTGTACATATGCAATAAATCTAATAGGGTGTTACAACTGCCTTCACAGTCAGGGAACAAGAAAACTTACAAAATAAGTCTTGAATTGTAGCTTCATAAAATTACTTTGGAGAAAAAAACATTTAAAAATAATTATGGTACAATCACTACTTGTACATAGAAAAGAAGTGTTAGGTCATGTATTCTTTTTGCTCAATAAACTTGTTACCACATGAAATAGCAAATGAAAAATGTTTACTGTAGATCATCTTTATATACTCTTTATTAGCACACTGATTGTTACATAGTTTCTGAAAAAAAAGAAAATATAATATTAAATTGAGAGCGGAAGTACAAAAATAGAATACAAAAATAGACCAAAGCAGATCACATAAAATTAAAATATATCTAGCAACTGTAAGTGCAGCCAAAGTCCAAAGGAATGCAAATTCTGTTTTATAGGTTAAAATGTTTGGGTCAATTAAAAATGAAACACACTACAAGTGCTGGCTTTACTACACTGTGCAATATAGAATGCAACTGTGAGTTACATGCTTTTTAAGAACCCTCAGGAAGTTATTTGATAAAGTCAGACTTAATGGTACATAAACCTCTAGAGGATTCTGTTGTGTTGAAAATCTTTGTTATGTGCAGGGTAGAAGCACACCATAGATGCATGTAAGGCCAAAAATGTATTGATAACATAACTGAAATATTAAAATTAAAATCATTATCAGGGCAAATATAATTGCTGCAGAAAATAAGTGAACATGCAGTTTTAACACAATGTTTAGTTTCTGTCCATTTTTATGGTATTATACTCACCCTTTTCCACCATCCTCCAGGTCTTAAGGTAAATGGTTTCATAGTGCTGCTGTTGGGAGCAGTGCTGCAGAATCTATAGTCCTTCACTGGAAGGAATGTGACATTCATACTGGTGGCTTCTTCTTCATCTCCAGGATCCACCTGGGGTAATTTCTATATGTCCACTTACACTTTTTTTTTTTTTTTTTTCATTGCACTGCAGTTCTATTTTGGATCTTAATTTACATTTTATGGTAGATCTAAAGCATACTGAACAAAATTTCTTTCCTCTTTTTAGCCTTCAGACCAGTTTTGTCTGGCTACAGGTCTCCATTCCTTAACTGGGCACTGGTGAGTTCCCAATCATTATGGGATCTCCCACCTCTGATCACAGCAGTGTTCCTCATATCACATCCTTTGTCTCTATTTCTCAAGTCTCTTGTTATGGTATCAGCCCTGCATTTGTATACAGCACTGCATTAGATTAGTAAATACAATAGTACCTATAACCTCTACTTGCTCCTGTTCATTTAAGCCTGTGGCTATTCCATGTAAAGATTAAAAAAACCAAAACCCTAAAGTAAATCAGAATAAAAAAAACTATTGTCACAATTAAGTCAAGTAAAATATCACTGCAGGAAAGTCTCAGTGCAAGGCTTATGGCCTATTGCTAGAAAAGGCAGTGTCGTTGTACAGCATTATGGGGAAAAAAACCCTCAGTTTACTTTTGGAATTTGTATCAAATTTGCCACCTTCCCTTCTTCTGGTCCCAAAATCCATTTAAAAGATTCCTCACTCTTTTTATGTTGCTTCAGCAATGTCACATTTTAGTCTCTTTAGAATTCTTAGGTGAATTTTACCTGTATTGGGTTATTTGTGGTTATTTATTTAAATAAATCAGTAAATTTCTTATCAGTTATAGACACAAGTACACCAATTTATCTGTTTCTTAGTTGGCTGATACAAACCCCAGAGCTATGTAGTTGTTTTAGCTAATCATGGATTCTAAGCTAACAAATACACAGATGAGAAACAAGGTATATTCTCTCCGGTTTATTGTGTTGATGCAATTAAATGGCTCATCGTACGGCAAAGTAAAAATTCCACAGAAAGTGGAGGTTGGAAGATTCATAAAAGGAACATAGAGAGGTTACGTGTGTGCGTGTATGGGTGGAGTCCAAAAAGCTAAAGCTAAGCTGAAAATGAAAAGAGCAAGAATCAGGTAGGACAAGAAAGTTTCCTCTAAATATATTGGTAGTAAAAGAAAATTAAGGAAAATAATTAAACAATTTAACTTTTACGAACATATCCTTAGAAAATAAGGTCATTTACAAAAATAAATAGTGCAACTCTAGTCTTTAATCAAGTTTTTTCACTTCTAATGTTGTAAAATTTCTTTTTTTTCTCTTTATTCCTTGGGCCTGCTGAACTTATTCCTGATAGAAGAATAACATGCTTAATTGTGCACAAAAATCTTGTTTGAGTTCTCTAAGTACTGCATTTCTCAATTACTCAGCCCTTACTCACTATGAAGTGATAATTAGGCATTAAAAGCTAAGTGGATTACTGTGGAGATTTCTCCTCATATCCATTTATCATTTAATCAGACTTTAATACCATAAATTATGCATTTCTCAGCAGTATTCAGATTCCAATAAATTTTACAACCATTCTGAGATACTAGATTTTCTTGACCTCATTGTGGTGGGAAAAAGTCATAAAGTTTGCTTAAATGATACAGCCAATAGAAGAATTTCAGATTTATAGCCAAATAATTCATAAAGCCTGTGGAGTTGCACTAATATTTATTCATAAGGTTTTCTTGGACAAGACAATTCCAACCTCTTGAATAAACATGAAAAAAAAATGATCCAAAATACTGAGTTGAGGGTTTTTTCCCACCATTTTTTCCTCCTGATTTTGCCTTCCACACCTCATTAAGGAAAAAAAAAAACAAATCAAATCCCACAATTCCTAGGAGATTGCAACTTCCTCAGCACATTCCGTTGCTTTTGGAATGAAAATATCTATGTGTTAGCATATCTTTTTGCTGGCCACTATTACAGAAAAAGTGTAAAAATGTCTTTCTAAAAGTATTGATCATGATGAAATCTCCCCAGAAATGCAAGTACTTTGGGTTACCACTTGAGACAATATGAACAGAGCAAATGACAGTCTTGTAAATGTAAGGTCAGGTTGCCTGTAGTTTCCCATATAATATTACATATTATAACAATAAATAGCAAGAAGTATCTAATTTCCTATTTTCCTATGTTTTCTGTTATTAGATATTACTTAAAAATGTTTTTCACTCAGTAAACTTTATAAATTAGAGTAAAATATAATCTTGGCTGTTAAAAATTTGATAGAAGTTATCTGTGGGCAGTTTTTAGGAGAAGAGTAAAATCATAAAATAAATATTAAAAATCCTTAAAAGCATGCTGGTTAACCTCTCTGTAAATACATGAGATTGCACTTGTGGTTCAGCACCCATTGGCCCAAAATAGAGGGTTTTGGCCAACAAATTGCAACATATTCCTGTTTGCATTAACAGAAGTCCGTAAAAAGCAGTCTTTATGTCTTAATTTGGTACTCTATTCCAGCATACTGAAAGAGAATGAAATTGGCAGAAAATACTGAAGGAGAGACACAGTCATTTTCTTAACAAATTTTATCCTATTTATTTGTGCTTTCCTGATTTCTCTAGCTTTATATCACAGGGACAAATTATTAGAAAATTTAAAACAATTTCTTTATTTGAAGTAAATGTATGTCCTTTTTTTTTTACATACAAGGGATTTCAAATAAAATACTAACTGCCGACTCAAAATTTTACAGGACATATTGTCTGATTTAAGAAAATATCCACATTTCTTGTATATTCCTCCCAAACATTTTTCCCCTACAGCTCTCCTATGTTTTCTTCTTAATCCATAAAGTAAATTAACACAGATTACAAACAAGTAGGTGGTAAAAACATCAGTAATTTACACTTATTGAATTTCCTGAAGTTTTCTTCTTCAAAATATCTCAAAATTCCTACAACTTCTCCTAGTTTTCTCAGCAGTAAAGTTTCTTTTTTTTCTCTCTTTTCTCTATTCTTTATCTTTTCTAAATTTGGAAACTGCTGCTCCTCACCAGAATTCCTGCCGTTAAAATAATAAATTTTAAAAAACAAAAAACAAACAAACAAACAAAACTAAACAAAGCACATCAATAACGAGGAAAAAAATCAATAATGTGTACACAAAAAAGAATAAAAAGTGAAAGTGCTTTGTTTCTGTCAAATCTACTTGTTTTCCAAGACTAATGGTAAACTTGATGGTCTTCCTTACTGATTCATATCACATTGCCAGGGATACATTTCTTTTCTCTACATTGTTTAAGAACTGTCCAGTTACAAGTTTAATTATTTTTTCCTGCTGGGCTAAAAACAGTTGTCAGCTAAATAGGCAAGTTGTTCAGTGAATCCCACTAAAGGTTACCTCAGATAAATGTGGACTAGTCTTTTCCTAGCCAAAACAGAGAAAATACATAATGAAATATATATATAATTGTTACCCTAGTTTTTCTGAGCCTTTTGATTTTCTTAAATAAAGTCAGATCTTTTTAGTTATTGTACAATATTAAGAGCAGTTTTCTACCTTTCCCACAGATGGAACATAAACAAATCCTTTGTTTTTCATTCTCTGTCCTTTGTTTGCATATTTCTAACCTGAAAACAATTGTAACTGACAATTGGTCTGGCCACTGAGGCTGAGGGGTGGAAACCCCAAAAAGCCAATCTTCTGCTAGACCCATAAATGTATAAAAAGTAAGAAATAAACAAACGGGCTCTCTTCTCTCCGCTCTCTCAGCTGGGAGCTGGATCAGAAGGACCTCTGCGAAAATCTCTTGTCTGCGTGTGACTGCTTTGTGTGTCTCGGTGACATATAATAGATTCAAAAGTCTTGAATAGATATCAGGGTTGACATATGCAACAGGAAAAAGAAGAAAATACAAAGGCATTACCTCCATTTCAATTAATTATTTCCAGGGAATATCCATTCTCTTCATCTTTGTATCCCCTTCTGGATGCATTCTAAATTGTTTCAAATGCTGAAAAAGTATTTTGGTTTCACCTTTTTTTAAAAAAGACTGAGATCTATTTTTCATATGCATAAGTGGAGCAAAAAAGAGTCCAAAAACATACAGAAGATCTTTAACCAATATTCCAGAAATCTTATTTAAATAAAGTTATTCTATCAATATTACTAATATGACTTAGGGTGTTTTCTCAGGAATGTTATATTAATTCCTAATATTTTTAGGATTTTGGTTTTTTCCCTACCTCAGGAGAACTCTGCGAGGTGCAAATTGACAACTGTGGCTCCAATTCATGTGAAAATGGAGGAACATGTACTGGCTATGAAGATCATTTTAAGTGCACTTGCCCTATAGGTGAGCCATTGGTAATTAATTTATTGGTAATTTATTGTATTTTCTAACAAAACAAATAAAATGTCATCCAAATATTTACGTTAAGAAATAGCAACATAAAAATAACAATGCATCTCAACATATGCAGTGAACATTTTTATGAAGAAAAGCACTTTTTGTCTTTGTTCAGGAAATAAAACTGCCAAATAACTCTAGTAGAGTGGTGTTAACTGCTAACACCCTGAACAGACATAATGTCAATATTCTGAATGAACTGTGATTAAACATTCTCTTTGTGGTGCAGGTTTTGAAGGTGAAAGATGTGAACTCGATATTGATGCCTGCCTATTCAACAATATAAGCTGTGCCCCAGGAGCACTGTGTATGGATAAATCTCATGGATTTAATTACACATGTTTATCACCATGTATTGGAAACACAGAGGTAGGATAAAGCAATATATATTTCCCCCCAGCATTTTTTGGGAAATCAAACAACTTACTTTAATAGCAGTGAGATGATGAAGCCTCATTTCTCATGGGTTTCCTGAACATAGTACTCATTCTTGATATATTCTCATGTTAATATTCTTTTTTTATGTGTAACTTATGCATGTAAAAGTGTGTGGTCTGACTAGTCTGGTCATTGTCCAACAAACTGTGTAATGTCTGAGCTCTGCCTTTCTTGTTCTTTATAGGTTTAGTCACTGAGTCACTAAATCTTTATAGGTTTAGTCACTGTCGCCTTCTGCTCTGTACTTGCTGCTGCTCTATTATGACACTTGAAGAACTTTAGGCAAAATCTCTTAACAATCTTTGATATGTTTAAAAGTTACCAGATAGAAGGCAGATGGTGCAGCAATGCACAGAAAGAACGACAAAAGTAAAAACCACATTCAATAACAAAAAAGCAAGACTAATAACACTTCAATAGGAGATGAAAATGCAGTTAGAAAAACATCTAAATTTGCCTTGCAAGTTCCTCTTTAATGCTCACAGCATGTGGAAATTAATACTACTTTTGCACTTTCAAAATTTTCTAGAAGAAATGCATTTGTTGTATCCTTCTCACTATCCTTTAATGACCTATTCAATTAAATTTGGGTAGGATTCATTCATATCAGGGTGGACGATGAGATTTTGGTATGGGTCAAACTAAAATACTGTTGCATTTTTTTATTATGATAGCTATTTTAAAAGCCCTGTACATAATGTTATATAGCCTTGCAAACAATTAAACAAACATGATAATGAGTGTTTTACAGCCTTTATCATTTCTTTTATTGAAATATATGCACCACACACATATACTATGCATAGTAAACAACATATTTACAAAGAACAATCAATATTTATATCACCTTGAAGTCCATGAGTAGACGCTTATCAGTGAATATGCAATACAGCACTGAAAAACTCACTGGCTCAGAGGTTTATACATAAATTGCTCAGCATCTGGTAAACTTTAACATTTTTATGATTTAAAGTGTCATAATGAGTGCAAATAAATTGTACGTGACATAGCATCATAATGGTGCAATTATCATTACGGCTAGTTAATATGGGAGGTAGAGGTGTGCCAAGGATGCTGATGGGAGATAGTAATATGTTTTTCTGTAATACTTGTTTTAAATCCCTCAGACATATTTAATTTATTCATACAAACATTTCATAGACTGTCATAAATGTCATATGGGAAAAAAAGTAATTTTACATATAAATATATCTCTCAATATACACTCACTGTATGAGATGCTTGATTTGGGCATAATGTGAATAATTAGTAGATTATCTAATGGGAAAAGGAATAGAAAATAAAATCATGGATTTATATACTTGAGTTTTACCTGTTTTCTTAGCTAATTTGATAAAATTAAATCATTAAAATCATTAAAATGATATCATTGCCTTATTGGAAGAAACAAAGGCTGTATTCAAAAATTATTTTACTACATTTCTAAAATTAAAGATTAATATTTTTCAATTTTCATTATTCATCATTTAATTCTTAATTTATTTCTTGTGGATGGGAAATAAGTATATATTTTTTGCATCCTTTCATTTCTTTTACATTACCAACAGTACCTCAGTTATGCAGAACTGCTATACCTCTGTGTATTCAGCAAAATACATTGAAAAGAATGCTACTATTTGTAATATTTTCCTTATGACCAAAATAAATGTAATTAATTGGGGCTCTTTTATCTCTGTGTATATATATACATACATATACATATACATACATATACACACACATATACATACATACACACACATATATACATATATGTAGTGATTTCATGTTCACTAAATTCTGATCTTAGTACTTACTCTTTTTCTGTGGGAGAGAGACTAGGAGAAAAGCAAAGCAGGATCAACCTTAAAATGAACAAATAGTTTTATAAACACACACTAAATAAAATGGAAATAGAAAGCTGGGAAAAAAAACTAAAACAAAACAGAATGAAACTCCAAAAAAACCTCTTCCCTCCCCTAACAAACTGTTAACTTTCCTACAAAACAACATGAAGAGACAAAACTTGTAATTTTCAGTCAGTTTCACCATATGACAATAGTCTTTCATCAATTCTTTAGGAAGAGTCTCTCTTAGAGTCACAGATCCCACTGACAACCTAGAACAGTTCTCTTGTGGGTTTTCTAACTGTCACAAAAACAGCTGCCTGGAGAAACCTGCCTTTGTGACCCCGAAACATTAGCAGGTCCCTAAGCTGCTTATGGGTCATGGGTCTTAGACTTTTGCATACTGAGGTGTTACCATTTAAAAATGGTAACATCTCAAGCTACAGAGATATCTTCTCACTGCATCACTGGCACACAGGGCTTCTCATTTCTATCTCTGTTCAAGCATCTTATAGGATTAATATCACTTAGTCCAGCAAAAACACCTTTGCTCAAATCCACACACAAATCTAAACAATCATCTCCCCAAATGCATATAATTCCCATGATTTAAAGGAATGATCTAAATATAGAGTTCATTTCCATGGCTCAAATAAGAATGGGATGACAAACTCTTCAACCCTCTGTCCCAATAGTCTTTTCACTTTTGCTCTACTGATTTCATGTTGTTTCTTCTTTATGTTCACTCTGTCCTTTTCTTTTCTCTCTCAGAGAAGGGTCACACTCTGGAAGCTTCATGTTGCCAGGAAAGGGTTAAATCTGCTCGCAGTCTTTGTCTCTCTCTCTCTGTAGCTCCTGGTCTTAGATGTTCAAGGCCGCGCTGGTGAGGGAGGAAGAACTCACAGAGAAACATCAGAGACCAGAGCACCCGGGCAGTCCGGAATCACAAAAAAACCCCAGGCAGGATCATAAATGCCTTTTCAGCCCACCCCTCGATGTAAATTGGGGTGGCCTCAGCCTAAATGGTGCCCATAGCTCTTATCAGGGGCCCAGCAGAGATCTCTCCCTGCTCCAGGGAAGTTTGGAGAAAGTAGTTGTTGTAAAGCAGCAACCTCTCCTTCTCCCCGGGACCCGGGAGCTGATGGAATCCGGCCAGGCCTCAGGCCAGCTCCCCACAAAGCAGGGGGAAGCAGCAGGCTCAACTCGATGTTACCTGTCTCTCTCTCTGGCCAAAGGAAAAATGAAAAGACCCACCTACAGGAAATCAAGTGGCTTTATATGGTAATTCCCAAAGTCATAGCCAACAATGTTCAGTGGTCAAAACAGACGCCAATATTCCAACTAACCCTCTGATAGGTCCCTGTCCTTTCTAAAGCAATTCCCAGGTCCTGACCTAGAGAATCATTCTACATTCCTCTTTTACTAAAAAACCAAAATGTACCAACCCATGACATTATGTAAATATAAAATTATATTAATGCATTAAGGTTTTTTCTTTCCCAGCCCCAAAATTAACACACTCAGTTGTTTTTAATTTCTTTTTTTCCCCCCAAACAAATATTTTAAAAAATGAGGTGAACAGATTAAGATGGGATATATTCATTCAAACTTCAAAATCTAATCTTAACTTTTCAATTAGTTCGTTTGCTTACTCTGGACCAAGAGTTATGAGGGAACTTTAAATAAATCAAAATTTTGTCATCATGAGTGACTTCCAACAGGACCAAATTTATCTACTTGGTGTTCTAATGCTTTTTCTTCTGTAATGTACTCAGGTAGATATGAAAAGGAATAAAGAAAAAACATTTCATACTCAATATATGCTACAAATCTTAATATTTTTATCAATAGAAAGTCATAGAGAATTGATAAGATTATTCATAATAACAAATAATTGTAGTGCAACATGATAGGTCTAAATAATAGAATACAGAAGCATAAAACAACCCAGGTTGCAAGGGATCTCATAAGACCATCTAGTCCAACCTTTCAAGGAAAAGTAAGCCTTGGATAGATTATGAATCACATTTTGAAAACCCCCAGTGATGGATGTACTGCATCCCTGAATAGTTTACATGCCTTGAAAGTCCACCTGTTACCAAACAATCACAATTGTGATTAATAATGATCACAGTTCTAAGATGTTCTGGGCCCCTCACTTCAAGAAAGATATTGAGGTGTTGGAGTGTGTCCAGAAAAAGGCAATGGAGCTGGTGAAGGGTCTGGAAAGTAAGTATTATGTGGGGCAGCTGAGCAAGGTGAGGTTGTTTAGGTTGGAGAAAAATAGTCTCAGGGGAGACCTTATCCCTCTGAACAACTACATGAAAGGAGGTTGTAGCTAAGTGGGGGTTGGCCTCTTCTCCCAGGCAGCTAGTGACAGGACTAGAGGATATAGCCTTGAGCTGTGCCAGAGGAGTTTAAAGCTGGATATCAGGAAGAATTTCTTCTCAGAAAGGGCTGTTAAATTTTGGAATAGACTTCCCAGGGAGGTTGTGGAGACACCATCCCTGGAGGTGTTCAAGAAACAACTGGATATGAGACCTAATGTTATTGTTTAGCTGAAATGGTGGTGTTCGATCAAGGGTTGGACTCAAAAATCTTGATGATCTTTTCCAGCCTAATTCTGTGATTATATGTGTGATTACTTTTTAGTGGCTAAAGCTACATGTTAATTAAGAATGTTATTGCTTCCATTAAAACACTTCTTTTTCAAAATTCTGTCAGCAAGCTTGAAAAATCATTTCCTTTAGCTCTTACTATGAAAAACTTGAAAGGGCAACCACAAACTACGGGAACTGCAAGATGTTGACCAATTGTTATTGTTTTTTAAAAGGAAGCATAGGAATTAAAAAGTACTTTTCAATTATTTTTCATACTCTTTTCAATTTTAAGATGGAAACAGATGCACTTAGCAGACATGGACTTGGTTCCTCAAAAATAATTCCCATATGAGTTAGGAACTAAACCACATCTGAAAGTTCCTCTCTGTCTACAGCTTTATAATACTGAAGTTTATTTAACCCCATCTGCATATTTTACTTGAAAATTTTCTCTATGAGCCAAGATCCCATATTGCACTTGTCAAGACCATAGTTCAAACATTTTCAATGGAAATATGTACATGCTCAATATATATTTAGTGTTGAGAGGAGCTGCCACTTCCATGTTTGTTCTGGTCCTTACATGCTGTGCATTTTTACAGTTTCCTCATCTGTAAAAGTAAGGCAATTCCTGTTTTCATTATCTTTTAGACAAACATTTTATCTAGTTGTTTATTGTACCACTGGTCTAGGAAACCATATAGGGCACATTAAATAAAATATTACTTCTGGAAAAATTTGAATAGTCAGGTACAATTGACTTTGCACTAATAAAACCTGAAGACTGTAGTAAAATTATATGCTTGGGGGAAGATATATATACACGTGTGGTTTTTTAATATAAGTAAAATGAAGTTTCTTTCAAACTGCAGAGAATTCCATGAAATGTGAGATGAAAGAGGGGCTGGAAATAATGACTGTTGTCTCATCTTGAGCATTTGACAACATATGATGTTTAGAGAAGAGACAGATATATAGTAGGGTTATTTCCCTCAATTCCTGCAAAGGAGAATAAAATCCTCTAAGGACTAATTATCTAAGGACTTTATTCCCTAGCTGAAATAAAATCTCCTGGTTGATTTTGGAAGAAAGTGATTCTTACATTTTATCACGACTACATAAAAAGGCAGATTTGTGCTAAAGTAGTTGCCGTAGACAGAAGTTTGATGGTCAGACTGATGAGAATAGACCTGTTTATGGTCTGTTGAAACATAAGATTTGTATTTAAATACATTCCAGAGCTTTCATTTCAATTTAAATGCTTAGATTACACAAACATTTTAAAGGGTAGCACCTTTCTTCACAGTATAAAGTATCAAAACCACGTAAGAATAAATTAAACATAATGTTTTGGCAATATTGAAATATTTGGCTTAATTGCCTAAGGTTTTCTGGATTATTTTCTTGAGTACAAGCTTATTTGACCTATATGAGCATTGAGAAAATAATAAGTGTCAGGAAAAAAAACAGCAAAACCATATAAATACAAAAGTAAGAAAACACATAAAAATAATAAAAAAGGAAGATAACTATTCCCATACCATACACACAGAAGGGGTTTTCTACACTTATACTGAACTGTATTTTTCTTCAAGATGTTGTTACATTGAATAAGTATCCCAAGGTAACTCTAAAATTCAGTACAGGAAGCATAACAAAAATCTCTTCATTTTAAGGTTAATTTAAAACTTAATCAAAGACAAATGAATATTAGAATATTTCTGCCAAGCACTGTTATTATTACAAATCTTAATGACATTTTAAAGAGATTCAGACTCAATCAAACTGAAGTACTAGTGCATTAACTCATCTTCTAGACACCATTTTCTTTAAAAACCAATTGATTAGAAGGAGGAGTCTTAATTGCTTTGAAATGAATATGTAGTTATCTGTCTTCATACTGGCAAAATTTTCATGGAAATGAAAATAGAACCTAAAAGTAAAATGAGGAAAGGACCATTAATTCAGACTCATACCTTTCTGTAATTTTTGAAGAATACAGGAAATACTGGTTTAGTAAGTAAAATTAGCAATTAAAACCAAAAAGGAAAATAGCTGTTCCAGTCTTAATTTACTAATCTTTCAATATCTGCAATTTGAAAATAAAGCAGCTTCTTATTTTCCCACAGCATAGATGTAATTTATAAACATATAAAATATTCAAGGATAGATTAAATCAGCATTGTAATTAAAATGAAAGAAAATTCCAGATAGCCACATATTAACCTAAATTATACAACATAGGAACAATTCCTCTCCTCTTTCAATGGAAAAATAACAGTCTACTTCACTATTGTCCGTCCTAAAACAAGTACATTTTAAGGGCAGTTGTAAAATGGCACCGTTAAATTAAAACATAAATGCCTTTTACCAGCTAAACAAAAAATTGATATATTGAATTAATAACATTCAGTATTTTAGGTTCTTGGAGATGTATCTTTTTGAGTATTACAACATAAAAATATTAAATAACCATATTTATTACCAAGGCCTTATTACATTAAACTCTTGGGGAAAAAAATTCAACACATAAAAAAACCCCTCTGTGTATGAGGTGGTTTGACCTGGGTCAGATACCAGGTGCCCATCAAAGCCACTCCATCAGTGCCTTCTGTAAATGGACAGGGGAGAGAAGATTATGAGTTGAGATAAGGACAGGGAAATAGCACTTAATGATTACTATCACAGGCAAAACAGATTTCACTTTTGATTAACAAAATCAGAACAGGATAATTAGAGCTAAATCAAATCTTAAAAGAACCTTCCCCCCTTCCATCCCTCCTTCCCAGGATTAAACTTATTCCAAATTTTCTACATCCTCTTCCCTACAGTGGTGTAGGGATATGAGGAACGAGAGTTATGGTCAGTTCATCATATGTCAGTTTTGCCACTGCTTCCTCCTCAGAGAGAGGAATCTTTCCCCTGCCCCACAGTAGGTTCCTTCCCATGGGAGACAGTCCTCCACAAACTTTTGCAGTGTGAGCCCTTCACAAGGGGCTTCCTGATCTGTTACAGTGTGGGTCTCTTCCACAGGATGCAGTCCTTCCGGAACAGGCTGCTCCAGCATGGGTCTCCCACAGGCTCACAACCTTCTTTTGGGCATCCACCTGCTCTGGCATGGGTCTCCTCCAAGGGTTTTAGGTGGATCTCTTCATCCCCTGGCCCTCCATGGGCTGCAGGGACACAGCTGCTTCACCATGGGCTGCAGGGGAATCTCAGCTCCGACACCTGGAGCACTTCCTGCCCTTCCTGCTGCAGTGACCTTGGTGTCTGCAGAGCTGTTCCTCCCGCATGTTCTCACTCTGCTCTTCTCTGGCTGCAATTACTTCTGTGAAATAAGCTTTTCCTTCTTCTTAACTCTGTTACGCCAAGGCTCTACCACCATCACTGATGGGCTTGACCTTAGCCAGCAGTGTGTCCATTGTGGAGCTGGCTGGCATCTGTCAGGCACAGGAGAAGCCTCTGGCAGCTTCTCAGAGAAACACCTCTATAGCCTCCCCCACTACCAGAACCTGACCACTCAAACCCAGTACACCATATTTGTAATTCTCATCTTCAGGTATGTGCAAATGGAGGTAGTTGCTTCTACGATGAAGAAAATCAGAGATCTCACTGTGTCTGTGCTCTTGGATGGACTGGAAACACATGCCTTGAGAACATTAATGACTGTGAGATAAACCAGTGCCAACATGGAGCCACATGTGAAGATGGAATTAATAAATACAGGTACTTACATGTTGCTTTCTGTACAAGCCTTCATAAAGTGTTTTATGCCACATGAAGATATTTTGAGTTTCAGAAAGAATTACAAATTGTGTTGTTAATGCAGTAATATAATTTTCATATCAAAAAATGCCATGGAATATTAATTTTCAATAAGGATGTACATTCTGTAAAATGGTGTACTCTGAAGTGTTCCAAGAAGGAATCACAAATATTCCTCTCAAAGAAATTAAACCAACTATGGAGAATCTCACATAAACAAATAATATTTTTAATAAATAACAAACACTTTTTGAGCCTGGACTCTCTCATAGAGTGTATTATTAAATTTTGAATGATAATTTATTATCATTTCATTTATTGAAAAGAATGTAAAATACGTGTTCTCCTTAGTGAGCTGCAATATGCTATAGATATTCGAAAATGAGATTTTATAAAATATGGTTAAAAAATAAATGGGTAAATTTTTGTTTAGTAAACAGAGTTAATCTGTTCTTATGAGATCTGAATTATTTATCTTTCTTCTACAAAATCCAGAATAAATAAAACTTCTCCATAATATTTGTAAATGTATTTTGAAAGACATTATTCTATGCTGCGACATGCCCTAGTTAGAAGCACTGTAATTAGTATGCTTTTAGTGTTTCTACTTAGAAAAGATTGCAATAGTGCACAAAACAAAAATAGAAGCAATTAAAGATTTTTTCAACTTCACTTCTGTTTTTAAAGTATCTTCTTTAAAAATAACTGAAAACATCAAGTAGGCGTATTTGGTGATGGAGGAAAGTGATTGATTCTCAGTATACAGAGCTAAAGGAGTTTTTGTCAAAGAATCCTTACAAAGTAAACATCCTTCCTTTTTTCCACCTTGCAATCAGCTCTTGTTTCAAATTACTGGACCATATTTTGGCACGTTATTTAAGTGTTAAATCTTTGGCTTTCCTTTCTTTATCAGGAAAATAATTCTGAGAGAAGTACAAAGCCATGTTTACATTACAAAATCCACTAGCATTTCCTGAAAAATTAGTAGTTCTGAAGGCATCTGGAAATGAAGAACTTTTGATTTTAACTTGCTAATCCAGACTCAGTTTTCTGAAAGAAAACACTTAATTCTTACTTTTTGAAAAACAAACTAAATTGACAGATCAGTCTGTTTATCTAAGGAACAGGAAAACATACCATTAAGGTCTGAATCTCATATGGTTGGTTTTGTTAGCAGAAAACTTCACCCCAAAAGAACACAACTGGTAATTTTGTCAAGACAAAGTGCAGCATGTTTACTGCATAATGCCTGCTCTGTTCAAAGAGTATGGTTATTTCTCAATCACGGTGATGCTTTTTTTTTTAATAATTAAACTATGCCTGCCTTAAAAATAATGATGTTCCCCAAGATATCGTGTAGCAAGTGAAAAAAAAAAAAAAAATCCCCTTCCCAATGCACAATTAAAAAAAAAGAATACAAGAGGAAATGTTGAATGTAAGTGCACCCACCTTTTCTAAAGAATTGTAATTGCATGTCTGTCCTAAAATGGGCATAATTTTTTATTAAGGAATTTATCAAGAGCTGTATTTGATGCAAAGCAGTTTCAGGAAGACATAAGAAAATTGTCAGGAGAACATATGGAGAATCAAATATATAAGAGTCATAAAGAATGCTATAGAGATCCATTTTAAAAATTATTACAACCATTCAAAATTCAAACCTCTCTTAATGAGGGCAGAAGATAAAGATATGCCAAAATTATATATATATTAGATTTTATTCACATAAAATTATTATAAAACTCTAGACATTTCTCTTAGTTAAAGAATCTTAAATTTTATATTATTAAATTTTGCTCATAATGCATTTTTCTAGTGGTAGTTTGATATAGCAATGCTAACACAAGGAGATCACAGAAAATATCCAGCTCTGATTCAAGAACATCCCCTTCTTTTAAGATCTCAGGTTTTGCATGTCTTTTTTTTTTTTTTTTTTTTTTTTTTCTTTTTTCCTCCTGGATGGGAAATAAGTAGTCAACTGAATTAAAAGTTTCTAACTTTTTGTCTCCTTATCATGGCATGTTCTTTTTCTCTCCCATTTTGAAATTACTGTTCCAGACTGTAGTGTCATATAGAGGTAAATTTATGCAGAGAATTTCCTTTGAGTTCAGATTGGGGAATTGCTCTAAGTGAAAGGGGGCGGGGGGCGGAGGGAGTGGTGTTAAATTTTTATATAGTATAATTCTCTGCAAAGGTGTATACTAAGAGCCTCATAATTACAGCAAGAAGTCTTAAGAGTTTTACTCCTTTGGTTTAGTGAGCCTTTCTTACAACTGAAGTGGCCCCAATCACAGTGACAGAAAACCTGTAACAAATTCAAATTAATTGTTGCACTTCCAGCTGTGTCTGTGCTGTTTGCAATATCATGAAGTAAGTCAATCAGCATGTCTTTAAAATGATAACATTAAAGAATTACTGCTCTTGCCACTGGGTGGGTGGTGCAGCTATCAGTATAAATGTGGCAGATACCATGGAGTAGACTAATTGCATCCACATGCCAAAACAATATTTTGACCTTCAGTTATATATACCTAGAGGAAAAAAATGACCCGTAAGATTCATTACCTCAGTAAATAGACTATGTTTCTACATTAAAAAGAAAATAATAATAATAATCTTTCCAGTCTAAAGAACCTGTATTGTTTGATTATGTTCTGTGTAGGAGAAGAGAGAACTGATTTAACAAGACTACATGAGAAGCATTTAATGAATAATTAAAGTGAAAGAGACCTTCAAGAAGTATAACCTCCTGTTTTGAAATACAAGGGGAAATTTATTACTCTGTTTTCTTCACCCTTGTAAAAATTTTTCTAGTCAAGATCACATTTTGGACAACCAAGATCCTAACTGAAATAAGACAACACAACTAACCAAGATCCTAACTGAAATAAGTAACAACAGATACTTTACTACTGTCTATTCAGTGGAAAGGAACTACAGAGTGAGAAGACACACTTTAAAACTTGATGTAGTTTCCATTACCTGTCCTGTTTCCCTTCAGTCCCGTGTGTTCAGATGAAGTTCTGCATTAATCACAGCCCCAGGAAAGCCCAGCAAGAAGGACTGAGAACTGTTAGATTATGACTTTTGAGGCTGTACTGTAGAATTTACCACTGTTTAAAAGGTCACGATGAACTAATATATTTTAAAAATGTATTTTAGTCAATAGATATAGCTCTGATATCAGCATTTCATTAGTTTTTATGCAGGACAATGTCTCATTAATAAATTAGTTTTGCTCAGTGGTAAAACTTGAATTGCCAACACATTCTTCAGTATTCAGTATACAAATTTCAGTGCATACAATTAAATTATTTATCTCAGTATAAAAGAGTAAAGGGACACATTGTAGAGTAAAATGCTTTAGAATATGAAAGGCTTCTTCGCACGATGCCAGCAAGATTGTGAAAAGTAAACATAATTTAGATAATTTCTGAGTATCACAAAATTTAAAGGTTCTATTATTTTATTCATCCTCGACTTTTTCCATTTTCTTCCAGCTGGGTAAATTGAGCTGTTTGATTAGATTTTTTTTTTCTTTTTTAACATCTAATTTTCTTTTTACAAGTTTATTCATCCCATCCCATATATGCAATTTGTCTGCAGGACATAGGTGGCAGTGCCATATAAAGTTAGTACTGTGATATACAGTTTTCTGCAACAATAACAGGCTTCTTCCTCTAGAGAAACA
The DNA here is from genome assembly GCF_015227805.2 of Hirundo rustica. Lineage (NCBI taxonomy): Eukaryota > Metazoa > Chordata > Aves > Passeriformes > Hirundinidae > Hirundo > Hirundo rustica. The sequence continues at coordinate 89,318,277 of NC_053452.1, forward strand.
GGAGAAATACTTTTCCTCACCTTTCTACAGCTCGAGAAGATTGGTGAATATCTGCCACAATTTCTTAGGGAATACCTCTGCAATAAGTTATACAACAGCTTTTCTGCTGGGAATAGAGATGCATATAAAAAGTCAAAGTGAAATTAAATAACTTTTTCAACCAGGTATGTGTGTACAGTTCACATTTCAGTAGTAAAAAGGGATAATTAATACTGAACAATTGTGGCTAAGATGCTTGGACTAATACTAATACATATATATACGTGTATATATATATAAGAATGACAAATATTAAGAAAACAAAGTAGAGGGATTCTGGGAAGTCTTTGCTGATTCCAGGCATCAGTGCTCCTATATGCCTCTTGCATCAACATAGAAAATAGCTAGGTCATCTCTAGCAAAGGTTAGCATGCACACATTTTCAGTTTGATCTTTGGCTTTTTGCAGTAATTTTAAAGATTCATTTGATGTGCACAGTTATTTACTCAATAACACAAGTCACACTACATCTTTAGTTCAAGCAGTTTATGATGACAGCTTGACAGCTACCCTGCCTGGACTGACCAGCACCAACTGACTTACCCTAACATGTGCTCTTTGAGACTGTTAGTGAAAAAATGTTAGTAGAAACACATTGCATCTAAGCCATAGCCATTCACATTTAAGCAACACATTCCTTCTTAGATTAAATTCCATACCTATCTTTGCATCCCCATTTAATATTCATTTCACAAGAATATCAAATTATCATGCATCATTAACTATGTTTAGGCTCTGGAGTAGTAATATGCAATCATCTGCATGATATGTGTGGGAGCACAGTAATCCTAAAATGACTTGTGTTTTCTACTCTCTATTAAAATCCATGTTTGCAGCAAAAGCATTGAGGTGTTTGTTTTCTCACTTAGTATCCCTTACCCTCAAAATCTTGCTGTGGATGGAAGAGGACATACATGAAGCTAAGAAAGTATTGGGTTTTCCCATTACTGCTAACACAAAACCTTTTCATATGCTGTTCTCTGGTGCCATGCTTCTGCTTTCACCATTCCCCCATTTTGTAAGGCTGACATTTTAGTCCTCCTTAATTAAGAAAGGGGCTGGGATGTGGTCATTAGCATCTCCTGGTCTCTGCTGGGATATCGCACACACACTCACACACACCAAATGGGCCATCCCAGAGCTGAAGCTGGAACAGGAGAGGCAGGAGTTACTGACTCCAGCACAGGGAGTGACACCTAGATAGGCCATGGAGATGCTGAGCCCCTGTGCTGAGATGCCAGTGCACAGCCAGGTCGTCCCTCTGATAAGGGCAAAATACAAGTTCCCTGAGCTAGAAATATACTTACAAATGGAAATTCCGGTATTGTATATATCTGTATGTATATATTTATTATTATTTTTTATTTTAGAGAAATATTTATACTTCAAAGCAAATAAGACTGAAAATCAATCCATGCCTCAAAGCTTTTGATATCATGCTCAGTATTTTAGTGCCGCTAAAGAAAATAAGAAGATATTGAATTATAATAAAAATATAATAATAATTACAGCAATAATAATAATAGTATACAGCACCTAATTATGCGTTTTTAAGAGATAATTCGTGCTAAATTAAAAGACATCCAGGTATAATTTCACCTTGAAAAACAGAGCACATTTAATTCTCACCTGTTTTTAATTTCTTCAGACACCAAAGCATTGAAAAATAAGATATTCATGACATCATTGCTTGTAGTATGAAATCAGAAGTATGAAACTGAAACTAGAAGATTCTGCATCACATCTATTTCTGTGTAGCTCTTTTGCAGCCTCTGAAGATAAGCTATACAACTAGTAATAGTCAGGAAATGACAGAAAATTCTTCATCCTCCCATTCTTGTTAAGAAGAGCTCTATGTTAAATTTTCCATTCAATGCTAATGATAATAACCAATTTTCAAAGAATGATTGAATAGTTGAATTTTTACAGTACACACACTGCTTTTTACTGTAAAAACAAATTAAGGAACTAAAGTGATTAACTGAAACAGAAAGATTAATATGACTGTTTACTATATTATTGTAGGTAGATTCAGAAAATGTGCAACTAAAGGTAACGAAAAGCACACCTGCTTTTAATGTTTAAGCATAATGAACTTTTATGCAAGTCAAAATTTATATTTAGCTATGTTGTAAATGAAATCGACCAAATTCGATAAATCAAAATTTGGAATTTTTATTGTGAGACAGAATAACAGTCTCGGACAGCTACAATTAAAAGGACAGCGTCGAGCCCGGGGTCGCCACTGGGTGAACAATGATAACACACTCTGTCAGTTTGTTACCCCCCAAGTTCACATTTTGGGTTTGCAGCAGTCTCTTTTTATACACTGGATGGCGGAGAGAGGCTCGGGATTTCGACGGTCCTTCCTCCGAGGCATCTTCATTAAACATGCAGGTTTCAGTTCTAAGAGTCTGAAAGGATCAGCGGAGGAGGACAGTGCTGTTAATGGTCGGGTCCAGGTGTGGTGTGGAGATGTTAATTCCAGCCGGAGACTATTTAGATACGGATATGATACAATCATCGGGTCCTCCGGGCTATCATCCCCGTTTTCTGTTGCCTTTTGTTTCTTTTCAACGATTCCTGGCAGTGACAGTTTTCTGTCCTCCTTTCTGGTAATTCCAATCAAGCTTTCCTCATGTCCCTCCCATGCCTTTTCAGGCTAGAGAAATTCTTGTATTTTATTAAGCCACCTTCCCCTGAGTTAACTCACAAAATGCTATTTTAAACAAAACTTAACTTCCAACATGCTAGTTTATACAGAACTTATACTTATATAGTTTGTATTACATTTTATATTCTATTAACACGAATTAACTTTAGGACATATATTACATTCCTTTTTAATGATTCCCAGCAGAGGCATGTTTGTGTCTCCCTTTCTGGTAATTCCAATCATGTTTTGTCTCGTGTCCCTCCCCTGTCTTTTCAGGCAAGAGAAATTCCTGTACCTTTACTGAGCTACTTTCTTCTGAGTTAACTCATAGCATATTGGATTAAAACAAAACTTATACTTATAGGGATGGTATTACATTTTATATCTTTTAACACGAATTAACTTTAGGACATATATCACAGCTATAAATGTGAATGTGTAACACCACCTGCACCCAAGCCAAACACAGTCATTCACTCCCACACCAGCAGGATGGAGAAGAGAATTGGAAAGGTAAAAGTTAGAAAACTCATGGGTTGAGATAAAGACATTTTAATAGGAAATGCAAAAGCCATGCACACAAGCAAAGCAAAACAAGGAATGAATTTGCTGTTTCCCAAGGGCTGGCAGGTGTTCAGCCACGTCTAGGAGAGCAGGGCCCCATCACATAACAGATACTTGGGAAGATAAATGCCATGGGTCACAATGTCCCTCACTTTTTCCTCCTTTCCCACACCTTATATACTGAGCATGATGTCATGTGATATGGAATATCCCTTAGGTCAGTTTGGGTCACCAATCTGGGCTGTGTCTCCTCCCAGCCTCCCATGCAGCCCCAACTTCCTCATCAGGCTGTCAGTGCGAAAAGCATCAAAGGCCTTGGCTCTGTGTAAGCCTTGCTCTGCAATTATGAAAACATCTCTATAATTAATTAACCCTCTTTCCAGTATAGATTTGCAACTGTGGGTTGAAACCAGAAGAATATGAATACTAGCCACTGTGAAGATTAGTTCTACCCCATCCAAAACCAGCAGAGTAAAGTAACTGTGGGATATTTTTGTGTACTCCATTCCTTTAAAAATGAGAAACGGAATCAGCTGAAGCTCTCAAGAGAAGGCAAAGATTTCCTGTTTGCTAAGAAGTGACTGAGGCTGGAAGAGAGAATACAACAGCTATGTATACTTGAGTCGTTACTGTAGTATCAATGGATCTTTAGAGCAAAAATGGTGGTGATGAAGCGCTCCCAACCACACTAAATGAGATATGGAGGGCTTACTTCAAGCAAGCTCTATTTTGGTCCATGAACTAAAAGCCCATTTGCAGTTGGTGTCCATTAGCTGTACTCCAAGGCACACGGCTCCTGATTTAGTTTCCATATGTCTACCGCAAAAAATGCAGGCACGCCAAACAAGGAGGGAAGCAAAGAGCCACATGAGCATTCACTTCTGTTAAAAATAAAGGAAAAATACTCTTTCTGCCAGACGGATCGATAGAGAAAATTACTATAATCAAGGCTTCTTTAGCTTGTTAGTTCTTTCCATCTTCTCGATAGCACCTCTATGGGTCAAGAATATGCATTATTGTAAAATTACCTCCTGTGTGAGGACACCTCTGGACATGTTAAGGAGGGGAACAATCAAAGAATATATTGTACAAGGGATTTTCTAATTTTATGAGACATAGGTCAACTATGAGCTAATCCAGATTTGTTTTCATTCACACAGCAAAACAAAACAAAAAGGTAGAAAAGGTAACATGAAAAAGTAACCTCCAGCCTTATACAATTTAGATGTCTGTCTAAATTTTGGAAAAAATACACTGAACAATTTCTAGAAAATATACTGAACAATAGCTATAGAATTCTACAGATTTTTTTTTTTTTTTTTTTTTTTTTGGTAACAAAATTGTAACTTTTGTTGCTAATGATAAAGCACTTTTATCCTGATTTTATAGCCAAACAGGTTGTAATATTGTTTCTTCTTAGACATATTGTAGCAAGTAACCATTTTTTCAGAAAAAACCCAACAACTTTAAAATGCATAATACTCATATTTATAAGACATTTCTATTTCAATATTTTCATTTGAGGTTTAATATTAATATAGCTCCTAGTTTGTCCTATATAAATAGCTAAGAATTTAATTTAATTATTGTTAGCAGTACATGTGAAATAAAGTTACTTAGTGATTAATTAAAGGTAAAGAGGATTGGAAAAAAAAATATTCATTCATGTGTAATTCAAAGGGAGAGTTATGTTAACATTATTAGTGATTATTGACCTACATATTCCACACTAGCGATTTAGTTGGGTTTTCTCCCCCCTCTTCTCCTCTCATTTTAATAACAGGTGCATATGTCCCCTTGGTTACACTGGCACATTTTGTGAACTTGATATAGACAACTGCATTGGAAACCAGTGCTCTCAATATGGATTCTGCCAGGACCACTTGCATAATTACAGCTGCTACTGTGTGCCTGGATATGAAGGACCCTTTTGTGAAGTTGAAATTAATGAATGTTCAAGTTCACCTTGCAAAAATGGAGCTACTTGTGTGGATTTAAGTGGCCACTTTTCTTGTCATTGTACTGCTGGATTCAAAGGTAAGTCTTGTCCTTTTTAAATGCCTTGTATTACAAATGTGGTTGTCCCACTTTATCTAAGCAATGTTTATGTGACTGTTTAATTACAATTATATATAAATATACATACATTTGTGATTCATAGTTTTACCTTAATTAGCATTGAAATTCTTCAGTTGTCCCTCCTAACAGTTCCCCAGCTGACCTTCCCTCCACTAAATGTACAGTTCTGAGTATTAGCTTTGATTCTGTTGGAAAAAAAGAAAAAAAAAAAAAAAATGTTCTAAAACATAATTTTAATAGTATTTTCATTTCACAGTTATACAGTCTTACATGTTGTGGCTTCAGTCATATACAGGCTGATAAGAACAAATTTTTTTGTGTAGAATAGAAAAATGTAAGCTTGAGGAGGAACAAGATCAGCAGCATCATCTCTCTGTACATATAGAACATAATCAGCCATACTTGAATGAGGTGTTCAGACTGCCTTTCTATACACTTGAGGCATCTGCCTCTCCTAGATGTCTTTTCTGGGAAGAGATGGTCTGTAGATTTCTTCATTGCATTAGATAAATACTACAAAACCTGATACTATGTTTTCTTTTCATACTAATTTCATTTTTGTATGAACAATAGTAATATTCAGACTACATATGGGAGACAGAAAATGTTTTTGAATACAATAATACCAAAGTGTTGCATTTCCAGTCTTTAGTCTATATCATCAAGAACACGCGATTAATGCTCCAAATGCTTCTCTATTGACAATCTGTGGTTTCACTAACAAAGGCAGAAATAAATAGCACAATGTCATTTGTACTAACTAAATATTAACTTGCAGCTTCTTCTTCCAAGCTACTGAGGGCTTTTGCTCCAGTCCAGAGAGTGTGTGTAGTACTAGATTTTTTAAGTCCCAGATCCAACACTGAAATACTAAGTAATTATAACTTCACTGCTATTTTTTTTTTTTTTCATTATACATTCTGGTTAGCAACAAATACATTTAACATTTAAACACTAACCTCTTTAATTTCAAATATGTTTATATTCATTTACATATTTCATTTACATACATTAATTTACGCATTTATGTATGTGATATACACTTGCAGATTTGTTGTTCTCAATTTTAGTTGATTATATAATCTCTTGGTAATTTGCTTACATATTTAATAAAAGGTGTTACTTCCTTTTGATGCTAATTTATTAAAAAATGTGCAATGAAACAGAGAATTGTCCCTGAAGTGACTTAAATCCCATTATGATAGCAGAATTGTATGTCTGAATAGAGGTAAAGAAAACAGTACTTGGCTCACCTATGCAAAATCTAACACAATATATTTCCATCTTGCTGCTTAAATTTCAAACCTTATTTGTACTTTGGTGGACTATTCTAAACCCCTCCTGGCACAACTTGAAGCCATTTCCTCTCATCCTGTCGCTTGTAACTTGGTGAAAGAGACAGACCCCTACCTTGCTACAACTGCCTTTCAAGTAGCTGAAGAGGATAAGGTGCCCCCTCATTCTTCTTTTCTCCAGCTTAACAACCCCAGCTCCCTCAGCTGCTCCAGACCCTTCACAAGTTTTACTGCCTTTCTTTGGATATGTTATTCTGTGAGAGCTGGCAGACATCATGGCAAAGTCACTGTCATTTAACACTAATAGATCATATTGATTAGCAGAAGCACACAAAGAATGGAGGAAAGCAAATGTCACTTTTCAAGGAGGGCAAAAATGAAGTAGTGGAAAACTTCAAGCAGCTCACTGTTGCCTTGATCTTCATTAAAGTAATGGAGCATTTAATCCTGGAAATCATGAATAACAAAAAAATTATCTGGAGTAACTGGCATGATTTCAGCAAGGGTTAGTCATATCTGACCAACCTGATAGACTTCCAAAGTGAAATGACTGGCTTGTAGATGAGGGGTGAGCAGTGTGTATTGTCTACCTTGACATTAGTAAAGCTTTCTGCGTGATCTTCCACAAGATCCTCATGGAAAAGTGGATGGAGTATAGGCTGGATGAGTAGACAGTGAGGTGAACTGAAAACTGGGTGAGTGGCCAAGCCTAGATGAACATGTTTGTCATGGAGTCAACCATTACAGGAGTAACCAGTGGTGTACTCCAGGAGTCAATGGAAGATCCAGTCCTTTTAACTTCTTCTTTAGTGATCTGACCGATGGAGCAAAATGCACCCTCATAAAGTTTGCAGAAGACATAAGGATGGGAGGAGTGGCTCCATAGGATTGTGATGCCACCCAGAGGGTGCAATATAGGCTTGAGAAATGGGCTGACATGAGCCTCATGAAGTTCAAGAGGGAGAAGTGCCAAATGCTGCACCTGGGTAGGAATAACTCCATGCACCAGTAGATATCATGTGCTGATGAGCTGGTATGCAGCTTTGTAGGGAAGAACCCACAGGTCTTGGTGAACATTAAGTTGAATGTGAGACACCAGTGTGCCCTTGTTCATAGAAGGCAAATGCCTGGGCTTCATCATGAGGTGTTTTGTCAGCAGGTCAAGGAAAGTGTTGCTTTCCCTCAGCACTAGTACTGAGGCTATACCTGTAGGACTTTGTCAAGTTCTGGGCCCCCCAGTAAGAGAGACATGGATATGTTGGAGAGAGGACAGTAAAGACACTAACATGATTAAGGGACTGGAGCATTTCTTCTATGAGGAAAGGCTGAGGAAGCTGAAACTCTTCAGCATGAAGAAGAAAGGTTCAGAGAGGGATTTTATCAATGTATGTGAACACCTGAAGGGAGGATGTACAAAAGATGGAGCCAGGCTCTTTTCGGTAGTGCTCAGTGGCAAAACCAGAGACAATGAACACAAAGGGAAACACAGATGCTGCAGTCTGAACATCAGGAAATTCTTTATTACTGTGAGGGTTACTGAGCACTGTCACAGATTGATCATGGGGGTTATATGGAGCCTCCATCCTTGGAGATATTCAAAAGCCATCATGGTTCCATGAAACTGGCTCCGGGTGTTCCTGCTTGAACAGGGGGATTGGACAAAATGATCTGTAGAGGTCACTTCCAGTCTCAACCATTCTGTGACTGTTACTGTAAGGACTTGCTTATATAAACGATATAATTACATATTACTGGAAAACACTTTTAAAAAATCATTTTATCACACAATGAAATATTATGTCATGGCATTTCTATAGAAGCAAATTTGAAGAAAAAAGAAATGTCATGTTACCCATTAGGTGTAAGTCATTACCAAATATACTGAATATATTTTTTGATTTTTCAGAGTATAAACCACAAACAATTAATAAAAGGCTGCTTAAACTTATAAAAATGTTATCACTACCCTAGCAATTACATTATCATCATCTCTGAGGTTTTATGATCCTGGGATATTTTCCAGTACAAAAAAGATTTTAAGTTCAGTAATAACTCCATGTTATGCATCAGTGATTTGTATCTCCGTGTAGGACTAAAAACCCCACTTTGTGGTGTTGTTTTTCTGTCATTTAGCTTTTTAACAAATCCAGATGTACTCCATTTTTCTTCATAAATAGTAAATTCACATTCCCATGAAATATCAAAGTACCCTCCAGTGCCTATAAGAGAATTTCATACACATCAAACTTGGGAGGGTTTAGTATGAGTTTAAAAATTAAATTAATAACTTTTTAAGCTTTTTTAACTTTTGGTCATGTGGTGACCCTCTATATTGCCATATTCTGGTTCAGTCCTTCTAATGTAGCATAATTCTTCAGAGTAATTCCCAGTTCACATTCAGATTAATTCCTAGTCTATCCTTTCTCCCATATCTTTGTGTTAACTCTATTTCAATACATCAATTTTCAGCATCAAATAATTCCAGGTTTCATAATAACTAATATGTCTAAATAAATAGCAGTCGGTTTATTTCTGGTTTAAAGGAAGCCCTTCTTGAAATTATTTGGAAAAAATTCCCATATTTATCTAAACATGTCCTTCATTAAAATTCTTTTCTGTTTAAATGACCAGAAAAATGTTAAGGCAGTTACTGAGAACTCTAAGCAGATAGGCAATGTTGCCTCATTGGTTTCTCTTGAGGGTTTGTACCTATATAATATTGATTGCAAAGATTTGGGAAATCCCTTCATTCTGAATATATACTGTACCCCACATAACAAAATATGATCCATCATAGTGTCACCTGTGTGTAATTAATAATTAACAGTATTAAAGCTCATCGCCTAAGAAGATCTCACAGTGACTTTTTGAGTTTGACATTCATGTATTCTATATGTCATGCTCCTCAGCATTTTCCTTTTGGCCCAGAAAGGGAAAAATGGCATGTGGGCTTTTTGAAATCATTCTATTACTTTCAAATTCTAGGCTTTGTTTTTATTTTTTTTATTCCACAAATACACAGGAGAAGTCCATGTGGCATCTGGAGTCTGAGGAAATATTTAGTGTTTGTATTTTCAGTACATTATTAATTGTTTTTAATATCATTGGATATTTTTAAATAGTTTCCCCCTTCTGTAATAGGTGTGAATAGTATATCCTCCATTGTAGGCACACAATTTGTGGTGATTGGGAATGAGGCTGCAGACAAGCCTCATCCCTAATGAGCTGCAACTGTGTAAGATGGGTGAACAGTGTTGAAGGCAAAGGAACATGGAATGCTGGGATGTACTGACAATCACAAGAGGGTAGAAAGGGTACACAGGTGTAAATTCATGTAAGATGAAGGGTATAAAAGACTGTACTGAAAGACAATCAAATGCTGATGCTTGGAGCCTTCTTTGGTGTCAGTTGTACCTCCCTTGCCACTCCATGCTGCCAAGTAAAACAAATCTTGAAGGAAAGTACTTGAAGTTATGTGAAAGCCAATTGGTTTTGACAAAAATAAGTTTAAGAAGATTTAATCCCTTATCAAGGCACAGTTCTGCAACATCTAAACAGGAAAGGCAGAACCAGTGCCCGGCATCAGGGTCCCTGACAAGCCCCAGACAGCATATGTAATGGACCAGATCCAGGGTCCAGCTAGGGAAACAAGTTAGAAGCAGCAGGAGACAGAATCAGAGATAAATCTGGTATGTACATAAAAGCAATCCATCCAAAAAGAAAAAAAATCCTTACATGATCACTCTTGAGACAAGGAGTGAGGCAGGATTGGAAAGTACATCTACAAAATAGTTCAGACTGGATCAGGGTGCCCACAGCTGAACTCAATGACAATGGGGAGAGTGTGTAGGAAGGACCTTGGTGGGTCTGTTTCAGTCAACTTGGGTATATTAGTGCTCTCAGGGCTCTGATAGCTGCTTTATAGGAATTGCCTGAAGCAGGGTCATCTAGAAAAATGAAATAATTAGTTCTGCTGACAAAGGAAGACAATCAGGTTCATTTTTTTCCCCACACCTGTTCTGCATTTGCAACACCTGCTTCCATTTCCATTCATACAGTTCCTATCTTGATAGGACTAGGCCATCCTGGAAGCATAGCTCATGTCTGCTCCCACATTTCCACCACACATCAAGGCTGGGCTGGGTTTGCATTGGGCAATGGGTAGCACAATCTCTTCAGGGGCTCTGGCTTTTTCTGCTAGGGAAGATTGACTATTGCTGGCACATTGTGCCAGTGCAGCCTGTCAGATGTACAGTGTAATCCCATGGACATAGATGATCTGGACTCTGGGCAGTTTATATTTGAGGAGTCACAGACTTTCTCTGAGTTAAACTCTTTCATGGAAGCTAAGAGGATGGAATGGTTTGACAAAACATATAAATTATTTTCAATCTGTAACAGGCGTTCACAGAAAGGATTACTCTGTATGAGGTAAATAAAAATTAGATTTGATTTGGATTTTTAACTACTAAAATATCTTACACAGAAAAGACCATGAAGAAAATTAGAAAATGACCAAGTGTGTCGAACAACAAAGCTGAGGAAAAAAAAATGTCTGTCAGGTTCACTAAAACCTCACCTGGACTGTCTTTCTTTTTCATAGACACATTTTCTGCAAAGTCAGCAGAAGCATTACTCAGCTTGATACATCTCTTATCTAACAGAATAGCTTTTGTTGCTTAGCAAGCAACAAAATTATGTAACTTGTTATTAAGTGCATGACTGTAATGCTTTGCAATTATACACATTTTATTAAATGGTGGACAGTAAGATGAGTGTTGTGAAGACAGTCCTCAAATGCACTCTTCATATTTTGGCTACTCCTTTAACTTTATAAAACCCTTGTGGTTTTGTTGAGTTTTTGTTGTTGTTGTTGGTGGTGGTTGTTTTTTTTTTCTTTTTTCTTTTTTCTTTTTTCTTTTTTCTTTTTTCTTTTTTCTTTTTTCTTTTTTCTTTTTTCCTTTTTCTTTTAAATGGTAGTTCACTAAGTTTACTTTAAGAAGAATTTTAAATAATTTGGTTTTCATCTGATCTCAGAATAGAAAGATTAATTTTATGCCATGAATATATCCTGAAGTAAGAAGTATTAATTAAAAAAATATTCTTACACATCCTTTTCTTAGTTGCAATCATTCTGTGTGCCTTAAGATTGTCAAATTTTATATTTCATTTTGCCTATAAAACAAAAGTTGGTATAAACAGTATTTAAAAGAAAATTTATATTTTGACCTTTATGTGTGTGTTTTGTGATTCAGACAAATTTTATGGTGGCAGTGGCACTTAGTAAGAGTTACTTTAAATATAATGTGTATTACATTAAGAAAATAAGCTCTCAAATTATTTCAGTTTTATTCTAATTTCTGAAAGAATTTCAGACATTTATTCTAATGTCTGAATATTATATTTGAGAACAGTTTGAAATTAAAATTATTTCAATATATATATAAAAGTACCGTTTTGTGGATATCCTACAAAATATAACAATAGTTTGGTAAGTTCAGATAAAGTGCAAAGTTAATGTCTTTAAGATAAGCAGAAAAAAGACATCCATATTTTGAAAGGCACAAACTTTAAATTTAGTGATCTTACAGAGTTACACTTCTGAAGGTAAGGAATATTCCATTAGACTTATGAAAATCTTTTTTGCCATCTTTCATCTGCAGTTATATTTACCTGAGAACTTCTGAGTTCTTCCATTTGCTAAAATAGCATTACTATTTTAAAGAGAGTAAGTTATATCAGTAACACTGGAGGAGGATTAAAAATATCTTTGCTAATTTTTTTTTCAGCCATCACCTTCTCAGGTCCTTATGTTCTTCTCAACACCTTTGTGCTCCTGCAGAATAATGTCTTGTGTATCATCAATGTGCTGGTAGAAAATGTTGCTGTTAAAGATCAGGCAATGCAATTTGCAAAAGTGACAGACTTTCCTGTAATTGTCTGTTATATATCTGAGAACACTGCAATTTTATACAACATAAGTATTCTAAAGCATTAATAGAAGTAGAGTTGGCTCATGGTAATTTTTAGCATTCTCTTTGTACTTCAGAATTGGTAATATGATGCCTTTAAAGTGAATAGAAACTCAGACCTTGAGCTATGATTTATTAAATAGCTAATTAAATATTATGTTTTACTAGTAATTATGTTTGGATATGTTGTATTAATTTTAACCTTAAAAATATAAACCAAATATATTTTTATTAACATACTTTGATGCTGAAAGCAATTTGTGTCAATTGACAATTTTTATCTGACTTTCAACGAAGGTTCTCATCATACATTTCAAATATGTTTGAGAGGAGCTGCATACTGAAAACAAAAAAGGCTTTGTATCTGTCCATCTCTTTTCATGTCTCAAATACTCAGAAAATATGGTCTCACAATAACTTCATAGATTCTTTGATTCTCTCTGAAATGTTTTTAAAATACTGCCCACATATTACCTTTGTACTCTGAGAACATGAATTCCTCAATTCTCCCTTGCATATTATCTTGGCTATCATCAGTATATGAGGATGATCTCATTCTATTATTTCCCTTGAAACTGCATTTGCTTTAACCTTTAACAATTTGAGGGAGGTGAAAGAATCTGTTCCAATGTTTTTTCTAGTACATGCTTCAGCTTGCCTATGGCTTGTGGCCAGATAATTTACTTCTGCAGGAGACTCTGTGTTATTTGTGCTACTCTCCACCTGCCTATCCAGAGGAAGAGAACAGATGCCAATGCACTTTTATTTATCTCCTTCAAAAAAGACCCATCATAATCAGGGATCTGAACTGGAAAGCATAAAGAATGCAAAATACCAGAATTAGATCAGCAAAGCTGTATATACTGCCATTACCTTATCAGCACTTCAAAGAAAATTCTTTAAAAAATTAAAGAACTTAGAGATTAATTTATGTGTTGGCCAGTCCTTGCTGTAGTGCTCACTGCTGTCATGGCATATGTTAGACAGCACTCAGCAGCTGCTCTTAGCAGTAACTGAGTTACCTGTCCTCTCCCTGGACTATGCTTTTTCTCTCCCTTTTCATCCATATATCTTCAAATCTTATGGAAAATGCGGAGAATGTTTAGAGGCAGAAAAAAACAAACAAACAAACAACAACAACAACAAAAAAAACACAATAGGAGCCCTTCTATCACAAGTTTGTGTGTGAAAGAGAATCTTGGTGCTTCATTTCCCCAATGAAGACCTTTTGTATCTAGTAGATAAAAGGGTTTGAGAGGCAAGAGTCTTGGTCCATATGATTCTATGAGAGAACATGTAGATTTGCTGCATAGAAGAGGCCAAATTATTTTCACCATGCAAAGAATTCAAAGGTATATCAGCATTTGGTTTCTTTTTATCTTGTTCTGTAAGATAGACAGAAAGCCCAGCATGCTTTCCACACAGCTGACTTATAACTGCTGAAGGTGATTTACCTCTATATTCCTATGGCTGGATGTAGTAGGTTGACCCTGACTGGACACCAGGCACTCAAAAGAATCCTCTCTATCCCTTTGCTCTGCAACTGTACAGGGGAGAGAAGATATAACAAAGGGCTCATGGGCTGAGACACTAAGAGATCGCCATCACAGAATACCATCACAGGCAAAACAGGTTAGAACTAGAGACATTAATTGTATTTATTACTAATAAAATCAGAGCATGATAATGAGAGGTAAAATAAGACCTTTAAAAACACCTTCCCCCACCCCTCCCTCCTTCCCAGATCTACCTGCTCCCTGCCAACAGCACAGGGAGATGGCGAATGGGGATTATGGTCAGTTCATCATCTGTGGCTTCTCCCACTGCTCAGGAAGAGGAAACCTTTTCCTGCTTTATCATGGGGTCCTACCAACAGGAAAGAGCTCTCCATGAACTTCTCCAACATGAGTCCATCCCACAAGAAATCACTTCCCACAAACTACCTCAGCATGGGTCATTCTTCCATGGTGTGCAGTCCATGAAGGACAGGATGCTCCAGCATGATCCCCCACATTGTGCCAAGTCCTACCAGGAGCTCTGCTCCAGTGTGGGCTCCTCTGGTCCACAGGTTCACAGCTTCCTTTCAGTCATCCACCTGTTCCAGCATGGATCTCCTCCAAAAGCTGCAGGTGGATCTCTGCATTCCCTGGCCCTCCATGGGCTGCAGGGGCACAGCTGCCTCACCATGGGCTGCACCATGGGCTGCAGGGGAATCTCAGCTCTGACTCCTGGAGCACCTCCTGCCCCTCCTATACTGACCTTGGTGTCTTTAGAGCTGTTCCCCTAACATATTCTCACTCAGATGTTCTCTGGTGGCAGTTCACCTGCACAAGAACTTTTCTTCTTTCCTCTTAAATGTGTTATTGTCTTGGTTTGAAAGACAGGTATCTGCTAGGGAGGGGCGGGGCCCCTCTAGGAATGGGGAATTCCAATCCCTTCCCTCCAAGTTATTATAATTTAGATTAAAGAGGCTTTTCAGGCAGAGCTATGGGGAAAGGAATAACAGTTCTTTACTAGTACGTATGTCAAGGCAAAGAAACAACAACAGCTACAGCATTAATAATAAACAGAACCAGGAACCTCGAGGGGCTTTTTTTCACAAAGCCCAGGGCAGTCTGATCCCTTGGGACCCCAAGAGCACCAAGCTGGTACAGTGGAAACTCCAGGGCTGGTGGCTGGAACGGTGGGTGTGTCCCCAGCAGGCAAACGGGGAATGTCCCGGCAGGCAGGGGGCTGTCCCGGCAAAGTGAGCACTGATGAAGAAGCTACAATGGCCGGACAGGGCTGGCCCAGCTCCAGCAGGGCAGGCGAAGGGGCTCTGAATTCCTGGGCACATGAGCAGATGATGGATGATGGTAGAATTCACAGGACAGGACTTTCTGTTGACAGAGGACTCCTCCCGCAGCAAGCAGCAGCCCGACTGTCCTCTCTGATGCCGAGCGCCAGAAGAATCCGCAGTTCCCCCTTCCCTGTCCTTTTCTCTCCCCCCAGCTTCATGTGATGTTCTCCCTCCCTGCCACGTCTTTTGTGTTAGTCAAGTACCCTCTAAATACCAGCACTTTGTTTCCTAGTAACTTGTGGGGAAAAAATCTTTGAGACAAAAAGGAGCAAACCTCACCCCCAACAGTTATCACAGAGGTGTTACCACCATCTCTGATTGGTCCACCCAGCCTCAGCCAGCAGCATGTCCATCTTGGACTTGGCTGGTATTGGCTTTCTTGGATGTGGAGGAAGCTTCGGGCACCTTCTCACAGAAGTCAGCTTTATGCTTCTTCTACCAAAACCTCGCCACACGAACCCAATGTAGTGGAAATAGATTTTCCTGTCACATATCAAAGCAATCCCTTTTGTAGATTACAAATCTACATTTCACTATACTTCTGTGAAAAACGCCAATCACTTGTTTTTAAAATTTTGAAAGTTTAATAGTAAATAAGATGGTTATAAAAATAGAATTAGAGTAAAAAAACCCCGAACAATTAGAGTTAGGACAATACGAGCCAATTAAAAACAAAGTTACAGTCATCTGGGTGCCTCCTCCAAGCAAAAAGCTCTGGAGAAGGACCCCTGTTAATAAAGGATTATCTCTTAAAAGCAATAGCCTATTGAATATTCATACATTTCATACATGATGCATAAATTTTATTCAAACAAAGAATTGTCTCTGGTTAGTATAACTTTTTTCCTTTAATCTCTATGGCGTCCACAAGGCTGAGAGAGGCAGGAGGAGTTGGTCTCTTCT
Source organism: Hirundo rustica (assembly GCF_015227805.2). Taxonomy (NCBI): domain Eukaryota; kingdom Metazoa; phylum Chordata; class Aves; order Passeriformes; family Hirundinidae; genus Hirundo; species Hirundo rustica. The sequence continues at coordinate 89,334,624 of NC_053452.1, forward strand.
GATAAGGAAGTAGTAAATTCTTTTTTCTCTGAAGGATTTACGTTTTCCTGTGGTTGGTACATAAAAACTACATTTTTACTACAAAACTACATTTACCATACTATCAAAATATTAATACAACATTAACAATCAATACAACATAATACATATAGTAAATATCTTGCGTAGAGCCATATAATATGCACTTTTCAAACTTCCAAGACTTGCTCTTAGCTATTTCATCCCCTTTTATCTGCATTTTGCTTCATAAAATGTTCTTTAGTGATTTGATCTTACTTTTCCTTTGTATTACATGGATGAAGAGAAATGTCCAATATTACAGTACTGACAACTTGCTGTAGAACATAGGGTGAACTGTTCTATTACAAACAAATGTCTGTAAATTAGTGTTGGCCTGATTTCCACATGCAATGATACTTCAAAATTCTGTTACAAAGCTGTCAGAGAGCAAAATGAAAGAGAATTATTGTCAAAACAGGACAAAAATTGCTTGAATGCTGTAGATTTGTATACTGCGGAAAAAAAAACCAAAAAAAAAAAACACACAGGATTATGTATAACCTCAGTAGGAAAGCTTTTTATTTTTCTGATTATAATGCTTCCAACTTTGCCTGTCAAAATGGACTACCCTGTAACTAATGAAGCTGAAAAATTCATGACACACAGGGGGTCTATCAGTAGTCCTGTGTATGCAGTGTACCGTGGCCAGTGGGGTCACCATGTAGACTGTGACAATTCCATACACCTTTTTCATTATAAATATATCTTTATGATTTGAACATAGCACTTTTTTTTTTTTTTTTTTTTAATTTTCAGGAGAAACATGTTCTGTTCGCATCAATGAGTGTCAAGACAGACCTTGTTGGAATGGAGGAACCTGTGAAGAGGACATAAGTGGCTTCAAATGCAATTGCCCCTTCGGTAAGCATTTATACTTTTTATATAATTGCCACATTGGCACAATATGGGAGTCCCACATTTGCTACTCAAATGCTATAAAGTCTTGTGCAATGCAAGCATTCTGCTTGCATTTTGGAATGTATAGAGCTAGTTATTTAGACTAATAAGATTTTTTTCTCTATTTTTTCATAAGAAAATCCTATAAATTATAGATTACTTAGATAAAAACGTATTTGTAGCACTGGAACATACTGGGAAAGAAATATGGCAGAACTGAAGATTTAAAATTATTAAGTGTATATTTGCATAGACATTTTACAGCAATACATTCTTTTAAAAATGTAGGGTTTGGGCAGCAAAATGTTGAAATTTAGCAAACATAAAAATCCCAGTCTTTCAAATCATGTTCCAATGGCCAAATTACTAATTCCCAAAAGAACTGAACATTGCTCTAAAGTCTGTATGACCTTAATCTGGTTGCCTGATCTTCATGGCATCTGAAATGTCCTGAAGTATCCAAAGTATTGTATAAGGCTGGAAAATATGCTAGAGGACATAAGGGACATCCAAGATGCAGCAAGCTAGGTGGCAAGTAAACTAAGAGGAAAGCAAAAAGACCAATCAAAATTAGGGAGAAAGAGATATGATACTGAAGATTTTGCTTTGTTAATTATATATACATTATGTAATTTGTGATTTTACATGTTACTTTGTGTTGACTAAGAAAACGTAGAAAAGGGTGGGTTAGAAATTTCTAACCTTAGAAATTGTTTTGACCAAAGGAGCCCGGAGTACTGATTTTGCAACTTGTAAGTTCATTCATAAATACGGATGATAAATCGCTGATAAATTCTAAAGTGGTTCTTGTTTTGACATGTGCATTTATAAGCCCATTTTTACTATGGAAAATAAGGTCAAGAAAAGTAATTTTATACAGTTATGGGCTAAGAAGTATTTATAGTACTGTGGTGCTTTGAAGATAAACTGATGGTGATCAGTAAAGCCTGGAAATGTCAGAGTACTGAAATACAGGTCTCCAATGAAACCTCTCAACCTGAACAACTTATTTTAAGAGAATTTTAATGTATTTAATAAGATCCTTAAATGCCTTAAGGTCGGTAGCTGCTGAGTTGGGAACTGAAGACAATACTGGGTTATATCTTCAAAGATAAGGTGATGCTTTCAAGTTTGTTTCTTCACTGATACAAATGTAAGCCTGTCAGATGTTTCACTGAAAAAAGGCTGTAGCAAAACATTAGCACAGACATTATCTACTTTGCTCTTCTTAGATGGTGATTATCACATTCAATGCACCACTTTGCTATCATGTGTTTGACTCTTGGTGCTCACCAAAGCTTCTATCTACAGTGGATTTTACACAGAAGCATCCTGCACCTCTTTTTCCACAGATCTAAAAGGAGATCTCTTTCATATGGCAGAATGCATGTCAGTGACAGGAAACAAAATTGTTGTGGAGTTGTATTAGTAATTGTCTGTGCCTCTTTCTTTAAAGAAAAGACAGTCACTTCGTAAAGGTTCCCTTACCCAATTAATTTTTATTATAATTCCTAGTGTGTGTGTGACATCTGGAACGATGAAGTTTATGCAATGGACATATACAGTAAAAATTATGAGTTTCATTCTAGTGACTGAAAAAATGCTGTGTATAGCAGTGGTTCTTTATCATCAGTCAAAAAAAATCCTTGTAGTGAACCAGGGGACATCTGTAGAAATGATGATTTATTTATGAAAAGAGTTAAGACTTAGTGTATAACAATTTGCAGATACATTATTAATATAATAGCAAACTGAATTATAGATGGGGAAAATTGTGTACTGATGTGAATATCTAACAATGAACTAAAAAGAAGATAGTTTAATCTAAATGTGATACACATTCCATTTATGCCCTTAGCTAAATTAATTAATATCCCAGTCCATATTCTCTAGGTGAAGGTGCAGATAAACAAATGTAACTATCTTGCAAATACATTGTTATGATTAAATAATGTCAGTAAATTGCCTGAAAAATCACAAATAGCTACAATATTGGATATTTTTACTGCTTGCTCATTTTTAACAAGAGTATCACTTCAAAGGATAACAAAGCTGACTTGAGCCAAACTTTAAGTGAAAAATGTCAGTTTATCCCTCCATACTTTCATTGACAGCCAGTGTCCTACTGGATTTCTGGAAGAGAAGTAAGTTTTGCTTTTCAGAGGGAAGTAGTTGCTGTTTTTTTAGAAAGTAAGTAATAGTAGGTAAATAAAAAATAAAAATTTTGAATAAACCCTATATCTTCAATACCAATTGACAAGGGAACACGAAAAATTTGGATATGGCCTAATGATCAAGTACTTGTAAATGAAAAACCTTGTATCTTTAACTGTCTGACTAGACCAATAACATTTTTATTCATTGGGTGGGTAGCTGCTTTCTTTGCACTTTTCTGCTTTGCCTCTGTTATCTAAAATAGTAACTGCAACTTATTTTAGGTGCATAATGTTATCTTCTCAAATTTGACCTTTCAATTTCAAATATGCTACAAACAATGAACATAAATATAATTCCTCTGTCTACAGGGGAGTTCTAATTCTAATTTTATTTAGATTTTTATTATATGAGTAATAGTAACTATATTTTACTAGATATATCTTAAGATAACTGAAGCAGCTCTCTCTCTCCCTCGGAGCCCGTGCTCCATTTTAGCCTCGGCTAGCTTGAGAGAGAAACCATGCCAGAAGGAATTTTCCTTCTCAGGGTTTCAAAGATCCCAGGGGCTGCAAACCTTTTCCTTTAGAGAGAGCAGACGTCCGTCAATGGCAAAAGGAAAGAGTCTGCCCTTGGTCCGGGGGGGAAATCCTGGCTTTATTCTGGGGTCCTTCCCCCATAGAGTCCGGAGCTCAGTCCGGTCCCCATCCCGGTCCTGGTCCTGGAGCAAGAGAGAAAGCCCCCCCTTCCCTGTGATCCCAGGTCTTTTATCCAGGGGATGGGGCTAGAGGCAGGGACAAGCCACTGCCCAATCAGGGACAAGGTGGGAGTGGAACAGAGTTGGGTTACATTCCAGTGTGGGAGAATGGGCGGGGCAGAGGAACAGGGACAAACCGCGTGATACATTTTCCAAGGGAACAGGGTGGTACAGAATAAACCATTACAAAACCCAATATAAAAATGAAATACAATATAAACCAAATTAATGCACTACAACAGATAACTTTGTTGGGCAAGAAATATGTCAACGTCTCTGCCATGTCAAAAGTGTTTTTACATTTGACTAAAAATTCAGGTGTAATACATTAAAAGGGTAATCACAGTTAGGAGTTGTATACATTAAAGTTCTTTGAATATTTTTTCCTTCAAATTATGGCATAATTTTATTTCAAATTATGACAATAACAAAATCTCGTCATTTATTTGAATATAGGAGAGCATAAGGGCTCTTAAAGTACAATTTGGAAGGAAAGGATTAATTTCTTTGTAGTTTTTCTTTCAGAATAATTAATGCTAAGCTACAACAGATGTGGAAAGACTCCCAAAGAGCTTTGCATTAGCAATGGGTGAAGATAATTTAACTATCTTGACATGGCTTAATAATGAAGAGATATTGTATAATAATAAGCATAGAATAAACCTATATGTTTTGAACAGAAAAAGTGTTTATATTTTATCTTATAGAATTTCCATGCAAAGGGGATGTAAGACTAACATTTTTTTATTATAAAGGTATATATTTTCCAAAAGATCATCTGGTTACACACAGTATGCAGGGTTGCATCTGGAAAATGCATAACTGGCCGAATGAGAACACGAACATGAGAAATGTAAGGCTGGATTCTTTACAGTATTGTGTACTGTAGATATTTGGTTGTAGTTGAAGAAAGCAACCTGATTAGCCTGATTAATAAACAAGGTTCATTAACTCAGAAAGAATGTTATGTTAATACTTAGGCTGCTTCTGATAATAAGTAGGATCTTTCAGATACTCTGTCTTTATAAAGTGTTTAAGAAATGCAGAGCAACAAAAACATTGCCATTGGGGCAGTTAAGAGAATTGAATTTTCAGAGATGATTCATAACCTGATAAAACTGCTTTTGATTGAGACTTGTGGTGCTCCATTTGTGTTTTATTTAAAGATAGTAAAGTTGGAAAAGAACATATAATGTGCAAATTGATCTGTTCTATATTAAAGCAATCATCAGTCTGACATATTTCGGTCTGTATGAACTTTCCAAGACAGTTTTTCTTCTAGAGAGTTACCCAGATCTACCCCAAATGCCTACACAGTCCATTAAAATTATCCGAAAATTACATTTTCTTAGTTTATTTTCAAGCTTACATTTAGAGTTTGTTCATCCTTGGGAAGCACATTGTTTTGCCTTGTCAATAAATCAGAACTTTATATATTTAACAAATCTAAATCTACATTTAATTGTATGAGCTCATTTTATGAAAATATATCTTATGCTTTATTAATTACTTTCAAGTAGTTCAAATTCTTAATATGTGGTCAATTTTAATACTCAAGCTGTTATTTTTATGTGACAAATCCCCTTTCAGCAGTTTTAAAAATAATCCATTAAATTTCTCCATAATACATCTGAGACCTTTCTTAGAAATTATTCCAGTAGTCCATCCTGCTGTTGATAAGATATTGTCACTAAATAGGATGAAATTAGGTCATTTAATCAAACAGATCATTAGTTCACATAAATGTATCTCAGCATTGCTGGAAACCTGAAATAACTAGAGTCAAATTTTAAAAGTAGATATCAAGACAAAATCGTTTCCTTGTAAGCAGTTTGGATTGATGTCAAGGTTTGGGGTATTTTTGGGTTTTGTTTTTTTTGGCAGGAGGGTTGTTTATTGTTGTTGTTTGGTTAGTATGATTTTTTCCTTTCAGTTTTGTTTTTCTAATTCCCCTGTGCTACATTCTGATTTTATTAACACAACATAGGAAGCTTGTGCATCAAAAGGTATAGGTTACTTTAATGGTCTCTTGGGATCTACTTTTGTGGATTTTTGTGACAGAGCATGATTTATTTTTGTACCTCATGATAAGAGGGAGTAATATACAAATAGATCATATAGAATCAGACGATGTCTTTGGATATTGTGTGAAATCATTACCTAAGTCCTTTTCTCTCTTAGTAAAAGACATGCATGGCTTTCAGGTGAACATTTTAAACATCTTCCAAAATTTTGACAGGAAAGTAATTGTATAAAAATATAGCTTGGGTGACCGGTTACTGCTATATGCTGATGACCTTGTACAGGAGATTTTACAAGCATTATTTCTGAACTTTAGGCAGGTCAAGTCAAGTGTAATATATTTTAGGTTTTGCTCTGTTCCTCACTATCCTACTCTAGGTTTTATTGGCAATAAATTAAATGCATTTTCTCCAAGTTGAGTTTATTTTTACCATAATTCTCACTAGTAAGTGAACTCGCTGTCTTTATCTCAACCAATAATATATTTAATCTAATTTTCTCTCCCCATCCTGCTGACAAGAAGGTGTAAGAAAGCAGCTATCATCCAAGGTGAACCCACCACACACACACAAGCATCAGTGTTGTGAATCAGCAGATTTAAGAAAAAGAAAAGTGAAAATAGGAACCTTGATTATTTTAGCCTCCTCTAGTCTGCCTTGCAACAAAGGATGAAGTTTGTAGTGAGAAAGTTCTAAAATATTGAAATTCAGGGTATTCATTGATACAAGTAACATAAGGAAATTTTTATAAGATTCTTGAAATATGGTGAAAGCACTATAACAATAAGGCCTGTAAGCAGGGTGGAAAAGCCCTAAATAAATCTTCTGCTCAGTACTGTGGTAGATTCAAGTGCTGCACCTATAGCAGCTGTGTCTGGAAGATGACGTTTGAAAAGCAAGGTATTCCAAGGAGTCTGAACCCTGTGTTCCAACACCGCAAGGTGTTTTATGTTGTTAAATAGTACCATCTGATGGTTTTCATCAATTTCATTGGAAGAAACTCCAGCCTCTTTCCTTGGAGCAGAGAAAACCTCCAGTCAGTACCAAAAATACTGAAGAAAGTGATAGTCACCATCTGTTGCCATCACTTCCTATCCCCGTGTGATCTTCATCATTAGAAACATAAGGACTGATCAGTATTGATTAATATGTATTCTGAATTCAGTGTAATAAAAGTACAACCTAATGACATCTTTAGCAATGGAAGCAATGGCCAAGGAAATTTAAGTGATGATATATATGCAGCTAATATTTGATACTTGATTTAATATGTGACGTTGGAACTAATATGGTGTTGGCTCAATATAGAGTGAATGTAATTCTCCACAGAATCTATCAGAAAATTGAAGGGAAGATAACTGATGAGAAAGTCCTAAAGGACCTGTGTTGTACTCCAATCTTTTTTGAGATCAATGTGTCCAGAAAACTTTTTACATAACAGTGAACCAGCATTTACCTATCAGTGAACCATTTTAGCAGGGAAAAAAGTATCCATGGAGACTCTTCGATCAGCTCTGGTTCCAAGAAATAATGTACCTTTTCAAACTCATGGATTCATTCCCTGAATGTTTTATTGCCTTGTAGTTTCTTTGTACATTCTTCTTTTATGTGGCTCAGGCTTCATATTATTTTTGTTAGTCCCTGGTGGTTTGGTTTTTTGGTTTTTTTTGGTTTTTTTTCATTTTGGCCATTTATATTGCTCATTGAAATACTACTAATTCTTTGGGTGTGCTTTTAAATTTGTTTTATATTGCTTCCTTCAGGTTGTTTTCTGAAGATATGCCACTTGTTACACTTTCCATTCTTCTTCTTTTGGTATTTCAAGTTTTTTTCTCTATGAAAACTAATATTTAGAAACTTATATTTGTTGCAGGTACATTCATAAAGACAAATTTAATTTCTGTTTCTTGTAGACAGGTTAGTTAGCAAGAATTTTTCTTTTTTGTCACTGAGTACTTATGTTCCTTTTCTGGTTAACCCGCTACTTGTTTATTTTTCTTATTTTGATTTTAAAGTTTTTTTGGTTTTAAATTATTTTTTAGATTACTTTTGTTAGTTGAACTTTTCAGTTCACCTCTTTTATTCATGTAGGATAAATAATTCAAGTATTTCAAATTTAACAAGTGTTTTTACAGGTCTCCTTCTTCCTTTAGTTCACTTGAGGCAAAATACTGTATAGAGTGCCATGATGGCCATCTATGGAGGGAAGGATTCACTCTTCCACTCAGCTTTTCTTTTAGACTTTCAGCTAACTGAGAGTAAGATTAAACTGAAAATTTTCACTTTTATATGTTTCAGTGTACATGAATATGCAATTAGTCTTTTCTTAGCATCTGAAAATTTCTTAGCATAACATCTTATTCTAAAAAAAAAAAAAAAAAAAAAAAAAAAAAAATCATTAATGACTTCAGGAAGATTAATTTATTAAAATAACATAAAGAATAAATATCAACTGAATAAAATCATAGCAACAAAAATATTTATAACCCAGCTGTTTCCATGACAACCTCCTTTCTTAGGTTTCAGAAAACATTTATGCATTACTCCTGTGCTACTCCTCATTTTTGTTGTATGTTATTTGTATTATATGTATGTTGTATTTGTTATTATATGTATATTGATATATGTTTCTATTTTATTCATGTAGAATATTGGATGAAACACATGACAAAGTATTGTTCTATTTGTATTATGATAGTGTCATGATGCCTAATTTATATTAGGAGCACTTACACAATATGCTTTCTTCATGTTGTTTTCATTTTCAGTATTAATATGATCCAGAGTTTTGGTTGGTTGCTTGTTATAAGGGCAACCCTCATTGTTGCAAACAAAATAGGAAATAGTTGGATATAATTTTGCTAGAGGTACCAATCTTTCATATCAGAGTTTAAACTGGGAGAGCGTGCATTCAGAAAACATAGTTTTAGCCAGCAGAAGATAGATGAGATGAGGTGAATAACAACTGATGTGATTTACTCTGTCACTAAAGACATTGCAGTAAAAGTGGATAGAGGTCTCCTTAGCATTATTCTGTTGCCATTCTTTCATCTTTACAAATGAATTTTGGAGGGAGATTTTTTGTGGTTTTTGTTTGTTTGTTTGTTTGATTGTTTTTTGGTTTTTTTGTTTTGTTTTGTTTTGCTTTTTAATTCACATAATTTTCTTCCATGTTCTTCACAATGGATTTAAGATTCTTAAAATAGGTTATTTATTTTAATAAAGTGCAATGTTATGCTTTAATCCACTGTCTGGATCTGAAAAGGACAAGTAGAAAATTAGTATATATTATAACTAAATGTGAATCATCAAAAAAATTACATGAAGGATGATATGTGTAGCAGGATGATAAGGGCAGAATTGAAGTCCGTACAAAGTGAAAATTCGCTGTATTAAGGCACAATTAAAAAGTTACGGCACAATAAAATGAAATCTCACAATATTTACCACACTATTTTACTGTGTTCAACAAAATTGGCAATTCTTTTTAGAGGATAACTCAGAACTGAAATAGTGAAGCTACTGCCAGATTGTTGAAGCACACTGTTTGAGACATACTGCACCCTATCTGCATGTGCTATGACTTCAGCAATTAAAAATAAAAATTTAAATTAATTAATATCACAGTTTTGCTCCAGCCACCTTAAAGTATAGGCTGTCCACACTATTAATCTGTTGTTGCATCCAACCTCCATAGGCAGTCCTCAGATCAAGTACTCAGTCCAAACAGAACCAGAAAGTCCTGAGATCAGATTCACAGTTCACTTTAAAAACAATAAAGCAATGCTGATGTAATTAGCAATATCATAAAGATCATCAATGATCCATTTTCCATAACTGTTTCTTAAGAAAGGTACACCTGCACAACCCAATGGATTTTACTATAGCATTATGTATGAAATGTAGAGGCAGCTTTACCCATGATCCTAGTTATGGTCAAATTTACTGATGATCTATATGGTTAAGTTGGGATCCCTTTCCAAGGTTAATTGATTCCTCAACAAAATACTTTCATTTTCTCTAAATATAGAATGTTATGTCAACTGCTCTTATGTATGTCTTTTCTTAAATATAGCCTGTACACTTGAGATAACATGTTCATCTATGCACCCTATGCCTGGGAATGTTTTCTCTTTGGTGCAGATATTTTTTATAAACCTAGTATCTGCACAGAATCATAGAAAGCTTTGGATTGGAAGAGACCTTAAAACTCCTCTTGTTCCTGCACTCCTGTAGGAACACCTTTCACTGGACCAAGTTTTTTAACCCAGCCTGGCCTTGAACACTTCCAGGGATGAAGTATTCACAACTTCTCTGGAAAACCTGTTCCACTACCTCACCACCCTTACAGTAAAGAATTTCTTCCTAATATCAAAACCAATTCTGCCCTCTTTCAGTTTGAAACCATTGCCCCTTATCTTTCTCACTATCTACCCATAGAAAAAGCCCCTCTCCCTTGCTTTCATAAATCCTCCTTTAGTTACTAAAATCCATCACCTCCTTGTCACCTCACTACACACCCTTGCACCTAAAGTCCTTTTCTGCCCTTTCTCTCCTGTTCTTGCAAACCTTGCCAAAAATCTGCTTTGTATTTGTGTTTGGGGTTGCGCTGTCCCAGGTGTGGACTTGGAATTTTATATTTTTTAACTACCTCTCAAACCTGTCAAGGTCCCTCTGGATGTCATCCCTACCCTGCAGCATCTCAACTGCACCACACAGATTGGTGTAGTCAGAAAAATTGCCCAAGGGTGCATTCAACTCCATTGTCCTAGCATCAACAAAGAGGTTAAACAATGTTGGTTTGAATAGTGACCCCTGAGATATTCCCATTTGTCAATGATCTCTACTTGGACATTGAGCCATTTACTACATCTAACTGACATTTTTATTAAATAAGTTCAATATAAATTTTCTTGGTTACATGTGTAATTTCAGTTTCATGTTTGTAGATTTCTTATGATATCTAGAAGTTCAATTTACATATCAATGATAAAACCACATTTGAATAAACAAAAACTCATTTTAAAATATGCATATAATATCTCTCTATATAAATATGTATATATGTAAGTAATTGAAATTGCTTATGGAAATTTATTTGATTTAGCAAACAAAATCATAGGCTGATGAAAAAAGTCTATTTACTTTCTCAGAGAAACATTTAAATAGAAAGTTCACTAGATTTTATCCTTTCTATAGATGAATTTTTCTCATCAAGAAATTTTATGAAATATTTCTTTAACTAAATTCCACGTAAATTTACTTATTTACCCTGGACATAATTTTCTTTTGTCTTCCTTATTTTTTTTTTTTTTTAATTGAATGAGAAATATATTCTTATTACCTGAATGTGGTTGTTAAACCATGCTGTTCTTCATGGGAATATGTTATCACTCTGTATCATTTCTATACCTTTTTTAGTACCATTTATTATATACCTATATATGAGTACAGCCTTGACAAATGTGTTTTTCTTCCTTATTGTTTATGAATTGAAATTGATAAAAGGGCTGGGTAAATATACTTATCATTGTAGATAAAAGAAATCCTTGCAGACCAACTTCGAAAGACAAATTTATCACTGATTGGCACTGTCACACAATGAAATAATCCATTGTGGTTAGAAGTGCAGAAGACCAGTCTGAAGTTCTAGTTTGTCTTCATAACTAGGCATGATTATTCTCTCCAGTCTATTTTGCATACATGTGGTTAGACAGGGAATTGGATATCTGGTTACTCTTTCTGCTTACGAGGCAGGAATCCAGCCTATAACCAATCTGCGAGTACTCACTGAGAGGATTCAGCAGCTTTCTTCCTTAAGCTTGTAACTCAGACTATGACAACTGCATCAGCTGGACTATCAGAGAATAAAAACCATGCTTTGACAGCTGGATGGGGAGTCTGTACATCCACCAGGAGAGAAACAGAGCATAGTACAGATTGCACATAATTCCAAGAGAATTACTGAGCTTTGCTAACTGGGATTTAGTTAAATTTTAGCTGAACTTCTTGGCCAAATTCAAGTTTCTTTTTTTCAAGTAAGTTAATTTAGCCTCCTCTTCATTAAAAACTTGTCATCCAAAACAAACCTTTACTTTTAAAAAAATTTCTATTGGTTTTGGCTGGTATGGCATTAATATTCCTCATAACACCTCATATAATGCAGTGTTTTGGATTTGTGACAAAATAAGTGTTGATAATTTACCAATGTTTCTTGGTAAGTAATATTTGCACAGCAAGGCCTTTTCTGTTTCTCATCCTGCCCTGTTGGCAAGTAGGCTGGGGATGCACAAGGATTTGGTAGAGGCCATAGCTGTACTGCTGAGCCCAACTAACCACAGTGACATACCATACCATATGACATCATTCTCAGCATATAAAACTGAGGGAAGAAGGATGTGAGGGTTGTTTGTCTTCCCAAAGTCACTGTTGGGCATGATGGAGCTCTGCTTTCCTAGAGAAGAGTGAGCAACTGACTGCTGGTTCAAAGCAGTGAATAAATTCCTTGTTTTTCTTTGCTTGCATGCATAGATTTGCTTTCCCCATTAAACTGGTTTTTTGTTTGTTTTTTTTTCCCAAACCCAGGAGTTTTTCTTACTTTTGTTCTTCCAGTTCTCTCTTTCATCCTGCTGTGGGCTACCGAGCGAGCAGCTGTGTTGGGCTCAGCTGCCCACTGGCATTAACTAATCACATCACTATGTTTCCCTCCTTGTTTTCATCCCATAAAATAAGATGCATTTATATTATAAAGATTAATAAAGTCATTAATATATCAGCATTTTAGTGAAACAATCTTGTTGCATATTCTGGTATGCTTTGAGTTAAATTTAGCCCTGCTGTTGCAGAGCTGCTGTAGCATTGCAGTAGCACTGTTAGTTCCAGTAGCACAACAAATAAGTTAATCCCACCAGCCATTTTCTTTCTTCAGGTATATATAGGAAGTTATCAGTGAGTAATCCTCTTGTCCACCCACCTACATCTTTCTAATTTTTTTTTTTTTTTTTTTTTTTTTTTTTTTTACTTCATATATACAGTCCTTCAACACAAATTATCTTCTCAAGCTGTATATCAACAACTTCTCTGATGTCAAGGTACATGCAATAGAACGGCATGTTTGGGTGATTCTATTCCACATGAGCTGCATAGAATGACAACTGCCTTCATCCTCCATGACTTGCCATCTTGGTTGAATTACATTTTTCTGTCATATTACACTGCAGACTCATATCTAATTTGCCACCCATGGCCACCCAAATACGCTACCGCAAGACAGAGTGCATCTCTCTCTTGAAGTTTCCCCACTTTACGAAATTTAATACTCATTTCATTCCTGTGGACTTTTGCTGTAATAAAAGAATTCTAAGTATTCTTCAAAGTATAAAGAGGATTACTGTTATCCACTGCTGTGGTAAATGTATATAGCCATAGCTGTGAACTGAACACTGGGAGTTTAGCATCACTAGCTATGCATCTCTTTTCCTTGAATCCTTTTTCTCGAATCCTTTTTCTCCACTTATTCTAATGTAACTGAGTAAACTGAATGCCAGCATCCTAAACTTACTTTTTTAGCATTGTTTTAATGCAGCACTGAAATAATGCAATCATAGAATGGTTTGGGTTGGAAGGGATCTTAAAGATCATCTAGTTCCAAACCCCACTGCCATGGGCAGGGATACCTTTCATTAGACCAGCTCAACTCCCCATCAAGTCTGTAACTGAATACTCCCAGGGATGGGACATCCACAACTTCTCTGAATAAACTGTTCCAATTCTTCACCAATCTTACAGTGGAGAATTTCTTTCCAACATCTAATCTAATCCTGCCCCTTTAAGTTTAGAACCATTGCCCCTTGTCCTGTCACTGTTTGCCTGTATAAACAGTCCTTCTCCCTCCTTTTAATAAGCCCCATTAAGGTACTGTAAGGCCACAATGGTGTGTCCCCAGAGCCTTTTCCTCTCCAGTCTGAACAGCCCCGACTGTCTCAGCCGGTCTTCACAGGACACGTGCTCTGGTCGTTTTCATGGCTCTTCTCTGGACCCATTCTAACAAGTCTTTCTTGTCCTGAGCAGCTCAGACTTGGAGGCAGTAATGCAGATGGGAGCCTCAGGAGGGAATAGTAGAGGGGGAGAATACTCTTCCTTGGTCTACTGTCTATTCCTATTTTGAATCAGCTTCTATGGTTTGTTACAGTTTTTTGGGCGTTTTTTTATGATTTTCCTTTTGGGCTGTGAATGCACACTGTGGCTCCCGTACAGATTTTCATCCACAGGGATCCACAGGAAGACTAGATCAGCTCTATGATGTAAATGTGTGCTGTAGGTAGTGATGGTTAGTAACACAAATAGTAACAGTAAGCTGTTACTTATCCAGATTTTCTTTTCTCCCTTATATCTCTGAGTTAGTAGTCCTTTTTTGTTTGTTTGTTTGTTTTTTTTTTTTTTTTAAAAAAAAAAGGGACATATGTTGAAAATGTGTATTTTAGGAATAGTTTTCACTTTCCACTTTTTTTGCTTAGAACAAATACCGTAAGTTATCACTGGGAGCTGAAAGACTGACAGTGGTAATTGCATATTTCAGTATTGTGATTTCCTTATCATAGATATTCAATTTTTACATTTAAGGTAACAAGTTCAATTTTAGTCACCTTAAGACAAAAATCTATTGTGAATTCACCACCGTGATAGAAAAGGAGAGATAATGACAAAGCTTTTCAATAATTAGAACCATTAGAATACAATTTTACCATCCATGCAGTAGATAAAAATAGAACTTTTAGACTTGTGACTTTTTTTGAATTTGAAATTTTTCAGAGTTTAATGAGATTTTGCATGCAAGAAAAATTATTACATAAACTTAAACTTGTGAAGTTTATTTTTTAAAGGTATGAGAGTAAATATAATAAACTGTTTAAATGCTTAAAGTATAATCTCTTAGTCTCCATCTTCTAATGTTAATTATCGGCCAAATTTATAACAAGGACAGAACTTTTTAACAAGTTAAAAATAATAGATTTTTGCATATATTCTAGCTTATGAAATATTATCTGGCTTTAGAAGGAGAAATTAATAGTCAAGACTTTCAAGAAATAATGAGACAGTATTTCATTAAGAGATTTATTTTAATTTAGAGAAAAAAATAGAAAAATCATTTCAGGAAGATTTATACCTATTACAAAAGATATGCCATCATAACTCGTATTACATTGAATGTACCGGTTATCTTGTTGTCTTTTACAAAGGCAGATGGTTTTGAGAACATCTCAAGGAATATTTGCAAAAAGTGGCAGTGTCTACAATGCCACTATCATTTATGCAAGTGTATCGATCAGATAACTGTACTTGTTAGCTGTGCATGTGATTAATTAAATAATTTTTTATTCTGCTTAATGAAATCCAGAAAAATAGTTACACTAAATGTCTTCTAATTATTAATTTTCTACATAAAAATTAATGGTCACCAAAAGAACAGTAATTGCCAACCCAGCTTGATTATTCAATGAAATGCACGTGAGATTCCTTCAGAAGACCAACCTTAAAAGTAGTGGAAAGAATAACAGTGAGTTAATTAGATTTCTTGAGCATGTACCTACCTCAGGTTGAAACTGATGCTTAGCGTTTTTATTCATTATATTCATAATACTATGAAGTTTACATGATTTTCAAATTAATATCACAAATATCAAAGAGGTCCTACCAGCTTTTCGCTTGTATACTCTGAGACACTTGAAACCTGTTTAAAAGTCTGCTTTTCTAAAGCATTGCACAAAAAGAATAGTCCATAGGAAATAATGCAGATTATAATTTTTCTGCAATGTGTGCATACTCCTTCTTCCTGTCCAACTACCCCACCACCTCCCCCCAAACAAACAAACAAACAAACAAACAAACACACAAACCATAGTAATATTGGAAGGGAATTTCTCACTGACAGAAGACCAAGTAACACAGTCATGCTCCCAAGTCCTGGGGGCTTTTTGTATTGTAGGTAACTGCATTGAAATATTTATTGAAATATTTATTTTGGAAAAATACAGTAACTATTCAATGATTAAGTGTAGCTACCAAGTAGCATCTTATTAGGAAGGCCTCATAAAGACAAGTTGAAATCTTCACCAGTGAAACATCATGAACTTTACTGGTTATTTACAGTGAACCATGCATTTTTCAAGGTGAATACAGCTTTGAAAAAGAGAATAATTTATGAAAAGCTAGCTTTAGAATTGCTGTGAAAATATCAGTGTTTAAATGTTGTCTTGACTGTCAAACTGGGTTCAGTTCAACTATATTAAAAGAAAAAGAAAAAGAAAAAGAAAAAGAAAAAGAAAAAGAAAAAGAAAAAGAAAAAGAAAGAAAAAATAAAAAAGAGGAAAAAATTAAAAAGAAAAATAATGTTCTAATAGAAAAATTTGTTTTGGAAGAAAAATGCCTTATAGCCAAAACTAAAACAAACAAATAAACAAACAACAACAGCAAAAATGTGGTGTTTCCATGGCGCTTCATTTTATTTCTTTCATGACCTACTATCTCTGATTGTATTTCAATGCTAAATTATAGTCTTCATGTTTTGTGAGATACATGTTGTATATTCTGAGTCCCACAGCTACATCTTGGAATCTGAAGTCAAACTTTCTAAACAAGTTAGGCTGTTTTGCTGTAATGATTGAGTGTTAAAATTGAAATGCTAGCCCTGACAAAATGACAAAAGCAAATGAGAACTGTGTATTGTCAAAATGTGAGTGAGCAATTGGCTGGTCAAACAGTGCAGAAAAAGTGAGAGGTCTGGGAAAAACAACAGGAATGTAAATAATGTGCTTAAAGTCTAGGGTATGGATCTGACTGAAGTGATGTTAAACTGCCTCAAGGAAGAGCAGAAAGCTGAGCTGGGGAATAGATAAAACTGTACAGCTATCAACAGATAGAGGTGGCCAGGCTAAAGCATGCTAGCACTGAAACACATTCAACAGGGAAAGGTACTAAGAAGTCAATACAATAACTCTCCTCAAGAGGAGGAAAGAACATGAGAGGAAAATAATAATAAAAATAGAGTGCAAAAATTTTATTAAAAATGTAAGACTATGAGCCAGACATTGTTTGGTTCATAAGTTTCTCTGCAGTAAGGGGAAGGTTGCATACTCAGTGGGTGATCACATTGACTAGATGCAGGTCAACATTTCTATGTATTAACAGGAAAGATAACTGACCTTATAATATTTGAAATCAGTTAAATCTTACATAGTTTGTGTAATAAATACGATTCACCAAATCTGATAAATCAAAATTTGGAATTTTATTGAGAGAGACAAAATGACAGTCTCAGACAGCCACAATTAAAAAGACAGCGTCAAGCCCGGGGTCGCCGCTGGGTGAACAATGATAACACACTCTGCCAGTCTGTTATCCCCCAAGTTCATATTTTTGGTTTGCAGCAGTCTCTTTTTATACACTGGATCGCGGAGAGAAGCTCGGGATTTTGACAGTCCTCCCTCTGAGGCATCTTCATTAAACATGCAGGTTTCAGTTCTAAGAATCTGAATTGGTCAGCGGAGGAGTACAATGCCATTAATGGTCGGATTCAGGTGTGGTGTGGAGATGTTAATTTCTGATGGAGACGATCTAGATACTGATCTGATGTAATCATCTGGTTCTTTGGGCTTTCATTTCCTTTTTCTGTCGTCTTTGTTCCCTTTCACTG
Source organism: Hirundo rustica (assembly GCF_015227805.2). Taxonomy (NCBI): domain Eukaryota; kingdom Metazoa; phylum Chordata; class Aves; order Passeriformes; family Hirundinidae; genus Hirundo; species Hirundo rustica. The sequence goes on from NC_053452.1 coordinate 89,352,205, forward strand.
ATTCCCAGGCATTTTTTTGTGTCCCCTTTTCTGGTAATTCCCATCATGTTTTCTTTGTGTCCCTCCCATGCCTTTTCAGGACAGCGAAATTCCTGTACTTTACTGAGCCACCTTCCCTTGAGTTAACTCGCAACATGCTAGGTTAAACAAAACTTATACTTACATGGTTTGTATTACATTTTATATCTTTTAACACGAATTAACTTTGGGACATATATCACAGTTTGTATCTTGCAGACAGAACTGTTTCTATTTCTGTAGTCTTGTTGACCTTGAATACCCATTCTGATTTCCTCTGAATGATCCATCTTCTCATCCAGTTTTACTGGTAGATGTTCTTTTTATCTAAATGGCAGACAGAAGAGTCTTACAAAAAAAGCTTTATTATTATTCAAGTGACTTTCTCATATATATAAAAATGTATATCAATTACATGTAGTATTTTTAATAAATATAACTTATAAATTAAACAAACATTGTAATAGAGTTGCATGTTCTATGCAAAAACAAAATACCTAAATATAGAAATGCAATGAAGAAAACCATGAAATTCCTCAAAAAATTTCTGGCTTTAGTTGTATATTTTGAAGCCTATGCCTGAATTTATTTTGCATGTGCTTCATGGTGTCCTGCATGTTAACAGATGGATCAAGCTGTTAACTAGCCATGATGAAAAAGTTTAAAATAAACTACTGCTCCAGTATTTCCTTACAATTGGGTGATACACACAATTTTGCAAGGACAGTTTATGTATTATTAATGCTGAGGATATTAATCAAAATAGATTTTATGCTAGTAGTGAATTTTGTTCTTTTAACTGAATTTCAATGATTACATAATCACAGTGTATAATTGCCATGTTTAGTCATGAATTGTCTACATCATGCCATCACGCATGAATTATATTTATATTCACATAATTTAACTGCTATTTGAAAATATGGAATGTAACTTAGGGAGTTGGTTGCCTGGGACACAAGGACTGTAGGATCAAGAGTCTGACCCTTTATATATAGAGTTACATCTATTTGATTGTAATGAATTATGTTTGAACACAAGTAAAACTCTCAGGATATATGCATCAGAACAAAAAGTTTAATTCCTAAAGAACATGCTGGCCTGGACATGGAGTGATATAGGCTTGGTCTAAAATATAGTTATGTTCTAAAATACTATGCAGAACATGGCATGATGTTGTTTATTAACTACTTTTTAGCTAAGTCAATCCTCTTTGCTGTCTTTATTCTTTTTAAGCTTATAGTAACTTTTACCATTTAGTTAATACCAAATTGTGATCACAGCGTTCAGCAATATTCCAAAAGTAATTCTAAAGCCTTAATTTATGCCTCAAAAATTGAGGGTAAATATCACAAGGCAAAAAAAAAATCACTAGAACCCCAACAAAATTCTCAGAAGTATGAAAGAAATTGAGGTACAGAATAAAGCTAAATTATTTCCCCACACACTTCACTGGAAGTGAAGAACTGTAATTTAGGGTTTAAAGAAAAAAAAAAAATCATATGATATATATGATTATATGGTGTTTTGACAGAATCCTTGAGGCCACCACCAACATTTTAATTTTATTTGTTGTCCACACAGACTGAGAACCACAGCCTTTCACCCTGCTGGAAGCATCACTGCTGTTTGTAGACAGGCTGACTACTGAGGAGTATGGTTTACATTCTTAAGTGGCAGATTTGTTGGCAAAAGCTAACACAGATTTAACAAAAGTAAACTGGGTTTAACCAGCTTCATTGCTTTCAATGATGATATAGTTTGTTGTACTGGATTATAAGAAAGCTGTGAATTCACTTCTTTGACTTCAATTTGGCACAGCCCCTACAACTTCCCTTCTGACAATTTGGTAAAGAAATGGACTGCACAGATGGATCACAATTGCAGCAAAATGGCCTATACTATTGAGAACAAGGAGAGTGGATAAAGTTGAACTGACACCCACTCTTGACTGGATTTGTTCAGGGTTCAATGCTATTCAATATCTTTCTAGACTACATGGATGACAGGACTGAATGCTTCATCACCAAGTTTGGGTGTGACATTAAACTAGGTGAAACTATTTAGTCAGAAGGAAGAGAATCCACACAGAGAGATTTTGACAGGTGTGAAAAGCTGGGTCAGACAGGGCTGAGTACAAAGTCCAGTAACTGGAATAATCCCAAAGAGTAGCATGAGCTGGGGTCTTTACCCCTACAAGCAGGTGGTAAAATATGTCTCTGCTGGGAAGGCACTTGGACCAGAGCGCATAGCGAGCTGAACATAAGCCAGTGCCACATCCTTGCTTCGGCACATGCTTCATATGCTTTCATACTTCAGAAATGGATATCCTGAGCCAGAAACCACGTCCTGAACTGCAACACCTAGCAGATGGTGAGCAGATCAAGGGAGGTGGTTTCTCAGCTTTCCTTAAGAATGAAAACATTTATTTATTTATTAAAAACAAACAAACAAACAAACACCCCAAACCCAAACATTATACTTAGCCAAGCAGTGCAGAAAAACAAAAAGAAAAAATCTGAAGACAAGGTATAATTTCTTACAGAATATCCTGTAGGCTGTATTTGAAAAATCATTTTTATTGAATTTCATTGATTTTTTTAATACTGAGCATGTTAAAGACTACAAATGTTATAGAATAATTCGATAGTACAGATAAAAGATGAAGGAGGAGTACTGGGCATAAAGAGTGAACATCATCTATGGGCTAGGCATAAAAAATAAACATCATCTATGGGAATTAATCTTTGGATGCATTCTACATCAAGCCATTTTCTAGTGAGGATCTGATAATCTGCCAGTTCATTATACCTAATGTATGTAGGTACACAAATTTCACCGTAATATGAATGAAGAAATATATCCAATAAATAGGTCAATGTAGTAACAATATTTTCCATTGCATTAGCCAGGAAATACATTCTATATTGAAAGAAATGGTTGAGTTGCACATTTTCTCTTTTTTAATCTTCCAGCAGGAGAGACATTTCTCCCCCTTCCCTGTGCCTCAATATTCCTTTTTTGAAGTGCTAATAAAGGAAGGACCCAACATAACTTCTCAATTGAAAGGGCAAAATAATTATGCTGATGTTGATTGGTTTTTCTTTTTTCTTTTAATGATAAAAAAAGAAAAATGGAAGGAAATTTTACAACTGACCTAGGAAATAAAGCAGGTCCAGTGAGTATTTGTTCCACATACAAGACCAGGTCTTATAGTAGTCTACCAGACAGGTCACATCTGTTATCTATTTATGCTGCAGTCTTTGCCCTAGGGCTTAGCAAGAAGACATGGTGCACCAGGAATTCTCTGTGCAAGTAAGTTTTTGTATAGCCAGGCAAGTACCTGCTCCCAGTTCTCTCTGCATAGTACCTCTCATACCAACATCTCATCTTGTACCATTGCCTAGATCATGAGCAAGAACTTTTCAGCCCTCACGGAAATAGAAAATCACCCAAAAATCACAAATCAAACCAAATTCCCCTCCGATTCATTGATGTGAAAAAAAACCCAAAAAACATTTAGAAGGTGAGATTTTTTGAGATCAGGCTGGGGGGGTGTGTGTTTTGTGTATCTGTGTTTGGGGGGTTTTCACATTGAATCTTGCACATCTAAGCTTTTCTTCCCATAGACTCTAGTCTCAGGAGTTGTAAAAAAAGAAAAACAGAAACCAGTGCATCCAAACTTGTACACTATCATCAACAAAAGTACAGGGTGTTATATGGCTTCCTTAATCTTGCCAAGACAAATGAAAGTTTAGTGCATAAACCTGTGCATGATTGAGCTCTTTCTCCTAATTTCATTGGTAACTAACTATGCCAAGGCAAATCAAAGGTAAATCACAATACAGTAACTCCTTCCTGAAAATTTCATTCTCAGACAACATGACTGTAAAATAATTTTTGTTTTGAGCTGGAGAAAAATACTTTGATTTTTCAAGTAGTATGGTTAAAAAAAAAAAAAAGTTATCAAGTGCTTGACTGTGTCATGTTAACATGATTCTAGTATATGTGTGAGCTATGAACAGCTTCAGTCTTTTCACATTATATAAAATAGGGCAGGATTTTTTTAACATTAAGAGTTAAAAGTATTCAGTTTTCCTTAATCAGGTTCTGGGCAAGCATGTGTTTAAGCCAGGGTGAAAATGGCAAGTATCAAGCTCCATGGCATCCTTTTTATCTTACAGTGTACTAGAAACAAAATTATTTGTATTCCAGATTCTCTCAAGAAGAAACAGGTGTTTTAGCTGCTGCTGGAAATCCTTGAAACAGTAATGATAACAGTATAGACATCTTCAGTAAATTGAGGCTTTCACCCTGGTGGAATATTCCAAAGAACACCAGACTTTGTAGATGAGATCAGAAGCTGGAAGCACGTGGAGAGTCTCTAATAACAATCTTGTCACTACCTAATAGGAGTTCCTTAGCTAGAGATGGTATTAATTTAATTAATCTTTAGATACCTTCTTCTGAAATAGTCCTGGATAAATCACATAGCTGCATAGTAAGCAGGGGAAAAGAGGTATTTTTAGAGAATGATTCACTGAATAATTTTTAGATGTCTATTTTGTATTAAATCAATCCCATTTGAAAACTTCATGAACAGCTTAGTCTCAGAAAATGTAGATGTCTGGAAGCAAATAATTTTATCTGCTTCTATCTATCTGAACTTTCTCCTAAAGCTTCCTGTGTATTTGTGTGGGTGTGCTAGATATGAAATTATAATTCAACTTGGACTGCCCTGGGTTTCCCTTGCGCTGAAAACAGGACTGCAATGATAAGAGAGTGTGCAATTTAGCCAATTATTTCAGATGCTGAGAATGGCTCAATCTCTGAGCCACTCAAAGAATTTTAAAGAATATCCTTTGAGCTATAAGGATCCTTCCTTCATGAATAAAACCATAACTCTAACATCGCTGAATAGTGAAAGAGGAACAAGAAGTTATTCATAAGCCTTCGGGTATGATTTTTAACTGTAAAGGAGACTTTGAATTGAAAAGGTTTTTTTCATGGTGAGAACACAAACAGAGGCTTAAAAACTTCTGGTCTACCAGCAGCAGTTATTCCCAGCACATGTTAATCTTTAGGATCATCTTAAGAAGAAATTGAATACTGAAAGCCTCCTGACAGCATCATGTAAATAACATAGTTTGTTTTACAGCGTGGTGTTCATCACTGCCATATGATGGAATTAATGTAACACTCAAAATATCTAGCCTTTCTCAAATGATTATGGAGTCTTACTTCTTCCATCTTCCTGTTAGAAAACAACTTTTTCTCTGAGGAAACAGGGATTTGCCAAGTCTTATATCTTTTAAATAAATTTTATGTGAATAAAACCTGCCAGAGGTGTAATAAAAACATTGTCTTTTTGGAAATAGTTAATTATTCCTTCTGTAACTAGTGATCAGATACAACTTTATGAAATTGAGAAAAAGTAGGCTTTGGTCTATATTTTCTGTTTGTACTTACAATTAAGCTTGTGGGAGGCCTTCAAGAGGTAGTCTACGTCAGAATAACGTTTAACTTGAAAGTAAAATCAATTTGCTCAGGGGCTTGTCCAGTAAAGAGCTGAAAACTTCCAGTTTTGACAGAGATGTCACAGCCTCTCTGAGAGACCTGTTCCAATAATTCAGGAATCCTCATCGGATTTCCACAGCCGGTTCATGGATGACCACAGATTGGAGGAAAGAGCTGATATGTTGAAGGGAGGTGTTGCCATTCAGGGTAGCTAATAAAGATGCAGAAATGCGCCAATAGAGCCTCTAGAAGTTCAACAAAGACAAATGGGAAGTTCAGCCACTGAGAAAGAACCTCCTGCATCTTTGCTGAGACTGATGCGTTGGGAAGAGGACTGCAGAAAAGGTCCTGGGTGTGTGTCTTGAACCAATTAGCATGAGCCTCAGACTGCAGCAGGACTGCACTCTTGTGGTGATAAAGGCTAAACACACAGAAGGTTACTGCGGTAGTTGGACCTCAGCTTGTAGTTAAGTCCCCCCATGTGTGCACACTGACTGCTCTGCAAGGGGATGGGGAAGAGAATCAGAAGGGAAAAAGTGAGAAAAGATTGCTCTGAGCAAGCAAAGCAAAATAAGAAATGAGTTCACCACGTCCCATCACAGGCAGATGTTTATCCATTTCCAGGAAAGAAGGGCCTCAGCACGCATAGGTTGGGAAGACAAACCCTATGAAAAAACATCACAAATGCCCTGGCCCCACTTCTACCTTCTTTTTCTGATTTTTTTACTGCCGAGCACAATGTCATGTGGCATAAAACATCTCTTTGCTCTACTGGGGTCAGCTGCGCTGGCTGTGTTCTCTCCCAACTTTTTGTGCACCTCCAGCCTCCTCCCTAAGGAGGAAGACTGGGAAGAAAAAGTCTTCACACTGTGAAAGCACTGCTCAGCAGTGCTGGTATGGTAACACTGTCTTGGTGAGAAAGTCAAAACAGCACCATAGGAGATGTTATGAATGGAATCCCATCGATGGCAGGCAGAGTCGGCACAGCTGTATTAGTGCCGGCTGGCTGAGGGGAGCTGTTAGTGAGCAGGAGAGGCCGCAGCTGAAGAAATATGTCTCCTTCTGGGTCCCAGAGAAAGAAATATGTTCATGAAGAAAAGCAAATCTATCTGAAGATCACTAAGGCAGTTAGACAGAGGAAATACATAACCTAAGAGGAGACAAGAAGAGGCCTTGTTGGTCTAGCTCAGGGAAGAGAAGTCAAGCAGGGGAGGTTTTAATTCCAGTCCAATGGAGAGGGCGGAGCAGACTTTTCCCTGACATGTGCAACAAAAGGGCAGAGCCTGATAGCCAAAAATTTTAGCAGAGCTTCCAGAGATTGCAGAATTGTTATCCTTGGAGTTTCTCAAATACAACTTGACACAGTCCTAAGCACATTTAGCTGCCTTTGTAGGTAAACCTGTTTTAAGCAGGAGGCTTAAATTAGATTACTCCTCTCCTTCTAACCTAAATTACTTCACAATCCAACTGACTGTCCATTTCATCTCCCTATTACTCACTAAACCAGTTTGGAAGAAAATACATTATTTATTTCTGTCTGTGAGCCTTTTGTCTTCTTAATTTTAAAGAGCCTCTTACCTGAATTATTTAGAATATGTATGTAAACACATGAGCACAGAGTCTCTTGTGAAGCTTTCTGAACTGTTTCTGATGCAATTTCCATAATGGATCCACTTCTTACATTCAGAACAAAACCCAGCAGTTTCATGCAGCTTCCCAGACAGAGTTAACAAGCAGTTGTTTTGTATCTATCTAATACAGAATTAATTTACCTGTACTGATATCTCTTCAGGGAACGTGTTTATGTTAGCACCTTTTCAGTGTAGCATTTAAAGATACTATTTTTCAAAATGGGAAAAAATAAAGGGTTTTTTTTTTTTTTTAATAACCTTGAAAGGGAGTTAAGAGAATAGAGGAACACTCCTTGTCATTTTATCTTTGAAGTGAAACCTTTGTGTAAGTAAATATGAGTCATTCAGATTTGCTACCTGCTGAGGTAAAGTACTTGTTTGCTATAACACTGCAGATATAACTTTTTTGAAATACAATTTCTGTAAAATTGAGTTTCTGTAAAGGTTTGAACTAGTGAGAGGAAGTGAAGATGGTTTAATATGTTCTTTCCTGAGACACATTCTAAATGATGACAAATAGTGATAGGGTGAAGCCTCTATTAGATGGTGCTTCATAGGGTACAAAGCTGTACTTCAGGGATACTGAGAAAACGTAATGGAAAATCATTAGGATTTTTTAAAGAGAATATGAATTTTCTTTTATATATCAAGAAGTCATTATGTACTATTGTGTTCAAGTGTCTTTTCATGATTTCATTATTAACCTTAATTTCCAAGAACTTTATAACTCAGCCATTTTAAATCATATTACAAATGTGCCTCATATGTCAAAAAGCATGTGTGTGAATTTTATTTAAAAGTTTTTGAATATACTTGATCTAAATATATTGACATTATTGGCTGACGGTCAGAGAGTACTAGAAACCTGAAAAGATATTGTTCTTTAAAGATCATGGTGATGATGTTAAGGTCAAATTTGAACAAGACTTAATTTAAAATAATGGGTTGGACTTGCCTGTCATCCAATTCAGTGGAATAACCAGTAGTTCGCAAAACAACCTAGACAGAAGAGACAATGAGAAGAAAACGTTGGGGAAAAAAGTGAAATATCAAGGCCTGACAATGCAAAGAAAGGTAGCTGTGAGCTCTGCAAGTGTCCCAGAGACTGGAGTAAATTATGACTTCACTTAAAACTGTGCTGAGTAATTCAGGTCACTGATTAAGTTTAAACTGGACTACCCAGGAGCTGTATCATTATGTACATGGGTCTATTTTTGATAATTAACGTATTTTTCACAATCACACTTGAAAGCATTTTATTTTTTGTCTACACACAACATGAAATTGGAAATTTCTATCATTGTCTCAAATTTCACATTTCATGAGTGTCCTGCTTTAGGGCAAATTTGGAAGAAAAGCCCTGAATGGGATCGCTATGGGGAGCAAACCCAAACGGTCCCTTCCACTCAACCAGTCCAGTGAAGAACTTCCTCGGAGAGAAGTGGAAAAAACTATTTTACTTAACAAAGTGCCCACAAGTACAAAGAATGAATAATATGAAACAATACAACCTCTCATTCTGAAGTGAGATGGCAAATTGAGGAAGTTCTTGCCATGGGTGTAGCTCGGCTCTCTCTCAGTCTCTCCTCAGTCCCAGTCCCTCCGGCGCTGCTGGAAAATGCCGAGGTCCAGGCCGGTGGGCCGCAGGTGCAGCCCCCAGTGCTCCCCTGGGTTTTCAGTCCAGAGCAGATTTAAACAGTCCCAAGGAAAAAACAAAACAAAACAAAACAGAACAAACAAACAAAAAAAACCCCACCCCCAAACAAAACAGTAAATAGTCCAGGGAACTTCTCTGCCCTAGCTAGCTAAAACTAACTAAAAGCAAAGGGATCTCTGTCCTGCAGTCTCTCCAAGAACCTGCCACCCCTCTAGCCCTCCTGCTACCAAAACCTGACCATGCCCCGGTACGTAAATGAAATTACACTTAAAAGTATGGAAACTCAATCACTTTTGTGACTTGCAACCTTATTTCTTTTCAATCAAAATCAGTTTGTACCACTTTATTTGTCTACCAATACTATTCTTTTAATAGAAATAGGTTTTGTGATGCAAATGCATAGTTAGACGCTTTTACCTCTTGTTTAAAAAAATCCAGAACTTTTTATGTCTTGTTATAGTGAGCAACGTAACTTTTAATATATATGAAAAGATTCATATATGTGATTAATATATATGAAAAAATTATGCCTTTCAGTACAACAGGAAAAAGTATATATATATGTAATTTGTGTGACTCACAAGGGCTCATATGAAGAGGAGAATTGTTTGTGAAATGAATGTGACTGAAGATAGAATAATTCATAGATGTTGAAGTGATAAGAGATGTGCTGATTTGGGCTTCTTAAGAAAGTCTGTAAATGACCAGTTTCACATTCCAGTACCAGATTAATCTATTCCTGATTTCACTAGGCAGCTTTCATTAATTCTAAAATCTAACCCCTGTAAGTAAATTTGAGTTCCTCTGAATTCTTGTCTAAGTATCAACTGGATATGCTTTTCATAAGTTTAATATGTTAATTACCAGCTTATACATTGTATAATTCAATACCTTACTAAATTCTTAGTGGTAAATACGTGTTTTAATTCATAAAGTTCCTGTTTTGTTTATTTGTCATCAAATACCCAACTTCTGGCTTTTCCAATAAAATAGTTTTAGAAAACCTTTTAAAATGCACTTTACAGCTATATTTTTCCATATACTGCTGCCATTTATATACTTTATAACTGTGTTATTTTGTATCTGATAAACTCTACTGAGGTGTACGTTAAAACACTCAGCACATATTTGTTTTGCTATATATCATAATAACGGCATATTGGGTGCTCCAACATCTCTTCTACAGTTTCCATTGACTTTGCATTTCAGCATGGCATTTACTGTTGCCAGGTTTATCAACATATTCTGAAATTAAAATTTTGCTTTCTAGTCAAAAGAAAATGTGGTATCTTGTAATATATGTTGCATTGAAATATATTCCTATGTTTATGATAATGCATTTTATCATCTTTTTACACCTGTGTGCTTTGATAAATTTTTCACAAATTATTATTTATTCTTGTAATCAATTTCAACAACAATGTAAATATTCATGAATTCATCATACCAATATTAATTTACTAGGATTTTATTCACATAATAGGGAGTCTCTGATGCATCTATTATAATCTCACATACTTTTCAATTTGACAGTGGTAAATTAAATCCAGGAAACTCATGCTTTTTCCATTCACAGAAGTTAGAGAGTGATAATAAATTATTGCCATCAGTCATAATAATTGTATAACTATATAGGAGAAAAAGAATCTACACAGGAGGGAGTAACGAATATATCCCTCTTTGATTAATCTTTTCTTAGTGTGTTCAGAATAAGTGCATTAAAAGATCTGTGCATTCAGTTCTGCGTGGTTAAGAATCCTGACAGTTTTAGTATTATTTGTTTAATTTTTCAATATGGTGTATATGCTCATATATAATAAAGCTTGAGGTTAGACATTTAAGAAGAGTAACTAAGCAGGAGGGAAGGGTCAGGGAAGGAAAGGGGAGGGAAAGGGAAGAAAAGGAGAGAGGAAGGGGAGAGGAAGGGGAAAGGAAAGGGAAAGGAAGGGGAAAGGAAAGGGAAAGGAAGGGGAAAGGAGGTAAGCAGAGGGGAGGGGAAAACAGGGCAAGGGTAGAAAGGATTGTGCATCCTAAAACAAAAAGTCTGTACAGAGGAACAAGGCTTGGTGGAAAATATTCCTTAGGAAATACTGTGCATCTGTCTGTCATGCCTGTCCATGGCAGGTTGTTATTAAAATATTGAGATGGATTAGTTAGCTAGAATTCTATTTTATTTTACTAAAGTTATTCTAATAAACATGCAGATGGAAGGCTTAGTAAAAGAGGCATAAGACTCCAATATGTAAGCTCTGAAGCAAATGGATATTCCACTTAAAAATTCCCCAAACCTTCTTTCTTACCAAAGTCACAAGGATATCAGGCTTTTGAAATAAATTTGAACAAAGCCCAGTATGGACTCACAGAGTTCTGATTTTTAAGTTTTTTTCTCAAGATGAATAGTGGCTTGTATGTATTCTTACAAGGTGCCTAACGTATGTAAATGTACACAAATTTAAATGGTAAGCTCTTCTTTCCTTTGAAGTTGTTGCAATATGATCAGCATAATTTTTATTAAAAGTGTAGTAGACACAATAGGTGCCCACTTTTCCTTGGTTGGCATCCAAGCATTGATGACATATCTCTTCGTTGTAATTTACACATTTTTTTTAATGTTCCGTATTGAGAATTCTGGTGAAAGGGCTGTACAGACTTGTCATTACAAGATAATGGGTTGCTCAGCCAGCATTAGGCAATCAATTCAACACTTTTTTAGTAGCAGTCAGAGTTTTACATGGCTGTTGTTTCAATCAGTATAGAACTCCCAGTGGTCTTAATGCATTTTCATTTTGTCCTCACATGACTGAACCCAGAAAGCATCTCTGTAAAGAGTAAACCCAAAAGGGGGAAATAGAAAATGAAAAAGGTATATGCATGAAATTAGGCAAAAGAAAGAAGTTCTGTGTGGCGATCTACCACTTTTTCTTCTTTTGACACAGCAGCATAGTACTGCTTCACAGACACACAGAGCCAGGTAGGCATGGATTCATCACATGGATACTCTCCCTAGACCCAGATCAGACCATGATTTGAGCTCATGAGCTAATTTGAGCTAATGAATGGGGCTGGCTTGAGCTAGGCACAGCCTGCCTGCCCCAGTGGGGTGCTAGAATAAAATGCAGTAGTAGCCCTGTGCAAATGCTTCACGATGCTGCAGCACATATTGTAGATATGATCTTGCATTTTTTAACATTTTATTTCTCCACAATTGTTTTGGGTTTTTATTTGGGTGTGCTGAAGAAAGCAAATGTGTACTGTATACAAGACTGGATATTGGTGTTGGGATTTAGAGTTCAGCGAAGAGAGGCTTGTCTATGCTACAGCATACCTATGAATCCACTTATGTACCCATGTAAATTTAGACAAGATAAATTCATTAAGGCCATATGGAGATGCTACCTCACAGAATGCCCTTTCCAGTAGAAAATAGTTAATAGGACCTTTATTTCATTTGCCATTACACAGAGCAGTAAGATTAAGGAATGCTCATTCTCATACTGTCTATAGAGTTTATTTCTTAGGGGTACACCTGTGGATATTTAGGGAATGTATCTCTCCTGTTTTCTATCTTCAAAAAGCAATTATTCCCAGGCACAGAATGGGGCAAGTGGCTCTGCCATCACACAGTCCCTTCAGCTGATGCTTGGTCCAGCCATATGATACCCAGCTGATATCTTAAAGCTTACATAAAGGTAACCATAGTATTCCAGGCTTTTTCCAAATAGTGAGTTCTATACATTGCTTTATACAGTCTTGAGTATCTCAACCCGTAGGTCCTATATGAAGGTACCATTATGTAACAGTCCTTACTTTGAAAACTCAGTATATCAAACTAGGTCAGAACACATTCATAAATACTTAATTCTGTAATGAGAAGTGCAGTCATTTTATGAGCAGCATCCATGAACCTATTAGTTATTTTCTTTACATTCCAATTGCAAACAATTATATTGTCATCTCTCTATGCTCCCTGTAGAGAACTGTTTCAAATCAGACTTGTGAGGGATGTCAGAAGAGAACAATGTACATATAAAGATATTTTGCTTCTGTGTGTCTGGTGATAAGGAACCAAACTGTATAGCTGGTCATTTGCTGGATATAATGAAGACATAGTTAGGTATCAGAAACTGCAAATGCACTACTAGATTAATTATTACAATTTAACACATTCTGTAGTAGAAAACTAGCATATAGTACCTCAGATGAAGTAGAAGTAGTTTCCCTCTGGTGCAAAACATCTCTGACAGGAATGTGACACATAGAAGCAAAGTCTATAAACAAAGGCAAAAAGAATAAAGAAACTTCAACTGCTGCCAGATTTGAAATAGGGTACATCTAGTGATTTATTAAGTGAATCACTGCACTGTATTTCTCAGTATTTACTATATAAAACCAAAGCCGTTAGTGGTGTAAATTCATGCCTTTCATGATTTTTATGTGTTTGTGTATTTGGTATTGGCTGTCAACTGATGCAGAAATTAATGGCAACAAATAAATTAATTAAAAAATCATATTGACAAAAATATTCTCATACAATTTTGTAATTTTTACAATTATATATGATGTATGTAGCACCAAATATCCTTGTTCTTATCAGAAAGACTAAGCAAGATTTCAAAGCAAAGTCCCTGCTTAACATTTCAGCTGCCTTAATGTTCATTTATTAATTATACAGTAGCATTGGGAAAGTGCCCAGATAGGATATAGGTTTGATGTATGAGGACTGAAAATATAAATCAATCAAAGAAAAATGACGTCTTTCATTGTTGTTTAAAAATAAATAGAGCAAAAAGTACATTTTTGTATTGTTTGTTTTGGTTTTGTTTTGGTTTTGATTTTTGGTTTTTTGTTTGTTTGTTTGTTTTGTTTTGTTTTTTGTTGTTCAGGTTTTTTTGTTGTTTTGTTTTTGTTTTGGTTTTACTTTTGTTTTGTTTTTGTTTTTTTTTTCTGTAACAGCACTATTTACTAAAACCATCATCCATTTATCCATAAAAAAAGATGCAAGGTTTTGGATCCCTTCTCAGCCTACATCTCCCACTAAGAACAATGCCAAGCCTTTCTTATCGGACTAGTGTTATGAGTTGGGCATGATCTATAAACCCCTTCTGTATCAACCATACCACTGCACAGTATGAGATTCAGCGTTCACAGGTGTGAGAAAAGCATGAAAGAGAGTTTGTGCTAAGTCTCAGCAGTGTAATGCTGATGTGTTCCCACTGAGACTATGAACTTGCCTTCAGCTCTTCTTCAAAAGAATGTTTCTGTACCCTACTTCAAATAGAAGTAGAACTTGACCTAGAACAGGTATAGTCAAAATCCTGTGTGAACCATCAGACACAAGTTTATATTTTCCATTTTTATTTCCCAAATATTGCATTTGTTGCTGCTCATTCCCAGAATGAAGCAGAGCACAAGAATCTCAGAGTAACCCCGCTGTACAGGGCTTGCTACTGTAACACTCAAGTTTAAGCGTTTAATTGAAAATAGACATGATGCTTTCTCCCTCTACTCCCTTTCCCCACGAGTGTTCTCTTACAAAACTGTATAATGCATATATTTAGTATATGCTTCCTGTTAAAAGAGCCCTTGTCCTTTTGGGACAAAAGTGTCCTTTTTCCTTGAACTTCAGCCCTTGTCATGCACATTCTGTTATGCACATCTCAGTTCAACACAGGAACCTTTATATCTGAAGAGATATCACCTTCCTATTTCCTATTTACTCATTGTCATAACTTGCTGCCTGGAACTCTGAGAGCTACATGTTGTCTGATTCCTGCTTACACAGTAAGACACAATTTTGAGCAGTGGGTTCCATTTTGTGACTGAGGAAGTTCAGATATCCAAAGACCCAACCAAGTAAAACTCAAAAATTGTATAATGTTGTTGTTGTACCTACAACAAAACAAATAAACAAACCAACCACAATTAAAAAGAATCTCTTGAGAACACAATGAATTAACATCTTTTGAAGAAAACAGAGCATAGAGATAAATAGCATTCATTTCACAAGTGCAGGCTTACTTATATGAAATTTATAACTATGGTTATAACTGTGGCTATTGAAAGCTAAGAAGATAATTAATACTGAAATTAATTAACTATGCTTAGTGTAAAGTACATGTTCATTACCACAAACAAAAGATTATTGACTAAACTTCAATGAAGTGTTCTCAAACTATGTCAGCACGCATGCATGTGCGAGAGGGAGAAAATGTGTACTGATTTGGTTTAAAATAATGTTGATTCATTAGAATGGCATAATTTTTACAGTCTAATCCCAGAATATAATAAAATTTATCAGAAAAAGATATTGAAGACATAGGAATTGAAAGCCTTATGGAAAGATCTTTTTGTTATATTTCTTAAGGACTGTGCTGTTCATACGACCTTTTCAGTTCTGGCATTACTAATATGGGATTATAAATATCTCCATCATGTATAACTCACAAAAATTCTGCCTTTGTTATAAATTAAAATATATATATATAAGGCAAATGAGAAAAGTGAGAGACAATCCTAAAAATTGGAACTCATGGGTCTGCCCACTACTGTCTCTTCTTAAAAACATATGTAACCTTTTTTCTAAATGTGTTTCATAGATGTTCTGATATATTGATTTGTGCAAGATGTACCTCATAGCTCTGCAGCAGTCTTCCTCATCAAAAATTTCCTTCCACACAGTGGGAGGAAAAAATTGCAGGAAACTGACACTACAGATAGCAAAAATGTGTCAGTAGAACAACAAATTTAGTTTGATTGGACTTCTCATGCATCTAATTTTGTTTCAAAATTGCTTGTATTACACCATGCAATATTCAATGTAGCTTGAAATTATGTCCTTACCACTGCATCTTAGGTGGATGATTTGATAGCTGAT
This sequence comes from Hirundo rustica, assembly GCF_015227805.2. NCBI lineage: Eukaryota > Metazoa > Chordata > Aves > Passeriformes > Hirundinidae > Hirundo > Hirundo rustica. The sequence continues at coordinate 89,367,902 of NC_053452.1, forward strand.
GTTGCTTAGAGCGAGTGTCTGTTAGGTAATTTTTATTCCACACTTGTCTATCTGCAGATATTAATATTGCATGATTTATAATTTCACTGGGGAATTTTCAAGACAAAGAGCATTTTCTCCATAAGAATTTAATTTTTCCTATGCATTAGAAAAAGGTTGCACCTATAGAGATGTTCATGCATGAATAGCTGATACAGTTGTATTTTGCTCTTTTCCTAAACTGGAGTATCTCATGTTTATCAGCATATCAGTAAACTCTAGCACATTTGCTGCTCAGAAACAAATTCATTATAAAATTGATGCTCTCTTTCTCCCTTTCCCTCTTTCTTTCTGTTATGTACATCTTTTCAACTTTCTGTGAGTTCACTGATACAGAGTTTTCAGACCATTGTAACTCTCGTAGAGGTGCACACTATTAAGAATTTTTGATGTAAAAATGGCTTGATATTGTAAGTTGTTTTGAACTTGTGATATCATCTATAATGGCTGACCTGATAGAAGAGGTGGTAATTTACAATTTATGTTAAAAGTAGCATGTTTTTATTAACCTCTTACATTGAAGTACACTGTGATATGTAGTATGGGATGCTCCTTATAGATACAAACTAGTAAGAGGCTAACCTGGAAGACTTCAGATGCCTTTAGGGAAGTAACAACCTTTAGGCTTGGTCTTAAAATTTCTCTACATTGAGTCTTCAGTTAGTGTGCAAAACAGCTTCAGCTTTTATTACAATTCCATTCTTATGTCAATTAAATTTAATGGTATCACTGGGATATAGGCGCAAAGTATAGCAGGGGAATTAGAACTAGATCAGATTTGAGGTCCCTTCAAACCCAAACCTTTCTGTGATCCTATGACACGAGGAACTGGCTCAAGGTTTAAATTCTGCAACAATCTTAAAGCAAGACAATCAAAATAGGGGCACATCAGCCGCAACATGGGATTTCAAAGAGATTGCATAAGCTGAGAACCAAAGTGGACTGCTTTTGTAGTCTTGTGGTTGGATGACTCACACCAGCCAGATGTTTTTCATAGATTTCCTGCAAAGACATGAGTTTTGTCAAAACCATTAGATCTCTCTATTAACAGTTTTTTAATCATTTGGCTAAAAATCCATTCATTTTTGTCTCCATTTCCACAATTCCTTACTTTATTTGATGTACTCTTTCTTCACTGAGCGGGAGAAAATGGTGAAGATTGCATCTTTCACAAGATATCTGATGACCTTGATAACTGATGACCACTGAAATGTGGAGAGCTAGGATGCTCTCCTGGTAATAGATTATGTCAGTGCAAATAACTTCAGCACCTGAAACTCTGTAAATCAAGTTCTTTCATGTAATTGGTTGTGATTCAAATTATAAAGCTATAAAGGAGCTCTCAGAAAGCAGCACAGACTGTGCTACACAATTAGGGGCTGAAATTTGTGGTCAGTGCAAGGGACTGGTAGCAGAGGGCAATCCAGAGTGAGCAATGAACCAGGTCTGGAATTCGTTGACAAAGTTCAGCCAGGAGCAAGCACAACCAGTGGAAAGACTGCAGACAAGACTGCAGAGTAGGGCTAAAGGGTAAACCTACCTACACAGTAACAGCTGAAGTCCATCCTGCAGACAGCTGGAAACATTCTCCTACCACATGACCAGAACATGGTGTTGGAATTACATGAGACTCATGGACCCATGTCAAAGCACCAGAGGAAGCAGCAAGGGGGCTGAGCAGGGTCACAAAAGTCTATTAGTGCCAACAATGCTCTCATAAATGCCTCTCATTCTCTTGTGTCTTACCATTTAAAACACTGAAAGATGAGTAGAGTTATTGTTTGTCAATGTAATAAATACGATAGACCAAATTCTATAAATCAAAATTTTAGAATTTTATTGAGAGACAAAAATAACAGTCTCTGATAGCCACAATTAAAAGGACAGCGTCGAACCCGGGTTTCGGCACTGGGTGAACACGGTGACACACTCTGTCAGTGTGTCACCCCCCCAAGTTCACATTTCTGGCTTGGAGCTGTCTCTTTTTATACACTGGATCGCTGAGAGAAACTTGGGACTCCGAGGTTCCCTCTTCTGAGGCAGCCTCATTAGATATTCATGTTCGGGTTCTGGTGTTTTGAATAGATTCTCCCGGGAAGACAATGTCTTTGATTGTTGTGTCCAGGTGCTGTGTAGAGATGTTACTGTTGGGAGGAGACGGATGAGATATCGATCTGATGTAATCATTTGGTTCTCCAGGTTCTCCATCTCCCTTTTCCATTGTCTTTGTTCTCCGTTTAATGATTCCCGGCAGAGGTATCCTCGTGTCCCTTTTCATGTAATTCTTAGCATAGTTTCTCGTGTCCCTCCTGTGTAATCTCTGGCAAAAGAAATTCCTTGTACCCCTCTCCGTGCAGCTTTCATCTCAGTTAACCCATAGTATATTTGATTAGAAATAAAACTTATATTTACAGGGGGTGAATTACATCTTATATCTTTTAACACGAATTATCTTTAGGACATATATCACAGTCAATAAAGGATTCCAGGCTTTACTCTTGAAGAGGTTGGGGGCAGATATTAGGGATGAAAGGGATTCAAGGCATGGCCTTCATAAGATAGTTCTTATTATCCAGTTCCAGGTAATTTCCCATTTGGCAAATGATTATTGCCTATTCACAGTACCAGTGTCACCCCAAATCTGATATGAGAACTCTCATGTTTCACTTCAGGAGTTTAACACTGAGGTCATTTATTAGACAGTGTAACAGGTGACTTTCTGAAGATCTACAGTTTAAGGAGGAAAGCATGAGCATTTTGAATATACACGCAAATTTTCACACTGCATCAAGTACAGAATAAAGGCAGTTGAAGTACCTCTTTTTCAGTTACCTTCATTACATTAGAGAACATGACTTTTAAATTGGGGTGTCACACATAATTTTTTTGATTTGGTTTCACTGTTTAACTTCCAATGAGCCATACTCTATATATTAATAGAGCTCATTTGCATTGAGGTGCTTGTCAGTTCAAGAGGAATGTGGTATTTTGCAAAATTTAGAATTTTGACAATTGTCTTCCTCAAACATTTACTCAGTTCTAAAATAACTGTATAGCATTTTTCTAGTTTTAAATAGCAAAAAGGAAAAAAAAAGTCAGTTTGTTTCACACTTATTCAATTAAAGTAAGTTAGTTAATTTCACACTTAGTCAATTAAAGTGACACTTTTTAATTGATTAAATACTAGTGTAATACTAGTGACAACAACAAACTTCCCACTTACCTCTGCATACTTCACAGTTAGTCTGAATTTTAAACACTGGAAAGTTTTTTTGCAAAGTTAAGCATGTAAAACATATTTTTAAAATGCATAATTTACATTTTAAATGCATTAAAGTACAAGAGTTAAGCAACTCTTTGAGCCAGAATTCAGACTTATTTTCTTTTTAATTAGCAAGCTCATTTGATTGCCTATAGATTAGGGAAGAATTGAGTAATGAGCTAAAATGATAAACTATAAAAAGTTTTAATTGCTGCTGTCTCAGAATTAAAAATTTAGATTTCTTTTTTTTTTAATTCTATACAACAAATATTTTTTTACTACATATTGGATTTAGTTCTGTTTCATGCCTATGCAGTCAAGAAAAGATGTCTAGCAAAGAGAAGGCTGTGGTCAGAAAAAATTTCATAGTGTTCCGTGAAAAAGGACAAAGTCTGCATGGGATTAAAACCTATGAAGTTTTTGTAAATGTCAAATTCTCTTTGCAGTGTAATCTCTGTTTGCAACGCTGCTTTGTCCATTTTGCTCTTGCCGCTCAGTAGACTTCTCTTTTTAACACAAACCTATTATGTGGTTGTCATTATTAATCTTGGTTATGAGCTACCTCTATAATTAGCCTTTTCTGTTTTAGAAAAATATTTTATTTAGTCAAGAATTTTTTTTGAATATGAGTAGAGTCATTAATAACAACCCTTGATATTTTTGCCTATAAAGGTAATTTTTAGTAATTTTTAGCAACTTTCATTTTGTTTGCTCACATTATCTCACAGCATCTTTATGTATTAAGATATGGTTGTTTAGAACAGGGGGAAATATCTCATCCTAAAAGTGATAAAATTTCTGCAGTTTTGCCATATATCAGTCAATACCCAAAGGGCTATATCAACCTTATATAGAAATGAGGGAGATTCTTCCAAGATTTATATGAGACTGTATTATCTATCTCTAAACTTTTTCATCTCCTGTAGTGCCAAATCTATATACCAGATTTCATCTTGCTATATAATTTCCTGGAAACTACCTTAAGCCTCTAAGCCTCTGTTCAATCATGACAGGGAGCTGAAATTGAGTACAATGACCTCTATTATTTTGATTGTTACTAAATGAAATGGAATTTAGCTTGCCTTCTTTTTGTTCTAAATCAAGGGCTGTTTTCAGGTTTAGATCAAGTCATAATTCATTTTAAAATATGAAAAAAAGAAAGTTCCACCATATAGCAAACAATGAAAAAGAAGAATGGTAAATTATATTACCTTTTACTTCTTAGTCTATTCATATGATCATTAACCAAAAAAGCATTTTGTTCAAGGTCAGCAGCAAGCTAGGTTGAACCCTTAGACTCTAATAACATTCTGTTTTAAAAGAAACGCAAATATTCAGTAGTTTCAATATACAACATTTGTAAGTGAAAACAGAATAAATATATCTGAAGTTATATCTACTGTAATATGAGGCTTCCTGTCACAACAGCCGTTTCTTCTATTCTTTGTGTCTTGATTTGAAAGACAGGTATCTGCTAGGGAGGGGCAGGGTCTCTCTCTGGCACAGAATAGAGAATTCAAATCCCCTCCAAATTATTATAATTTAGAAAATTAAAGGGGCTTTCAGGCAGAAGTATTGGGGGGGAGGGGAGGGGGGGGAGGAAGAACAGTTTTTTACTAGTAAGTATAACAAGGCAAACAAACAACAACAACTACAGCATTAATAATAAACAGAACCAGGAACCTCGAGGGACTTTGTTTCACAAAGCCCAGGGCAGTCCGATCTCTTGGGACTCTGAGAGCCCCAAGCTGGAGCGGTGGAAATTCCCGGGCTGGTGGTTGGAATGGCAGGATCCCCGGCAGGCAGGGGGCTAGAGCATAGCACAAAGAGCAGTGATGGAGAAGCCGCAGCTCCTGGGCAGGGCTGGCCCAGCTCCTGCAGGGCAGGCAAAGGAGCTCCGAACTCCTGGGCACTCCAGCAGATGATGGTAATCTCCCAGGACTGGACTTCTGTTGACAATGGACTCCTCCCACAGCAAGCAGCAGCCTAGACGTCCTCCCCAATGCCGAAAGCGAGAAGAACCAAAGCTACCCCCAGCTCTGTCCTTTTTCTGCCCCAACACTCATGTGATCTTCCCCCTCCCAACTTTCAGCCACCTCCTTTGTTTTGATCAAGCACTCCTAAGCACCAGTACTTAGTCTCCTAGCAACTTATGGGGAAAAACTCCATAAGAAAAAAAAGGAAGAAACCTAATCCCCAACATTTTCCTACAGTGTCAAAACTAATTTAAAAGAAAGTTGACTGGATAGGGTTTGTTGTTTGCTTGTTTGTTTTATTGCAGAAGCAATGCGGCTTTCTTCTTGTACAGTTTAACAATGTTATCATAGAAAGAAAAATAAGTAGAATGGGAACAAAGAGAATTCTTGAGGAACCTTGATCTCATCCACAGGTGATCTCAGAACTTGTGTCAGTGGTGGTAAGAGTTGGAAGTCTGGGCTTATCTATAAGAACACATAATCAGCAAAAAATATCTATATACAATTAAAAGTAATTATGATAATTAGTAGGCAGGATAATCTAAAATACAGAAAGCTGTACATTTACAGTTTCATTCCTCTAGTCTTATTTTAAAAAATTGTAGTTTTCTTAAGATAAGTAGTGTACTTCTTCTGTCAGAAACTAAGTAGTAGAGATGTAAAATGTCTTTTTTTTAATCTATATTTTGGTGCCTTATGAAGAACATTTTTTGTCCAGTTTTGTGTTTCTTGCTACATGAAACTTTGGTGAGTTTCCCTGATTTTAAAGGCATCAAGATTAAGCTTAATGGAAAAGATGTAAAAAAATTTACTTCATCATACTAAAAATCTGAATAGTCTTGTTTGAGTCAGCAAAGAATGTCTAGAATTTCATACTGGACTACACAATCATTTAGTCATTTGAGCATGATTCCCTATCAATGACACGTCTAAATTTGTTTGTTTGTTTGTTTGTTTGTTTGTTTATCCAGAAATAAGAAACCTGCAGATATTAAATGACTGGAATAAAAGGTTTTCAGTCTGGCAATTTTTCCTATTCCTTACATGAACAACCAATTTTGACCTGTCCTTGAGGAAAATTGTAAAAAAAAACCCCAAAACAAAACAAAAAACAAAACAAAACAAAAAACCAACCAACCAACCAACAAACAAAAACACATTGAAGAAAGGAGGGAGGAGAAAATTATTTCAATTGACTGGCCATTTTAAAATTTGGCACCTGAAAATACTTTATTTCATACTTTTACAAGAGCTTTTGTCTTACTTATATAGTCTCTGAATTGTAATTTTGGATTCATTTCAATACTCTGTATTTTGCTTTGTTACCTGTTTTCACTTACTCTTAGTACTTTGGGAGAAACACTAGCATTAAACTTTGACACTGCTAAAAGAAATACTGAAAAGAACCCTCACAATATAAACTGGGTATATCTGTTTGCTTTTGTAGGTGCTTCAAACTTCTTCAAAACTAATGATATTTTTCATTTCCTATATTCCTATATGAATTCTTTTCTAGGGTGGGGAGAGAAGTATTTGTGGAATTATGGCCTAAACACCTGGGCTAACAGCAATTTTAAAAGAGCAGTCTATCACAGGCAAACTCCTTTTTAACCATGAATAATTCATAAGCTGATTAATCTCAAGGTGTTTAAAAAAGCATTTGTCAAAAGCACTTATGTAATCTAGAAGCTTGAGTTTTAACCAGGAAAATATATTTTAGAAATCTAACTTTAGGATAGAATTTTTAATGTGTGATCTAATGCTCTAGTCTGTCTCAGCTTTTAAAAGAAGCAATAACTCTAGCTATTGTTAAAAATCTTGATTCGTTGGCTTCAAAACTGAGTTTAAGACAATGGTAACTTCTTTTCCTTTATTCTCTATAATGCAAGGGGACAGGCTAAAAATATACGTCATATCAAAACTTAAATAATGTTGGTAGCCAATGCTGAAGATGGAGTAAGCATGGCTAAAGGAACTTATTTGCATTGTGCCTCCATTACATAACCATGTGGTAATGAAGTTCTCCAGTCTGCTAGAAGTATGATTATTAGTCTAGACAAGATAGACAAACTAAAGCCTGTTTAGTATGGACATTCAGTTTCCCTTACACTTAAGACATTGTCAAGACAGCACACTCTCTGCTCATTTTAAAGAGTCAGATGAAAATTGGAACGGACAGTGCTGAATGTCTAAAATTGATTAAGCAGTTTATAGAGAAAGATGTAAGAGTTCAGTTTATCCAGAAGAAATAATGGAGTGTTGTGTCACAGCTTGTAAGTAAACTTCTATGACAGAGAAAACTGAGAACATTCTTGTATCTTCATCACTAAAGAGACCACTGCTGCCTGTTTTCTACCTCTTTGTATGGGTAAATATGGCATATATGTCTTTCTAGAAGGACCAAGTGAACTGTACTGCTCTTTTGTCTACAGAGAGAAAGATAGGTTGAAGTTCCCTCTGTCAATAAATGCCATATGTGATACACTTTATCATTAACCTTATAAATTTTACTAAAAAACTCCAATAATCTAAATATTCAGTGCACATACATAGATTTATATAGGTAGAAAGGGGGTAAATGGAAGGCCTAACAAAAATTTGTGTGCTATAACACAAAAAAAATTAAAAGGATGAAAATATTCTAAGTCTAAATTAAATATTTTAATTATAAGACTTGCCATGGGTTCGTGTGGCAAGGTTTTTGTAGCACAGGAGGTTACAGGGGTGGCATCTCTGAGAAGTTTCTCTGCAGAAGTTTCCTCTCATCTCTACAGAAGTTTTCTCTGTGACCGTCAGAAACAAAACCAAAGCCAGACCTGCCACTGGCCAAGGCTAAATCCATCAGTGAGAGTGGTAGTGCCTCTGGGAGAGCAGATTTACAAAGAGGAAAAAGTTATTGTGCATGGCCAATTGCAGCAAGAGAGAGGAGTGACCATAAGTGAGAGAAACTACTCTGCAGACACCAAGATCAGTGTGGAAGGAGGGTCAGGAGCTGCTCCAGGCTCTGGAACAAAGAAACCCCTGCAGCCCATGGTACAGATCATGGTGAGGCAGTTGTGCCCCTGCAGCCCAAGGGAGCAGAGATCCGCTGCAGCCTGGAGTGGGAGGAGAGCAGAGCCCATGCTGAAACAGGTGGTTGTGCCTCAAGGAGACTGTAACCCTGCAGGATATCTATGGTTTATTCTCTTCTTGATAGAAAATTGTGATAAGTTATTTCTTTATTCTTGTGTAGTTGGTAAATGGCTATAATAGATTAATTTTTATTAAAAACTGTTATGTAGTTGAGAGTTCAATATCTGAAGTGAATTATTTATAAACAAATCACAAAGCAATTTGGTTTGAAGAAACTTTTAGGAGATATTTTTTCCAGCTTCTGCACAAAGGAGAGCTATGTGAAAGTTGTTCAGAATCTTGTGCAGGGAATTTCTGAAAACCTCTAACAATAGTCCATCTCAGACTTCTTTGGTAACCCCTTCTCTGTCTTCGCCTTCTAAAACAGTCCTTCCAAAGTAGTATTTAAAGCTAATTCAAATGAAGGTCTATCTGCTTTTTAACAGAATAGTTTTAATCACTTCTTTATTTGTTTCTGCCCTTTATTAATGGGCAAAAATTTGGCATTTTCTTTCTAGCTCATGTAGCAATATGGGTTAATATTGTTACTGTACTCCCATGATTTTTTCCTAAATTAATATCTCTGTAAAGTATCTATAATAAAGCACTTTTTTCCCTCACAAGGGTGTTGTAAGATTTAATGAGATAAAAATGTGCAAAACTCAAAATATTAACATAATAGGTCACTGTATATGCAAGGCATTAATTATTATTATTATTAATGTCCCTCACGGCATATTTAAAATGCAAAACCCATCCACATGAGGATGTTTAGATTATTTTTTTATCAAAATTGGTTTTCTATTACTTTTACTCTGTGGTGTACTATGGGCCTCATGTATCTCACCTATATTTATTTAGTTTTGTGGAGTTCATACCTCCCAAATCCATGGCTTATTATAAATTAGAAAAAATAAAAGGCAAAATATTCCGTAGGTGAAATAACTTGTTTAGGAGGTAGGAGAGTTGCCATTCAATAAAAAATTGAACAAATCATTAAATGTGTAGGGATTCAGAGAAAGTATCTATGAAAAAAATGTGTCTTATTAATTTGATGTTTTGCTACCATAACAAAAGATCAATGCCAGGACACAGGTTGTAGCCTTGTAAATATGATTATTGCCCCCACCAGGGGGATGCAGTACAGGGGCTCAACCTTGCCATGGCCTGAGCTGAGTCTTTGATTTAACCCTAGCCAATGACTGTTGCCTCACCCAATCCATCTTCAGCTTTGGGGCTGTTGTGTACACCATGGATGGACTTCTATCCACCCTGGGTGTGTCTAGATCCATGTAAAAAAAGACGAACTTCTTACACAGAACCTGGTCATATTTTCTCAAGCTACACGTATAGGACATATTTTTCAGTTGAAAGTGTATAAAAGCTGCATTTTAACCAGACAAAATGTTGTGGCCTATATACAGTGACTTGAAATTAGAAATATGTATTACTTAACTTAGAGTACAATATGAATGTGTGAGACCATATTTGAGAGCACAGTCTTCTGGCATTTTTACAGAGGACTATGTAGGGTTGAAAGTGCCAAAAAAGGTTCAGTCTTGCTAGTTTTGTTTTTTGGGAGCAGTTCCTGGAACAAATTGCTCCAAAAATTAAACCTGAGTCTTGATTGGAGAGACCCTTCTGAAGGCAGCCAGGCAACAAACCAAGAACCTGCAGGTACTGAATTCTAGACATCCTGTAAAATTCTAGTTTCCCAAGGGAATGTCCTAGTCCCTGTAAGAACTGAAATGGGAACCTTGACTGCCTCAGCTGATACTGAAAAAAAGATTTTAAGTGAAGAGAGTAAAATGAGAGAGATGAGAATATGACTGCTACTATGAAGATTAGGACATTTAATAGATATATTTGGGTCTCATGCCACTGTTTATCATTAAATGTTAATTAGGTGAAAAGAAGTAAAAAGCATAAAAATTAAAAATCCATATCAGTAAAAACAATGAAGTTTATCAGGATAACACTCAAAAAGTGTTGACTTTGAAGGCTGCTGAAAGTAGTTGTGTCTGTGGCTTTTCAGTTTCTCTTCTGCCAAAAGTTTTGTGCAATTTACTTGTGGAAGAAGACACAAAGGATTCAGGAATATTCAGGAGGACAAGGAACTCAGAGAATAACTGTGTTTTCACATTAAAATGTTCAGAATCAGAAGAGTCAGATCATATCCTGATCCCAAGACATGCCATAGTCAGGGCAGCAGGATAGGCATTTTTATTTAGTTTATCAATTGTAAAAATGGAAAGAGAGTGGTTTAAATTATATTGGTTTGGTTTTTTTTCCTCCCTAAATTACTTTTTATCTTGTCTTTTCTCTTCATTGTTTATTTTTTTGAAATTAGTACAGAATTTTATTTTAAAAACAGTACTAAATGCTCTGGTACCTATTACAGAATGAATGAAGTACCTGGAACTAAATATAAAACCGTTAAAAAATAAACATTTTTCTGTAAAAATATCCTTATTATTGTTACACATTATAGCTATTAAGATATGTGTAGATAGCTTTCTCTGTCTCTCCAACCCCTGTCTCTCTAGCCCTTGTCAGACAATGCGTTAATTATACTATATGACATACAGGGTGCTGTTGTCAAATAGAACAAAAATATTGGTACTTAAAACAATTCCATCTTTTATAAATATTATTTGTTCGATTAAGAAATTTGCCTATTATCAAGCTCCAGTGTTTCATTTCTGGTAAAGTTACAAAATATTTTTATATTCAATCATAGTCAACAGATTTAATATATGCAAACGAATTCTAACTGTTAAGAAATATATACCAGTGTGCAGCAATGCATAATATTTATGAGCAGATCTTGTAGATGACAGCACTATTCTTATGGGATTTATGTTCAATCTTCCTTTTTTATTTTTCTTAGAGTTGTTTAAAGTTGGTGTGGGGTTTTTTTTGTAATTAACCAGTGAAAAGTATTTCCATCGTTTACATTATCTTTCATATCATCAAAGCAAAACAAGAGACATTTAGAAAATGAATCTTCTGAAGCAAAGAAAATTGCAGAATATTATACCGACCAAAAAGCAAATTACACAGTTTAAGCACTAGAACATTTGAAGACTCATTCACATGTTCACAGCATGAACAAGTCATGATAACAAAGGCGGTTAATGATCCTTCCTTTTTTTCTCAGAATTTATAGCTTAAATACATTTTTAAAACAAACTTCTGAGCTGTTCTCCTGAACTGCCTGTCAACATTACAATTGCAATAAAAGAAACTCACCAGCCATTATCAGGTATATGTGTCACAAAAAGAAATATATTTTTGCACACAACCTTGCATATATTTTGTACTAAAATGCTAAAATTCCAAACCCTTTAAGGTCTATTTTTTGTTAAACTCTACAAAAAAATTTCTACTTTCTCTCTATCTAGGTGTACTAAGTCTTTGTATACACAATAAACCCGCAACCAAAACCAATAAAAACCCCACCCTTCCCCCCACCCCAAACCAAATCAAATTAATAAACAAACAAACAAAACAACTAAACACCCCAAAGCAAAACCCCAACCCCCAACCCCCAAAAAAAGAAAAAGAGGAAAAAAAAAAAATAAATAAACACCACAAAAGTGAAAACAAACAACAACAGCAACAACAAATCAGGGCTCTCAACCTTGCCCTGTTTGTCCCTCCAAGTACTTCAGAACAGCCTGAATAATTTAACATATTGCCACATAGCCCAGAATTATGGACTCTTCAGTGAGATGCTGCCTTTATTTTTAGGTACAGGGATGACACGGGGATGGATGAGCATTTTACCAGTACTTTAGGTAGCCAACTGAGCCAGTCAAACTGGACTCTCATGATGAGAAATAAACATCACTCTCACAGATTAAGGTCTTTAATTTATACCTTAGACCTACCTACAGCTAAACTAAAAGTCTGACAAATTAGCACTGTAAGAAATAAATGGATTTTGCATGAGGAGAGAGAGTATTGTTCTCTATCTTTGTCATATCCTAATCGCATAGAAACTTAGGGGTTTTTTTTCCTTTATTTTTATGACCAAAAAAAAAAAAAAAAAAAAAAAAAAAAAAAAAAAGTGCAAGTCAGTATGAGCAAATTAACTTCTTGGCTTTACACTTGATTCTTGTGCAGCTGGTTTTAGCTACCAATAATGTTTCCTATTGTGTTTTTTTCATTCAGATCAATGAATCTCAACTGAATTGACTTTGTAACTGCACACCACAGGTAGACAAAGTGTACTTTGGGCTATTAAAGTGCCGGTTTCCCTGGAGGTTTCCTGAAGTGGATATAAAGTCCAAATAGCAGCTGAAAGACACACACTGAAACTTACTTTGAAAAAAAAAAATGATAGCTGCTGCTTCTCAAAGTTTCTGATTATATTTAAAGAAGTTGTGAATGGTAGAGGCAAGAATTAGTCATTAAATTAGTCTTAGTCTACAAGTAGCCTTTCTCTTACTCTCTTGGGTATATATTAGAAAAACCTGTCTCAGTTATAGGAGCTTTATCCTTTTTTGCAGAGATGAAGCTCTGTTAAGATGATCTCTGGACTTTATGGAGTGTTTGACACTCTCTTGGCTTTCTATATCTATCAAACTATCTACTCTAAGCTACTACAGAAGCATGTAATCAAAGGCATTTCAGTATAATGCATTGCACAGAAATATAGGACTAATTGTATCTGACTTGATAAGAATCAGAGGCAACTTCTATTTTGCTTGAAATTGCAGATGTAGTGGGCTAGATTCTGCTACCCTTGTACAAATATGACTAGTTTCTGCAGCACTCCTCAAACCCCTTGAGTTTCCTGTGACATTTGAAATATTTATTTTAGGTGTAATGAAACTTATAAGATATGAGTAAAAAACGTAATCACTCTTTCTCTTTGTTTTTAATAAATTTTTTTAAAAGCTTGCAGAGCTACTTTGTGAACTCTTTTCCAAATTATGCATTTCACATGCTAATGCTTCAAATATTTCACTGGAGAAACAAACACTGATGCCTTTCAAAGTAAAGCCATAGATTTGTAAAGCTATTATTTGATACTTATTTTTCTGTGGTAACTAACTACTGTTCTCTGACCCTGAAAAGTGTCTGTGATTCAACAGTCTTTGGTAAACAATGAGAGCTTCAGAATATTACCTGTTTTTCTCTTCTGAAGGAATAACTTTCATATTAATCTTAGGCAAAAAAACATGAAACCTTATTAAAAGAAATCTGTCTTGAGTGATTTAGTATCATCATGAGTTAAGTTGATGTATATTTATGTACTTGTGCCATTGTACAAGAGAAAATAATTTTGTTTTGACTTTGGTTTTGGATTTTTTGGGGTGGGAGGCATTTAAATGACCCTTCATGTCAGTGATGCAATTTCTAAAATTTTCATTTTGACTTAAAATAATTTTTCTGCTTGCAATTCAATTTTTACTTTGCTGTAGTTTTAATGTTTAAAGACAATCTTACTAAATCAGATCTATGCTGCCTTTTAGTCTGTTCTGTCTCCCACAGAATAAACTTGGGGATAAATTCTGACTTAAAACAGATTCCAGAAAAGAAAATGTAACTAATAATCTGATCAAGGTATTGTAATAAATTTCAAAGACTTAAACTGTGTTGTTCACATCTCAGTTGTCAAATGGTCAAAATGAGAGTTTACCTTATTTTTTTAGAATCTTCATCTGAATTTTGAGGTGAAAAATACTGGAAGCTGAGTCTTCTTCATTTAAGAAGTTTAATGAAGTATTAAAATTAAAACCTAATTTCAAGGGAATTTTGCAGTATATGATAGGAGTACTTTTCACTATGTGAGCATTCAGAATGATGCATCTTGAAAGGTTAATTAATGGGGTATTTGCAGCCCTTTTACAGCAAACCCAAGAGTAATTTGTAAGATAAAAATATTTAGCACAAAACTAGAATGTTGTGATTATAAAGTAAGGATTAATTTTTATTTCTATTAGATAGATTATATATGGAACCGTATCTAAGGAATGATGAACTTTTCTTTCAGTTTAAGTCAAAGACATTGGAATTAGATAGTGAAGTGTTCTCAACTTGTAAGCCCAACCACAAGCATTATCTAGAAATTACCTGGCAAAGGTCTGCTTATGTATTCTGTTCTGGTTTGTAGAAACCAAACATTTCACAGAAATATTTTTAATTCAACAATCTTCTGTCTAATTTTGAAATTCTCCAGGTTTTCTACTCTGCTGGAATAAAAATATTTCAAAATCAAGCCAGTTGGCTTGAACTGACTTTGCAGGGGTTCCAGAAGCCCTAAAAATGATGCCAAAGTCAGAAAGCCCTGGATGACCATGGAAAATCCCAGCTACCATCCCATCTCACTGACTATCCACGTTCCTTTGACTTTGTAGTGGAGTGGAAAGTGATATCATTTAATGATTGTTACAGTCTGGAATGGAAAAAAAAAAAAGTCATTTGAAAACATTCACAGAACAAAAGTGTATATTATCTTGTCAACATCATAAGTAGTTTTTCCCAAATTATTATTTTTAAGGCTTTCTATTCCATAAGTTCCAAAATTGGTTTACCTCCCAAGAAAATTTATGATCTAGTGTGACCTAACTCATCATCTGTAAAACTGCTTCATGCCCAGGCCTTCTGTCCAACCTCTGCAGATTTGCCTGGAACTTGAGCTTCTTGTCCAGAGCACAGAAGTTTTCCACAGGCAAATTGCCCTTTTTTTTTTTCTTTTTTTTTTTTTTTTTTTTTTTTTAGCACAGAATATCTGTGGATCCTATTATGCCCTTAAACTTGTTTCCCTTCTGGCAAGGCTCAAGCATATTTAGAAACCCACTGATTTACATGTGAAGGAAACCAAATAAAAATGGACAGAGAAAAACATTAAGAAAGATTTTTCCAAGTCACACAACAAGTCAGAAATAGCACCTGTACAGGAAATAGCCTTGCTCTGTGGCCCATCCTAGACTTGTGTAACTGTGCTTTCTGTAGTGCACCTTCCCATGTGAAACTCTGGATTTATAACTCAGAATTTGTAATTCTGAACTAGAAATTGGAGGCAAAATTAGCTAATCTACAGATGTCAGGGAATGCACCAGAATACTGCATTTTCAATACTCCCTGATTTTCACAGCTAATCCTAACTTGACAAGCCTTGTGGCTATAACTATTGAAGTTGACAGCTGACATTTGTTCTCAGCATGATTGAGAAACAGCCCTTTTCTTGTATGTTGGCAAATTGCTCTTCTTAATATTTTTGTCCTTTTGCGTGGCCAGTCAAATTGAGATTACTGAGTACCCACTAGAAAAATCAAAATGAGTTAATACTTATTGGATTAAAAAAAAACAAAAAAAAACTTTCAAACCCACAACAGCAGCGATACTGCTAATTTTCTAGTTTAATGAGATAGATTAATTTTAAAGAAAAAAAAACGTATGTTATCTCCTCATGACATTTGTCCTGTATTTTATTTAATTTAAAATTTGTCAAATTCTTTTACTGATATAATTATAGCCAAGTGTCACAGTGTCCAATTCGCGCTGACCCGCGCGACCATAGGCTAGCTCAGAGTTTCACTGCGGCAACGTGGTAAATTCGGAGCGGCGGACAAAGCGCGCCGCTTCCTCTCTGTGGGAACTTGGATCCCACCATCAGCGACGGGCACGTAGATGACGTCAGCGACCCCAGCAGCTAATGAAAGGCGGACTCTCCTGAGCAGGATGTAACGTAGGTTTATTGAGACAGAGGGAGCGCGGAGCTCTGCACTCTGCACCTGCTGCCCAGGAGAGACCCTGAGGGCAGGTGCGTGGCAGTTTTTAAGGGGGTTGGAAACGGGGGTGGTGACAACCGGTCAGCCAGTCACAGGAATCGGGGGGTTAACCGGGGGTGTGAACCATAGAACTGGGGACCAACCACAAAATGATGGGAGGGGGTCTCCCGGGCCCCAGCCTATCACTTGACACCCCTCCCGGAGTTTTCTAGAAGCTAGGGAAGGGTTTCTGAGTGACAGACAGAGCGACCACGAGGAGAGAGGGGGGGAGGTTGACAGCAACAGGTGCAGGGAAGGGATGAATGACAGAAAACGTCTGGTTTTACAATAGACAAAACAACCAATGCAGAAGGGAAAACCAATGCAGAACACAGGGGTATACAGTGGACTCAGCCATTATAAAAATAACTTAAAAATCTTACAAAAATAACTTAATAACTTAATAAAAACAATTCTCACACCACCACAGCCAAGCATAAATAGTTTCACATATATCAAGAAGTAATAAGGCTATTGTGGTTACTTTTAAAGCACCCAGGATTTTCATTGTGTAAACAGTTGTAAAAATAGCAATACCATTAAAATTTTTACAATTACTATAGATAGTTATTTCCAGTAAAGTTAGCATTATAAGAGGATGTTAAGGAATACCTGTATTTTTATCCATTTTGATATCCTTTCTTGCTTTCTCTTTTATCTTCCTGCCTGATACAAAACTACTTCCCTATGGATGTTTTGGCCTATATTCTTTTCTCAGCTAGACTTAATAATTTTATTAAAATCATTAGATTATGTGTTGAACTCAAAATTATTTTGCATTAATTAATTAGTTTTAACTTAAATTAAAAACAAAGTAGTGAATACTGAAATATAGTTTGTTCAAGATCGAGTATCCACCAGTAAAAATATTTTTCCAATATGTATATTTCTTTAGAGACATAAGTTATTGTCTTCAATCTGTACCAGTACAGTCTGGGTGAAAAAATGGATTTAGAGCAGCCTTGCAGAGAAGGAATTGAGGCTAATTTTGGATAGACAAATGGAAATGTTACAGAAACTTGCATCCTGGAAACATAACTGTATCCTTTTTGGTTTCCAGCATTGGAACAGGTTTTCCAGAGAGCTGGTAAATGCCCCATACCTTGAGGCATTCAAGGTCAGGTTGGACAGAGCTCTGAGCAATCTCATCTAGTTGAAGGTGTCCCTGTTCATTGCAGAGAAGTTTTACTTTAAATGTTTTTTCCAACTCAAACTATTCTATGATTCTAGGATCCTAGACTGCATAACAAGAGTGGTCCCCAGACCAAAGTAGGCGATTCTGTCACTCTACTTGGCCCTTGTGAGACCCCACATGGAGTACTCTCCTGGAATATCATAGAATCAGCGTCATAGAATAAGCCAGGTTGGAAGGGACTCATAAGAAGTAGTCCCAGCTCTGGGGACCCCAGCACAAGACAGACATGGACCTGGTAAAACAGGTTGGGAACTGGCCATAAGTATCATCAAGGGGCTGAAATACTTCTCCCATGAAAATAGGCTGAGAAAAATAGCATTGTTGAGACTGGGGAAAAGAAGGCTCGAGGGAGACCTTACTGGGGCCTTCCAACACTTAAGGATGGTTTATGAAAAAGGTAGGGAGGGACTTTTGTTGTGGGCTTGCAGCAATATGACAAGTGATCATTTTAAACTGAAAACTGCCAGTTTAGGTGAGATAAAAGGAAGAAATCTTATTACAATGGTGGTGAGACACTAGAAAAGCCTGCTCTGAGAAACTGAGTGTAAGTGTTCAAGACCAGGTTGTATCGGGCTTTGAGCAACCCAGTCTTGTGAAAGATATCACTGTTCACAGCAGAGGGGTAGGGCTAGATGATCTTTTAATGGTCTCTTCCAAGCCAAATCATTCTATGATTCTATGATACTAGCAGTGCCTAAGGAGTATGTTAATATTTTATTGTTATCCATTATTAGATTTTTTTTCCTTCCATTCAACCTGTCTTTTTGGTTTTCTTCCAATTACATTTCAATTTTTAATGTTTAGAGTTTAAACACAAATTTTCTACTTCCTGTACTAAACATATTTTATCTGTGGTAAAATCTCTTCACTGTGTGAATATAGTCCCTGTAAAACTATGCAAAATAATTCAGGACATCATACACACAATGAAGAAGTAAAAATGACTGTACAAGCTTTTAAGTAATAGATAACCAAGTTCACTTTGTGCTGAATAACATTTTGAATGCAGAAACCTTGCCAAGGGGCACTCAAGCTTTGTTAGAGGAAAAAGCGAGATTGTTCATAATAGTAATTGCTACTTATCCTGGTTTCTGTGGCAACAAACAAGTTTGTAAGACTCTGAATTCAGGACAAAGACATGAGAAATAAAGATTAACTTTTATTGAAATGAACAAAATCTGATGAAGATAAATTTAAATGTTTCTAAAAAGTATTTATGTAATTAAGGTATCTGCAAAAATAGAAGAATATGAATAAAGGTAACTCTATTTTTCTTTTCAAGATAAATTAGCACAGAGATGGGGAGCAGAATGAAGCCCCCATAATTCAAGTGGAAAAAGACAGTGATCTGCTACACTACTTAAATACACAAAATTCCATGGGTCCGGATTGCTTCCATCCAAGGGTTCTGATAGATCTGCTGAGAGAGCTCACCAAGCCACTTTCAATCATTTACCAGTCATTTAGTCTTGGCTAACCAGGAAGATTCCAGGTGACTGAAGATGAGATAATGTGAGGCCAATCTACAAGAACGACCAGAAGGAGGACCCAGGGAATTACAGGCCTGTCAGCCTGACATTAGTGTTGGGGAAGGTTATGAAGCAGATTGTCTTGAGTGACATCAAATGGTTCAGGTAAGGGATCAGTCTTGGATGGATGTATATCAGGAAAAAATTCTTAACTGAAAGGGTGGTCAAACATGGAGACAGGCAGACGGGGGAAGTGGTATAACCACCGTTATAGTAGAGAATAATTTCTGGTTATGGAAATGTTCAAGAAATGTCTAGATGTGGTACTTGGGGACACGGTTTAGTGGTGAAGATGGCACTGTTAGGTTAGTGGTCAGACTTGATGTTTGAGGTCTTTTCCAACCTTAACAGCTTCAGGATTCTATAGGCAAATTGTCAGTCTTAAATTTTGGCATCTCTAGTTTCAATGACCTTTACAGTTGTAAAACAAAAATTATTTTCCTCTCAGAAACCTTGGCAGCAGACAGTTGAGGGACAAAATATGTATATCAGACACATTAAAGAAGAAAAATCAATAGAAGAAGAAGAAGAAGAAGAAGAGGAAGAAGAAGAAGAAGAAGAAGAAGAAGAAGAAGAAGAAGAAGAAGAAGAGTCAAAGACATGTCTAGAGCAACTCAAAATATTAACTTTAACTTCAAGCAGGAGTCTGGAAGTTGTGCACAAAACCACTTAAATTAGAGCTGTTTAAATAAGAATAAGCTTATCCAGAACAGGTAAGATGCATAAGTCAAGAGAGAGTAATGCTCTAAGAGATTTGTTTCTGTCAAACATTCCTGGTGTTCTATTTTATTCTAATTCTGTGAGAAAGTAGTGAAGAAGAAATGTTATACAGAATTTTATGCTAAAAGATACCATCAAAATACCTATTTCCACTTTCTTATTAAAAGCTCTCATCTTCCTCCAACCTCTGTATATTAATCAGTAAGATTTAACATCACAGTCCTCTGGTACAGTTTTAGGGGACTGTTTTTAAAAAGGAATGTCTTGGGTTCCTTCCAACACAGCATAGTTTATGTTTATATGATTCTTTGCCTATTCAAGGCTTTCCCACTAACTATAATTCTGAGAATATAAAGAAAATTTGATGCTAGTCAGTCATTTAAACAAGTTATTCTGTGACATTTATTCCTTTATTCTTTCTGTAATTTCCTCACCCAGTTTATATTTAACCTGAATCTGACTAAAGAATACCTAATTTATTGGAATGAGTGAAAGCAAGTACCCAGAGAATAAAATGGTAGGAAGGATCTTAAATGGTCTTTAACAAAGTCTGAGATCTTACACATTACAAATAATGTCTTTCAGTGATCATTTACGTGGAAAAATTATATATAAATAGCTCTTGGTGGTACACTAGATTGCATGGTTTCAATCTGGCATGGCTAGTCTCTAGCAAACTGGACAGTAGGTTTATCTGCTTTATAATTTTAAAAATATTATTAAGTGGATTTCTATTGTAAATCTATGTAATATGACCAAGAAGGACTTACATTGCCTTGAACACAGTACCCATGGATTTATGGAAAATTAAGTTCACTTATGGAGTAAAGGACTGTACATATTTTCTCTCTTTCAAAAAAAATCTAACTTTATTGAAATATTTCTATAAATGGGATTTGTCTATCAGAATATGCTTCAAGAGAAGATTAATTAAAAAATAATGTCCTCGCCAGAACAGTTTTCGCTGAATTGGGTGAACATTCCAGTATTCCTTAATATATTTTAAACATGTAAGAATCATGCCTCTAAAGAAAAAAGTCCCAAGGTTACTCTTAGTACTTGCTTTTATGTACAATCTCCCCCTGCTTTGAAGCATTCTACAAAAACAAACCAATGTTGGCTTCAAGGCACCAGCTGTTCTCCCTTGGGTTTGTATTCAAGATTCCTGGCACACACTGTGTCCAATAGTGTTGTGGGTCCCCTAGTGATGACATGGAGTATGTTCTGCTCAGTTCTGTAGACAATACCATTTTGTGCAGTTCTGAAGCATGAACAACTCCTGTGAGAAACAATTTAATTTAGAAATGGTAGAAATGTGCTCTATTAGTAGTAAACAGAATTCAGTTTACGATTCAGGTAAAAATGAAAATTCAGACTTAATTGAATAAACATGCGTAAGAAATTTGATGTGTATGTGATGGTATCATGTGTTTTAGATTTCCTTACTTCTTGTAATAATTTGGGCAAAGTCAAATAAAATGTATGTAAGTAATCCATATTTCTTTTCTTTATATATTCCAATTCCACAACTATGATCTGACATTATTTGTGTCTTGTTCAAACCTCCCTTCTTCCTCCCATACTTACAGTACACATTCTCTACAATTTTCAGTGCCTGTGAAGGGTCTTGTGTGACTAATTTGAACCTTTTCAGAATTTTCTTGGCATCATCCTCCTCAATACAAAACCTTGCTCATTATACCAATAATCCCTAAAAAACCACATCTTCTGTATCCATGAAGAAGGATCCTTGCTGGCTCAATCAGTATTATATTAAGGTAGTCCAGAGACTGCCCATTTTATTGCCTTTGTGCAAGTTTTTCCTCACTCTGTTCAGTTCACCTGCTGGTATGGAATAGAAAAGCAGGGGGAAAAGTTCAGCTCTCCCTGTTTAATCATCCCTATTTAATCTCTCACATAGAGATGGTCTCAGCCGAAGCCATCACTTTTGGTGTGGTCTGACCCCAATGAGTGGCATGGAGGTCTTGTCTTTTCTTCCCCAACTTTAACAGGTGTTGGTGACAATGCAGTGACAATGCAGTATGTTCTCTACTACCTCTTTGTTATGATCAATAAGGTAAAACGGATTTCTATCTTATGCATATTTTCTTTATGTAGCAACAAACAGGTTTGGACAATCTTCAGAGACATAACCTGTAAAGAGTGAGACTTACATTTCTCATTCAGAACTGTAGATTGACATTAGTGAATTCCAGATAATTTATCCCAGCATAAATGAGCACAGACACGTTTTTTCAGCCTATCATGTTTGAAGCCATCTCTTCCAGTTACATGTTGACAAGTTAATGGTCATTGCAACTCATCTAGATATGTTTGTGTAGGTAAAGTGTATCCAAGAGGAACACAGACACCTTCTCAACCTGAGACCTAGGCACAAATTTAAGTCAGCAGGGCAGAGATAAAGGGTCACCATACCACATTAATTGCCTAGCATGACTAATAAATCTAGCTTGCATAGTTTGTAATTTGTCAAATTAATTTATGCCATAGCAAATACTTGTCATAATTTTGACAAAGGTGCAATTATATTGCTTCCTGATAGTAGCAGATTAGTTCCTGTTTACACCGTGATGACCTTTGACAGCCCTTTGCCCCAGAAAAGCCCTTCAAAATTACTGATGCTTCACACACATGCTCTTGGGATTTGTTCAGGGCTGATCTCTGTTGTTAAATTCTGTTCTGCTGCAGATGTACAAAGACATTTGACATTATACAAGAACCCCCAGTTGACTTTAAATTCAGATCAGGTCTGGTACTCAAATGCAGATTTTTCTCATTCCCATTGGTGAAAGACCTATACACCTATTTTTATAGTTTCTAGTTATAATAACAGCATTGACATAAAATAAATTTTGATAATGCTAAGAATTTCCTTAATATGAAGTAAAAATTTAAATGCAATTAGAATGAAAAACAAATCAAAATATATCTGTTCGAAATAGTCAGAACATTAGCAAAAAAGGAGATCCATTGACTTTCAGCAGTGAAGGGTTTTCTAGAATACTTACCTTTTATTAATTGATAATAATGTTTGGTTCTATTCCCCAATAAATAAATATTACCAGTCCTAAACATTAAAAGTTTGAAGATCTTATGTATTTTATGTGCTAAATAATTACAGTAAAGTCATTAGTCATATGGTTTACATAATTAGTCACACAAATTTTAAAATGCAGCATACTAGAAACATTTAGTGCATTATAACACTGATTTACTGTCAGATCATCAAAATTCATAAATAAAGTTTCAGTGCATTTATTATATGTATTTGACTTGAAGCAAATCTGACCGCCTGCATATCCTTACTGCAGTCGCCTATTATCTTCCCTCATACAAACAATTATAAAAAGATAAATCCTTCTAGTACTCATTGAAGGTAAATGGTCACAGATTTTTCTTTTCACTGTTTTCTTTCCTTTTGGTATTTGCATGCATGTGCTTTAAATTTATATTCCCACTTGCAACTGGTGCAGCCCACTTTGCAGTTAATTTGCTAGATATTTTTTGATTTTTTTAATATAAAACTCTTCACAAAATGCTTTTCATCCTTGATTAAGCAAATTCAATATAGAAATAAAATTAAATGAAGAAAAAAGAATTCCTGGCAAAGTAGTCAATTAACTGTTTTTACTGTCATCACACAATGGTACCTAAATAGACTGGAATGTGAACAGGAAATCCAGAACAAAGCCTTAAAACACAAAAGCTGTGATAATTCTAGATACTTATCTGCTACTGAGCTGTCAGGGGGAATTACAATGAATTTCTGTTGATACCTGTAGAGAAGAGACTAAAATACTCAAACTACTGAAACTGAAGATATTATTGACTTTTAGCTATTTTGATTATAATGTGGGAAAATTTAAGTTGAAAACATCCTTATTATCCAAAGTTTAACTTTAAATGAAGTAAAGAAGTATTTAATTTACCTCCCAATGAAATACTGTGTCAACTTGCTGAGTTTTGGCTATCTGTTAGATTATCATGTGAAATCTTCACTATGAAGACCCTGGCTTGGGGAAGTCAAGATGTGAGCCAAAGCCAATTTAAAACAAAAGAGAAAATTATATTGACTTCAGTGGGATCAAGTACTTGGAGAGGCACCTAAAGCACTCTGATGCCAGCCAGTTTACCTGCAGCATCTGTTTCTACCCAGGCTGGAGCTGTTGTTTTCCTGGAGGGCCATCTAGCTGGTACTCACAAACCAGCTGGCACTGGGCTTGTCAGACAGGGTAATTTTGTCAGTTTTCTTTCACAGACAATAAAAACAAAAATGTCAAAAACCTGCTAGATTGCTTTCTAATTTTATATGCTTCAGGTTAGAAACTCTTTTCAGTTAGTTAAACTCTTCAGATGGTTGGGCCTTACTGCTTTTTGTCTTTGTTTAATAGATTTGTTCTGGTCATCTCAAACTGCTTATGACTTAGACATAATAATAGATTAAAATTACTTATCAGCATAACTAGAAAGATGTATGCTAGTCACAGTAAAATATGTGGTAACACAAACTGTTTATTTGTGGATATTCATGGAATCAGACCAAGATTAATATATCTGTCTTTATAAAAGATGTTACCAAATAGCAACAATCCTAATTTTCTAGCTGTTCTGATACAACAGAAGATTCTGTTTCCTAAATCCAACATTGCAATCCATCACATTGGTGTGTGAGTAGAACAAAGTACAGAGGGTGAGTTGCTCTGAAGATATAACTACCTACAAATATGTCTCTAAATATTCATCTATAATAATCTCAAACTGTACAGTATCATAGCAAGATAAATTATAAATCTTCTTTCTATGAAAACTTTAGGGTCTTTAGGTATTTAAAACTTAAAATTCTACTTTGCTATAGCTTGCAACTCATTCTGTTTATACTCTGATTTTTACCATAAGAAAATAGAGTAAAAGGAACGCTAAAACCTAACTTACAAATGTAAAGTGAATAAACATGTGACAGATCTGAAAGAAGAAATTGCTATATACAGAATAGGTAATTTAAAATATGTTGAATGTAAATATTTTAGTAGAAGCAGTAAGTCTCCATTATAAAGAATTGTACAAAAAATAATGTCATAGAAGTCCTCTTAAATTTTCTGAAAACCCATATATGCGAATCATTTGCAAAATAAAAAGTAAAAATGAAGAAAGATAATTCTACAGTAGTTAAACAACATTAAGCAAGGATGTAGATAGACATAGGCAGAAGTGAAAGCACTGTAAAATAAAGCTGTGAAAATACTGTAATTTAGAAAATTACATACAGGTCAATGAACTGCATAAAGCAGCCTTCAGTCTATACTTCCATAATATCTACATATTTAAGCTTTTTTTTCTGGCCATGCAATGGATTTATACATCTGGTTACAGACTCTGTAATGCTTATATGCTGTAAAATCTTTTAAAAATCTGGCCTGTACAGAAAGCATTCCTTGTATAATAGCATATAGCCAGAGAAGTGTGACATATGTCCTACCTTTCTTCTTTTCTTCAAATAAAAACCACTTGTTGTACATTGTATAACTAGGTGTTTTATCTATGGATAAATACTGGCTTTTGATGGTCACTGTTTATATTGGCACTTGCATAAAGCCGTGAGCCACCTCTAGTCCACAGTCCAGCTGCAAATGGCAAGATATTAAATGCTGCCTCTCTGAAAACTCTGACATGGAGAACAATATTTGAATTATTCCTTATTCATCTTCAGGTTACAGAAATTGCAAACTCTTTTTGCTTCCTCTCTTATGTTTATCCATCTTGCAGAGATATTCAGCTGCAACAATTTCATCACTGGTTAATGAGCTGCAGTGCAACCTAATGGCTTTCAGATTCCTCTTTTCTCTCTGAAGCCCCTGTTCTGCATTACTTGTTTCATTTCTCACTTGTGAAAACAAGAACTAACAAAGTCAAGGCTATGAATAATGTAGGTGAAGCTTGGATTGACTTTTCAAATCTTCTCAAGATATGAGAAATCAGGTTTGTTTTTTGTGTTCCTGTTTTCATTTCCCTCCTTTGTCTGTGTGGTGGGTCTTACGCTGTCTAAAAAACAATTTACCCACTAGAATTATTTACTCCTTTTCTGCTGTGAGATACGATTAGGAGAAGAGCAAAGTAGACTCAAACTTTAGGGCTATAAAGAAAACTTTATTATTAAAGTAACAAAAAAAAAAAAATAGTAAGAATCAGAATAAAACTTTCAAAATACTTCTCCTCCCACAACTTTCTCTTCTTTCCCACTGACAACGTACAAAGACAAAACTTTAGGACTTAGGCCAGTTGACCACCTCTAAAATAGTCTTTCATCAGTTCTCTTAGGAAGAGGAGTCTCTTTTGTCATCATGGAGACTTCTCCACAAGAAACACTTCTCTCATGGCTTCAACACTCACAAAGAGCAGCTGCCCAGAAATCTGCATTCGTGAAGTCCCTCCCATCTCATGCAGCCTTCCCACAGTTGCATTCATGGGCCAGGTCAAACTCATGGGGTGCTGTTTCAAGGATGGGCTGTTCAAAAGCAAAGATACTTTTCATCTGTATTTGAGATCATATTCTTCTCAGGGAACAGAGGTCTTTTTCTTCCCTGAGGTCAGAGGGGTTTTATCACTCTCATCTTCCTCACTCTGTTCAAGTTTCTTCTGATCATAGCTACTTCAACATTTACTTGCTTCAGCACAAATGCCTTTGCTCATATCTGCAATTTGAATACTCCATCTCCCCATACTGTTTTCATGAATTAAAGGGATATTCTAGTGTATCAACAGTCCATCACTATGGCCTTGCAAAAGAATTTCAGCCCAAGACTAAGGCATCTTCTCATACTCCTCCCGTCTGGAGCTTAACTCTTTCTTTACTGACCTTGGTGTCTTCATGTTGTCTCTCTGCACGTCTCCACTCTCCTTTTCTCTCACTTGAGAGAAGATCAGTGTCCCACAAGTTTAATCTGTGCAATAAAAGAGTTAATATTGTACCTGGGGCCTGCAGAAGACATGATGATTTCCGCCAGGCAGTGGCCAAAGTGGTCACGGTGGTAGATTCAGGCCATGCTCGGGCTGTGCCAGGATCTCGGGGCCTGGCCTGGCCAGCACTGCAGCAGAAGCAGGGCCTGGTCTGGCCTGGCCCTGCCAGGCCCACACTGGAGTGAGGATGGAACCAGCCCAGTGGGAAGATGTTAACAGCTGCTGGGGCCCAGCCTGACTGGGATGGGGGCCCTCAGCCTCCCTTCCCCCTGCCTGGCAGCCCCTGGGCCCAGCCCAGCTGGGACAGGGCCTAACAGACTCCCCAGGAAGGGGCCCAGCCCCTTGGCAGGGTGTGCCCAGCCTGGCCTGGCCACAAGGAGGGGGCCAGGCCAGCCTGTTACCTGTTCTCAGACCGTAAGAAAAGACAGCTTTCCTGGGGTTTGTTCAATTTTTAAGAAGTGTGTTCACAGAAGTGTTCAGCTTCCTAGTAGTTTAATAAGGTGTCAGTATTCAAAACTAGCCACTGCTTGGTTTTGTCAGGCATGGAGGAAACTGTTAGCAGCTTCTCTTAGAAAAATCACTTCTGTGGGTGGCTTATTCCCGCTCACTAAGTGTCAATCAATGCAAGAGCAAAACCAGCACAGTCTGTCTTGTCTGTGTGGGGTCTAAGCTGCTAGAACTGCCATATTTGTGTGGGCCATCTGTACATACAGAACCATAGAATCACAGAAGAGCTTGGGTTAGAAGGAGTCTTAGAGATCATTTAGTTCTGACCCCCTGCCACGGGCAGGAACACCTTCCACTAGACCAGGTCGCTCAATGTCCCATCCAGCCTTGAACAGTTCCAGGAACAGGGCATCCACAACTTCTCTGGGCAACCTCTTCCAATGCCCTCACAGTAAAGAATTTCTTCCTAATAAATCACTTTTATTTAGGGAAATTAATTTAAACATCTGAACAAACTGGAATTGGCAACATTAATAACTAATAATGTAAAAAACAATATTGTAAGAGAGAGAAAGGTTACATATGCACAAAACCTAAAAAATCTCTCATCAACAAGATTGTTTCTTGGGATATGAAAATTACCTGGAAGAATTTTTACAATATTTCCTCAGTTTTGACAGTTACTAAAAAAATACAGTGGAAATACAAGTCACGGTGCAAAACAAAACAAAACAAAACAAAATAAAAAAAAAATTAAAAAAAAAAAAAAAAAAGAGTGAATGGACTGTAGTCAATCCTTGAGTGATAATGTATTTTGAGTAGAACTTCATGAACAGTATTTCAGATAATTATTCTAACACCAAAATATTAAATAAAAAGATCCAAAAATGAAGACATGAAATGGCTAAACTCCAAAAGTAATTATAGATATTTAAATTCAGTTCTAGACCAGTTCTAGACTCACTCTAGGAAAAATGTGTATAGATTAGATGATAGTAAATACAGTCTAGTGCCAGTGTAGTTATCTCTGAAATCCAGAGCTATAGATGTATTAAATAACATTTTAAAGAGGTAGCGCTGATCAATTTTCTCATATAATGAATTATGTAATTATGTAAATTAGTTATAATGACAAGAATCAAAAATATCAGAACAATTTAATTACTGAATTGTAAAGCATGTTTTAACTTTAAATGTATCTACCATAGCAAACTGCCTCAACAATTAGACTTCCTAAAGCATTCAGGAAGTGTTTCTATAAACAAGGGGGAAAAAAAATGTTGAGGCATTTGAGGTTGAATCAGATTGGATAAAAATCCAATCATCTAGATTTTCTGGTAATCTCAGAGAGAAGCTTGTTGGGTAAATTCTACAGATGTATACTAAAGTAATTCACTTATATGTCCTATAAGCAGGCATGTGCTAAAATGTTATAGCATTATAAATTAATGACACTAATAATTTTTATATAAATCTTTGGATCTGTTTTTAGCATACACTTTTAATACAGAGCTGTAGAGACTTAGGACACAGACATCACCCACCTCTTTTCAGTAAAGTCAAATGACAGCAAATTGCTATAATACTTATGCTATAGCTTTATACCCCACTTTGAACCAGAATGGATATTAGATTAGGAGAAATGGTGAACTGATTATGCTGTCCAACACAAGCAAATCCCACACAGAGTGACCAAGGTTCAAACATCCAACTTCTGCCCCAGACCACTCTGCTGCTAATCCTTTGTCTTGCTCTTCTGTTCATTCTTACAGGACATCCTCCCTTCCAGTCCTCAGGGATATATAGGGATTTCTGGTCCAGTTTCTGAGTGACATGCTGTGTCTCTTTAATAGAGGTCTGAGGCATTGTGCTGCTGCTCACTGAATCTGAGAAGCCTGTGCAACCTATCCACTTACCCACAGCCCCTTCCCAGAACACAACATGCAAAATCTCCCACTTTCAAATGCAATAAATCAGTTTCCTATATTCTTCTGTGTCTTCTGAAAGTTCAGTGGTGGAGACATTCTTTCATTTACCCTAGGAGTTGCCTGCTTGAAAGATGACTGTGGCAGAAATAATTTGGGGTTTTTTTAAAAAAAGAGATACAACTCAACCACATCCCTCTTTGGCCATGTGATTTATTTTTCAGCTGGGCTGGTGTTCTCTCTCCAGAAATGAAAAGTTTGAGTTTAAACTCACAATAGAGTCCCTATTTTGAAAGATTTATGACTTTTTTTCATTCTGTTGACTGTGAATTTCTGCATAAAGGTGGATTTTATGCCATGCTCCATTGCTCCAAGTCCCATAGAATTTTTAATCACCCAAGTAACTCTAATTATATAAGTGCCTCCTCTAAAATCAATACTATTCCTCACACACTTAAAACATACCCCTACTTAAGTGCTTTCTTGGATTCAGGCCCAAAATACTGTTATTAGAAAATGTGTCTCCGTATTTCAGAGAAATGTAACAATAAAGGTTCCTTTCTGCAAAACATTCACATCTCAGATGCATGCTCACTTTATAAGGTCAGGTTGAGTCAATGGAACACATTAATAAAAATTATAAACAAACAAAGTGTAATTTAATATATCTATCGATTCCCTTTAAATAATTTGAGAAGCCTCTTCTCATTACAAATGTGGACATATTTATTTAATTTTTATTTCTACATAGTCCTGTATGAGTTAAGAGTGATTATAATGAAATTTTATGCAGATTTCATTTAAACCTTAAGAAAATTATACAGCTTACTGTTATCTGCCACTTTTGTGAGTCCAACCAAGGACTGCTGCTTGGCTGGAAGGCAGAACTACAAATTTACATCTTAGAAATAAACAGCTAAAAGTAAACAGAATCAGTAATAAACAAAAGCTATTCTGACTACTGGAGTGTGCAAAAAGTATATATGGTTAGAAGTTTGCTGCTAGAGGCTGTCTTTTTCATCTTTGTTTTGAATGTAATATTTTAAATTGTTCACATTAGGTTGACTGAGGATCTTAAGATTGTCTTTGCAGGAAAAAATTCTGAAGACTTGAAGTCTTCCCAAATAATTTTAAAAATAACAACTGGAGCACTGAGTTTGAGGATTGCTGTACTTGTGGCACTAGCACCTTCCTTTTCACATTTAACCTCTTTTCATACATTGACATCCTACATACAACATGGCATATTTTTATACATAAGATCTTTGTAGGTATCTCTGAACTATGTTTTAAACCTTACTTGCAAATATGGCCAACTTTCTTAGTTTAAGCATTTGATTTTGGAAGTTTTTGTTCTGACATTCATCCTACAGATCCATGGAATTTTATTACCTGTATGTCTACATCAATATTTATAACTCTTCCAGCCTACTTCCAGGTGCAAATTTAGTTAATAACTATTTATTATTATTATTATTATTATTATTATTATTAAAATAAATAATTTTAGTCTTCAGACTAATAAAAAAATTCATCTATATCTGACTAATTTATGGTGTGCAGAGGTTCTGCAGTAAAAATCACTTTTTTCTCAGTAAGCTAATTTTAATTTCAGTAAATCTTGGGACCTCTTACTCTGGATGGCATTAAAGTGTTTCCCAGAATATTTTATGATCCCAAGATTTGGAAACAACAACAACAAAAACACCAAAACACAAACCACATATTTCTGATGGAAAACTTCCTGTCCATTACAGGGGTATTGGAACTAAGGTCCCATGAAACACTAACCTTTTATGATTCTATGATTTTTTTTCTCAGTGTACTTTCTCTTAATTTGTGTACTTGTGATGATGCCATAAATGTCAATTTTATTTGATGTTGCTTATTTTCCTAAAATATTAATAATTTCTTTTAATTCTGTTGTTGTGTTAAATTTGGCTCTAAGTTTTCTGCAAATACTGCCAAGGGAACAAATATCAGTTTCTAAGAGCCCTCTTATTGGACTTTTAATATAGCAGCAAAATGTATATCTCCTGTCTTCAAACTTCTAAAGATTTTGTGTTATTCTAAGTTTTATTATAATTGGTATTAATTATCAGGAATGACTCAGGTAATTCTTTTCATAACCTCAAGTAAGGATTCCATGTCTTCCTGGACTATAAAAGGTAGCAAATT
Organism: Hirundo rustica; assembly: GCF_015227805.2. Lineage (NCBI taxonomy): Eukaryota > Metazoa > Chordata > Aves > Passeriformes > Hirundinidae > Hirundo > Hirundo rustica. The sequence continues at coordinate 89,399,043 of NC_053452.1, forward strand.
GGATTCTTGTCATTTAATATTATCTGTAACACTAAGGAAATAGTCAATATTTAATGATTACTCTATAATTATGACTAATTCCTAAGCTAAAAGTAAGAATTGGTCTTGCCTCTTGAGTTTCTATGGCTAACAAATGCTGCAAAAAAAAATAGGGAAAAATAAGTTAGTGTGCATTTAAGTTCATTTTGTAGTAAGTCCATACCTAATGTCCAAAACTTTTTCATTTTCAGTATTTTATTATTTTCACTAAGTTATTATCTTATCATTAATTTAATATTAATCTTAGTTGTAGGTCTTTCTAATTAAACTTAGATGAATTAAAAGTGATCTATTAGTCAATTCTAAAATAATAGATTTTTAACTTTATTCCTTGTATTCGTAGTGTCACAAGTAATACTATTTTGCTTATGCTCTCAGGACATGGCACTATGTGGAAGAATGACCTTCAGTACTTCTAGTAAGCTGTGGTATGCTCTGCAATAAACAACTGATGAGGAAAGATTATGCTGAGATTTTAACAGACTGACAACATCTTATCTTATAGCTGCACACATGCTTCTTGAAAGCAGGAAAGGCAATTTGCCCTCCGCTGTGACTACTTATTAGCTTTTTAATTGTCTTGGACTACTTCTGTACAAGAAACCATTAAATCATTGCAGAAAAGAAAGAATGTGCACTGTGGGTGAAAGCATCTGTGTTGTTAATTTCTAAGTAAATAAATATCGCCTATTCTAACACGATTTTGAACACCTGTTCAAGAACAATTCAAACTAATATTATATTCTTGGTCAGTTACTGTTTAAGCATTCCTTGATGGAATATATTATTGGGAAGGATAAAGCAGCAATTTCTATTCACAACTGCTCTCAAGTTTGTGGTAGGAATACTTAGAAATTGGCATCTATTTGATTCCCTAGAAATAAATTTTGGTTTTGAATGAAAAAAATATAGCTTTTGAGAAAAAATGTCCACTAAAAATAGTAGGGTCTCCAAATTTGTTTTGGTAGGTGAAAAAGCCTCATTATAAAAAACCTGACGTGACAATGTCATAGATGGAGTGGCTTCATTCATAAAAGAGAAGTAACAATATGTTTATTTATTTTAAACAGCGATTTAACCAATTTTGATGGTAAAAGCTACTGGTTTAACTAGATTCAGTCTAGGTAAAGGTACACTTGGTTATTTATTATACAGACAATAAAATCACAAAAAAATTTCAGGGAGATATCCCCTTAGACTTAAGAAGGACATCCTTGAATTCTAAAATTCTTCTCAAAGAGGAGTTTGGGTGTAACTGATCCTCTACTAGTCTGAAACTTGTTCAATGTTTATGTCTAAAGTTTTATATGTACACAATCAATCAATTAAATCGATAAAATTTCAAATTTTAGCATGTTATATATCAGTTACCAAGGATCTGTTGCGTCAAGGAGTGTCTCAAATTCAAGCAGTAACCTTAATAGGTGCCCCTATTAAGGGGAACATCCTGCTGTGCAATTCATTGTCATGCAAGAGAGCTCAACTCTTTTTAGAAGATAATTAAATTACAGCCATACCTGCATGCTGACCACAGAAGTTAATTTCTGTCACATTTGTCTCAAGCCAGATCTTGACCAATTTTGGGTAGCAAGAGGGGCCTCAAATTAGCTCTTGGCTATTGTGTTAACTGTCTCCCTCACATACACTATGAGTCTTGTGTACCTGTCACAACTGTTACTGCTGGTTATCACCAGAGTTGTGGGAAATAAAGGTCAGGTTGCAGGGCAGCACTTTGTCACTCACAAGAAAAGGTTATTGAAATATATGTCTGAAAAGTAGGTTGAAGTACACCCCCTTTAAATAAAAAATTAGGAATCAGAAATATAAACTTTATGCCTGAACAAATGTTCATGGAAATCAGAAAATGGGATGTAAGAGATTTGGTTGAAGTTCTTGTAAAACAAAGCTAAATTCATACATCCTGTTAGACTATGGAAATACAAAGGAACTGAAACAGATTTCTGGATCTCATACAGTGTTTTTCTACTTCATGTGTATAACAGACTGACTCTTCTCACACAGGTGATAAGAAGATTAGCGATAGGAAGTGAACTTGAATATAAATGAAACACTGTGTGAAAGATTCAACAAATAAATTATCTGCTGGCAGATCTCTTGTGTTACATTTTGGATGGGACTAGTTGAGGTCTGACATGACCTCAGATTTTGTTTGCTTTATTAAAGTTTCATTTATTTTCAAATACACATAGTGATATTTTTTCGAAATATTTCGAAATATTTTTTCTAAAAGCATGTGGATAATAGACACTGGCTCTATCCTCAGTAGTTAATCCTTGCTTTTTTGGATGGTGTTAATGCTACATCTAACCATGTGAATTTACTTTATCAAAAATACTTCAATGAAATCTTAACTTCTCATTTTTCTGTCTTCAAGGTGATAGTTTCCAAAGCACCTTAAGGTTAAGCGCCTGATTTCCACTGACTGCTAATTGCAGTTAAACAGCTGATTTCCCCCTCACTAATTAGGCAAGGAAGAACTACCATATTTTACTGAAAGTAACACCACAGGTCACATATCTAAGAATTTCAAGTTATTAATTGTATTTAAGATTTATTCTGTGTCAGGTTCTTTTATAAACATTAAATATTTCAAGCCTTTATCTGTAGCACACACTATTTTATCTAATAAATTCTCTGCTGTTGCTTTATCTAAGATTTTAGCAGCCTATTGGCCTTTAAATTCACCTGTCCTTCCTTCCCCCTGCAATTGATTTTTTTTAATCATAGGTCCTAATTTTGTGACAGTGTACTGAAAATATTTCTGAAGGAAATATGAAGAAAATGCTAACTCTTCCAAAAGAAGCATTTATTTCACAGTCAGAAGCTTTCAGGACAGAGAAAAGAGGTGACAACAGATTCAATGACTTCAGTAGCTCATGACAGTTATGTGTTTTTGCCACTTACAGTGCTTCTGAAATTAGCTGATTCCCACAACATTTCCATTAAGAAATACCTATTGTCTTTCTAAGATAGGTTATGAGCTTAAACCTACTTGTAATTTTTAAATTTAGGCATATTATTAGTGTGATCATATTCAAAATTTGTATAGGATAAGTTCAGAAGTCTTTCAGCAACTTATAGGAATCCATGTTCCATATGGATAGGTCAAAACTGCTAATAATTCAAAGATGTTTTTGTTTACATTATAGACTCTATATATTTTTTATCAATTCACCTAGATTGCTTAACCTAAAGTGAAAGTTAGCTGTAGGATGCATGTGGACAGCAATATGCTGAGTTTCATCTGTCAAATCCCAAATTCATGTTAGCATTCAAGTGATCTTTTTCCCTCTGGTACTCTACCAGAGCAGTATTTATTTTGCTTTCCTTCTTAATTTACTATGTCATGTTTTCTCACTAGATAGTTTCAATAGTAAAACATAACAGATATTGGAAAATGAAATTAAATTTAACTTTCAAAGATGTCCCTCCAAAGCCTGAATGAGTCACATTGTTTAGGATACCTGTGAGATATCATTGTACTTGTTTTAAGTGCTTGTGTTTTAGGGCAATGCTTGTTTGATGTTTTTACCAGCATTAAGCTCACGTTTTAAATGAAAATTTTCTAGCTACACAACTAAGAAAACACAGAAGTATTGGCTTTTAAAACTCCATTGCTTTCTGCCATATTCCCATACATATTGTGAAAAAAGAATCCTTGCGGACAATGTCAGAAAGTTACTTTGTTACCTGGCACAAGAGATATGAAACAATGGTAAATGGGGTTCTCATGCTGTGTACATTTATCTTGAACAGACAGACTTCTTACTATTTTCTTCATTTTTGTTCAGTAAATAAGGACATTCAGGATAGAATTTTACTAAAGAGAAGAGAGCAGGGAAAAAAAAAAAAAAAAAAAAAGACCAAATATGAATTATGCAAAGAGGTGCAATTTAAAATGAACTTTAGAAAAATGGAAAAGGACAGAGGAGTGATCAATAAAATTCACATTTTAGAAGTAGCATGAAACACATTTTTTTAACTGAAAGTCCTAGAAAAAATATGCCTATTAATAAATTAACTACCTATAATATTGACTAAACATAACTAGAGTAATTCAGGCTTTTATGAGAAAAAAAAGAAAATATTCTTTGAGTAAGGAATTAATGGTTCTTTAAGAAAATCACTGATGACAAAGGGCGCATAATGAGATATTAGAAAATATATACATAAATACATATATTAGTACACCTGAAAGAGCAAGCTTAAAAACACTTTATTTAAAGAGCTCCAAGCTGGAGACATGTAAGAATAATTGGATTGTAGAAAGCAAATGGAAATTTGAGTAAATGAGAAGAATGTACTCTATTTTTTTTTAGATTATGGGGCCACAAATAAATGTTTAGTTATGTGGTTTTGTTTGTGTATTTTATCTGTACAAGATGAATTTCTCTTGTGGGTAAATTTGCAAAGAAACATCTTGATTCAGCCTAAAACCAGATTTTTTTTTCATGTAGTAGAGATTAATTGAAGGTAATTCTAATAATTTATTTTATATCCAATTCTCTTGCACTACATGTAAATAAAAACTTTGGGGTTAGGTATTTTTATTCAGTACACAGTGGAAAAAAAGGCTTGAATTTCAGTAGCTATGTATCATTAAATCATGCTGGAGCATCATTGTCATGCAGTACAAATTTGAATGATTTCTTTTTTTCCTCATCATAATTTCACACTGTAGTGCCAGAATGATAGACTCATAATGGGCTCCCTATAGACACATACAGAAATCATTTTGTCATGGTTATCTCACCTTGTAACAGCACCGAAAGCGGTTGGTCTCCATGGTCTTGCATTAAACTGTCACATCAATGTTAAAATCCTCTGTTTCAGGAAATGGTGACTGTACATCTCGAGTGCTGTGAAAAATAACGACCTCATTGCCCATACTCAGTAGCTCTGTAAAACCAGATTATTCATTTATTCATGAATGGAGGGGAAAACATTTTTCAATAGTAAGTGATTGTAGCAATTAACCTTGTTTGTTTGTTTGTTTAGCTGTCTCAGATTGATCATACCAGCATTTTACCACATCAGTATTAAATTTTGAAACAATTTTTTTTTTATTTTGTACTTTAGCTTGCCCTGATTTTTAAGCCATTTTAAATATAATCAAAACAAATTTTTTACTTATGATTATTTAATTTCTCAGATTAAATACAGCTCAGCTACTGCCCTCAGAGGACACTTACTTGAGTTTTTAAAATATTTGGATATTCATTTTCCAATGTTTTGTTTGTTTGTTTGTTTTTATCCTGACCATAGTTGCACGCTGGTTTACTGAAATCCTAGATGGAAGAGAAATTTATTATCCCACTTCTGTAAGAGAAAAAATTACATTGACTCAAATTGTTTGGCTCTAAGGTCAAACCTTTTTCTTTTTTTTCTTTTTAATTCAATAAAAGCTCCCATTTTAATCATGCAACTAGAAAGTAGCATCTTTCTGTACCAGAAAGGTATGATAATGAGCTGGACTATCTTTGAGTACTTAGCAAACAAAATATATTTGGTATATTAACAACACATCTAAGAGTGCTAAAGATTAGTGTATAATTTAGCATGCTCCTTTTTATTGTAAAGAAAGCAACATTCTCTGTCAAGGGGAGCCACATTTTTTGAGCCTATTCAAAATTACACATTTGGTGCAGTTCAGCCATGATCATGGGCAACAATGCAAATGACTGTCCACAACAAATCTGGATAATGGGGTTTATTTAAGAGCAATCCAGATAAGAGCTCTTACTGTAGTTGGTTATCCCACTTAAACCCTTCCAGTGCTATGTCTGCCATGATTTTGTGAGAAGTTCAGAAAGAAAGACACACTGCCTCATGCTGAGCTGCTGCTCAAAGTTTTCAGTCTTGAGCATTACCAACCACAACCCCTGTGCATACCCTGGCTTCTCTTTTTTCCCCCATACATCTCTCTGATCTCCAGTCTCCTGTCCCACTTCCAGGATCTTTCTTCCAGTCAAGATCTTCAACTTCTTTCTTATCACCCCTCTTCTCTACACCACTTCTTGTTTGCAGGAGCTACTGTTGTTCAGCACCAACTCTCTCTGAAAGCTTGGACTGCCCTCTCCTCCCCAGTTCTCTCGGTCTAAATATATGATTAAATGGATGGTGCTTTCGTGGCATCTTAACTGGAAGATTCAAGACATTCAACCTTTATTTGGTCATAGTGTTAGCAAAGTTTACAATAAGGTCACATAATGACTGCAGCTAACAAGTTTACACAAACCCAAATGCCCAATTATCTACTGATTGCTAACATTTATGATTTAAGATTTATTTTTATTTCCCTCTGATAGTCACTCTAAGTCACTTATATTTTGATGAATGGTTACCAAATTTCAAGGAAGCCAATTCAACCAGTTTCACTGTGATTCATACTCAGCAACTTTGCCTCTATAAATTATGGAAAATTAGGGATGTTCCATTCCTTCTTTACATGGTAGAATTTATGCAGAATTTGCCGGCAAAAGGCAAAAATTAACATTCAGTTTAGTTCAAATGCTACATGTTATGAATTATTTGTTATTTAGGTTTAAAGTTAATCTTCAAACTTTTTGTAAACTTATGTTTGGGTTTCTCCGAGTGTAAAATTTTGTCCTGAATAGTTTGCTTATAAGGAGAGCTAATTTAAATAGATGCAGAAATCTAAAGCTATGTGAATTCATTAATGGACTGTTGAATTATTTAAAAGAAATTAACAATGCTCCATGTCCCCTGAGACATTTATCTGGAAAAAATGACATCCGTGTTGTGCATCTGATAGGCAATGAAAATGTCACAGTTTCTTGCATGAAAATTTTAGTCTCTTTGACAGAAAAGTGCCCATCTGGTTATTAGAGTCCAGATGCACTATTATTATTTCAAATACCATTTGTTCATTCTATTTCTTTTACAGTGAATTGATCAATAATATTTTATATTGATTTCAGTATAAAATCTGTTAGAAAAAATAGAGTAAGACATGTCTACAAAAAACAACAACAACAATAACAACAAAAACCCTAACAGAGCAACCTCAATAAGAGAGGAAAGCAGAAACCCAAATGAAAGAACGACAGTTAAAAGCACCTCCTTAAATCTTTTTATGTTGCCTCTAGCGCATTTTCACCAAGGCAAATTTTGACTATATAAATATGTTGAATTTTCTTACAACTGCTTCCACAAATTCATATTTTTTTTCTTATATTTGAGCTATAAATCTTGCTATTCTTTTCTGTAGAAATTGCTCCTCTGCTGTGGACTCCAGGACGGTGTGGATAAATGTAGAAGAGAGATCTCTGAAGTTGGGTTTTAGAAGATGAGGTTTATTGTAAGGGATGTGAGGCCTTGCTCTGAGCTGCCAAGCGCAGCTCATGGCAAGGCCTAGGGAGGTGGGGGAATGGAGACGTAGGGAGAGAGGAGTAAAGAGAAAAGAGCAAAGAGGCCAACCCACCCTCACAGCCTCTTGATAAGGGGTCTCAAGGTGGGCTGGAACGTGACTTGTGCCAATGGGGTTACAGATACCTGATACTTCAGGGGAGGGTTACAGGTGTGGGATGAACCATACATTGGGGGTGAGACAGGACATTCCATTTGACCTCTGGGTCTGGCTGCAGGTGACCTTCAGCTGGTCACATAACTGTTTTCCCAGACATCCAGTAGCTAGGACATCTCAAACATCAAAACTTACTTTCAGTTCTATCTCACTTACAGGTTTCACATTCTGCGAATCTAAGCAATCATATTTATAGGGCTTTCTGGCTTCATCCCCCCCGACACTTTTCACTTGCGCTGTAAGTCATTGTCATAGGTTAGTACAGTTTGGTTTTTTAGTTACAGAGGAATGTAGAATGATTCTCTGGGTCAGGACCTGGGAATTGCTTTAGAAAGGACAGGGACTTATCAAAGAGTCAGTTGAAATATTGGCATCTGTTTTGACCACTGAACATTGTTGGTTATGACTTCGGGAAGTACCATATAAAACTCCTTGATTTCCTGTAAGTAGGTCTTTTCCTTCTTTCTTTTAGCGAGAGAGAAACAGGTAACATCGAGTTGGGCCTGCTGCTCCTCTCCTTTTGCGGGGAGCTGGCCTGAGGCCTGGCCGGATTCCATCAGCTCCCGGGTCCCGGGGGGAAGGAGAGATTGCTGCTTTACAACAACTACTTTCTCCAAACTTCCCTGAAGCAGGGAGGGATCTCTGCCGGGCCCCTGATAAGAGCTATGGGCACCATTTGGGCTGAGGCCACCCCGATTTTCACCAAGGGGTGGGCTGAAAAGGCATTTATGATCCTGCTGATTTTTTTTGTGATTCCGGACTGCCCGGGTGCTCTGATCTCTGATGTTTCTCTGTGAGTTCTTCCTCCCTCACCAGCGCGGCCTTGAACATCTAATACCACTAGCTACCACAAGAGAGACAAAGACTCTGGGCAGATTTAATCCTTTTCCTGGCAACATGAAGCTTCCAGAGCTTAGCCCTTCTCTGAGGGAGAAAAGAAAAGGACAGAGTGAACATAAAGAAGAAACAGCATGAAGTCGGTAGAGTGAGCGTGAAAAGACTGTTGGGACAGAGGGTTGAAGAGTTGGTTTTTCCATTCTTACTTGAGCTATGGAAATGAGCTCTATATTTAGATCATTCCTTTAAATCATGGGAATGATATGCATTTGGGGAGATGATTGTTTAGATTTGTGTGTGTGGATTTGAGCAAAGATGTTTATGATGGACTAAGTAATATTAATCTTATAAGTTACTTAAACAGAGATAGAGATGAGAAACCCTCTGCGCCAGTGATGAAGTGAGAAGATATCTCTGTACCTTGAGATGAAGAATCCTTTGCTTTGGAGTTATTCATCTTTAAAAGGTGACAGCCCAGTATGCAAAAGTCTAAGACCCGTGACCCATAAGCAGCTTGGGAGACTGCTAATGGGAGGGGTCACAAAGGCAGGTTTCCCCAGGCAGCTGTTTGTGTGACAGTTTAAAAAACCCACACGAGAACTGTTCTAGCTTGTCAGTGGGATCCATGACTCTAAGAGAGACTCCTCTCCTAAAAAAATGATGAAAGACTATTGTCATATGGTGAAACTGACAGAAAATTGCAAGTTTTGTCTCTTTATGTTGCTTTATGGGAAAATTAACAGTTTGTAAAGGGAGAGAAGAATGGTTTGGGAGTTTCATTCTGTTTTGTTTTACATTTTTTCCCAACTTTCTTTTTTTCTATTCTTTTAGTGTGTGTTAATAAAACTATTTGTTCATTTTTAAAGTTAAGCCTAGTCTCTCTCCCACAGAAAAAAAGTGAGTACTAAGACCAAAATTTAGTGAACGTGAAACCACTACATTAATTAGTGTTTCCGCCCGGTTGTCGAAATTAAAACTATTACAGTCCTGAAACTCACAAATGTAAGCAGAGGTTCCTCAGGCCTAGAGATATAAATGAAGCAATAGTTGTCCCTGTGTCCCATGTTGACAGGTATGTTTACCATTTTTCTTGGAACAGAACTCTTTGTCCTGTCATGGCAGTTTTTTATCTGTGGGAAGTATCCAGATGCTGTCCCTATGCCCTGTGTTTTGATGTGGCTTTATAAATTTGTCTGTCATAATGACATCCTCTCAAAAAGACAAATACTAATGGTAAAAGAAAAGGGGAAAAAAAAAAGGAAGTTTTTTCTTTTTACAGGAATGGAAGAAACCACTCTGATGTTTTTCATCTTTAAACAAAAAACTTCATGGGGCATTGGAAAATTAAAACAGGCTGAAAGAAAAGCTTGGGAGATTTCCTGCTGTAGCATAAGTAAAATCAGCAAGCCTCAACTTGCACAGTTTTTACAAAATGACCCTGTCAGAGGGCATGGTTTTCTCTTCAGGCCCACTGTATGGTTTGTCCCACCTGCAACTCTGTCTTTATTTTTCTCTGCAAGGGCAAATCATATAGGTGTGTTGTTTTTTGTTGTTTTGTTTTGTTTTGTTTTGTTTTGAATACTGGAATACATGACTCTCAGCTATATGTTTGTTTTTCATTCCTATTGAAATTTGTTTGGCAAACTTCAACCAGCTGTCAAGAAAACTTTATCTCCTGTACAAATAATTCTGAATCTAGTACAGGATAATTTTAATGTGAATGTTCTCTCCTTGTTCTGAAGTTTTTGCATTTTTTTATAGTAGACTCAGACAACTGAAGGCTCAAAAAAAATTTTTAGATGAAACCCTATTATAGATGCAGGGTGGCTTCAGAAGACAAAACAACTAAATTATGGATATGCCCCTTCTCTTCTTCGCCCCATGGAGACAGTAAAGGTTTAACCTTGAATGGCCAGATGTAAAACAAATCAACTAGATGCAGATTTAGAACACTTAAACATCTGCTGGATGAGATTTGTTCTTTAACTCTTCTAGATTAATTTAGGTCAGTGAAATTTCATAAAACTAACAGTTTGCTATATTGTATTTCTTGCATGACTTTTTATTATTTCCTTCTTAATACTTGAATGCCCCTAGTATGCATACACTCACAAACCATATTAAATGAGTTATTAAGATTTCAATATCTGGAAAAGCCAGAATTAATGCTGCCAATGTGATTTCCTGTACCATCTCTGCTCCTCTCTGTGTAAATGCATTATCATCTGAAGTTGAATAATTTCTTTTTGCTTACGTTAGGCTGTTTCTATTCCTGTACTCCAGTACTCCTCTGTGTCAGTTAATCTCAATAATACTGGGTGTGTCTTCTGTTTAGAGGATTATTTAAAATTTTAAATTAAGAGGTAATAACTCCTTTCTCTGCTTTTTGTTGAATTCTAACATTTGAGGAGACTTCCTTAATAATAATAATATTGTGTGCAGTGATAGTTCGATTATAAATGTAATCTTGATTTTTTGAAACATTTTTTAAATCATATTCAGGTGTTTTTATACAAAGCTGGCATGTCATCATATAAAAATTGTGCAAGGAATTTTATACACTGTCTTTAATTTTAAATATTATCACAATTCATATATGCAAATTTAAGAAGATCATGAGAATGATGAGTACCTCTACAACAACCTCTAATGAATGTGGGTACTGGTAGAATATCTCTGTTGATAAGGTTTTCTACTGTGTAATTTGAATTTGTTTGTGATAAAATCATTTTATACTTGTGATACTTACTCTTTAACTTAAATAGTTCACATTTTTTGGCGATTTTTCTCATTGACAGTTAACAGAAACACTCATATGTCCTTTCAGCCTACATTTTGCTACACCAAACAAGCTAGAACTTCTGAGTCCTCTGTTCTGTGACAGGCTTTCTATTTCCTTGGTCATTCTACTGGCCTGTTTTACAGGCTTTGTTTTCTTGTTATAGAACCATACAATAACCCAGTTGGAAAGTGACCTCAGAAAATCACTTTGTGCAACAATTGATTAGAAAGGGAGCCTAGGTGAGAGGATCTAGCCTCCTGTCCAATTGACTCTTGAAAGCCTACAGTGACGGTGAACCTACCATGCCTCTTGGGAGGTTGTTTCAGTGAGTGTTCTCATTCTAAGACACAACTTCCTTACATCTTCTTGAAAAAGTAGTGCTTTTCTCTAATGAGACCCTTCCTTTTGTTTTGCCAATATGCATTTGAAGTAGAAAATATTGTGACATTTGTCTGACTAAAATCCAAATAGCTCTGAGGACTGAGCTGCTGTTTGACCTCAGAGAAGGTTTTTAATAAAGTAATTCTTCCTTTGGAACAAAGACATTAAAACAGTGATGTCAACAAGTAGGGTTCACACATCATTACTTGAGGTGTAGATAGTTCAGTTTCCCAATGCACATTATTTTTTCAATGCACAGCTTCTGTGCAAGACATTCACATATCATCTACTTTAGTAACTTGCTTAACTTGACATTTTAAGAGTTGAGACTTTAAAGACTGTAATATAAAATATTTTTCAGTTTTATGCTTTCATCTTTTAAGAATGTCTAGGAGTTTTACCACTATATAAAATTATTACTTTGGTACAGAGCGTCTGAATTCAAACTCTTAGATGATCCTAGGCCACATTTGTATTGGTAAAATTTAGTAGAAACTAATAAAGCCATACAAAAATTAGACATATGTTGTTTCATTTTTACAAACACATGCATAAATAGAATTCAACAGCAAAGTTTTCTTGCCATTAGTGAATAAGGATTAGATCTAGCAGATTTAAGCATCCATGGAGGATGACTCCTGCTTTTCTGACATATTCATAGTCCAGATTCCCTTTTCCTTCATTGAGGACTTTCCGTTAAGAATAAGAATGTGGAATAATAATTCTCAGGTATCTATAAATATTGGAAACTTAAATTTATGTCATGTTTCTAGAGAAACAAAAGAATTTTAGATTTGATCTAGAGTTTCTAAGATTATTCATGACACATAGAAAATATTTCTCCTTATAAGATTTATCCCTTAATTTTAGGCTACAGAAAAGAAAATAATGTTGAGGCTTTTACATATGAAATATGTTTATGAGTCAGATAACTGTAAATATATTTAACAGAATATCTACAATTCTATTAAAATTACTCTATTTTTAAAACAAGTTCATATATGTAAAAGAGTCCTGCAAATAATGTTGCTTTCACAAAATTACTTCCTGGTAAATCTTATTACTTTTCTTGGCTGTTTATGTTTTATCTTATATTTATATTAATTAAGGAAACTATGGCTAGTGCCAGTGGAAACAAAAAAACCCTCATTCTCATCTGAGGAGAAAGTCCAAATAAAGAGTTATAAAGCTTGAGAGCTGAAAATATTTACTGCAGTTTAACTGTATGTTGACAAAAAAAAAAAAAAAAAAAAAAAAAAAAAAAAAAATATTCTTAGTGAATAATTATGATATGTTTCTCCAATTCTTACCCCAGAAACTCTGAGTTATGAATTCCTGTCTTCCAATAATTGAAGCAAGATAATTTAATACTACCAATTCATCGTTCAGATGTGTTTTACCCTTGCATTTTCAGTGTAGAGAAAGTTGTGTAACAGCTGCATCATCTGTTATATGCTCTGATGATAGCTATTTTCTAATCAGTGAAGACTATATCAAAATATTTTTGGAGATCATTATTTGTTTGCCTACTTTTTATACTAATATAAACCCATGATAAATTTCAAATTATTTGTGATGTAATATGATATGATAAAATACAATACTCTACTATTCTATACATTACTGTACTATTCTATACATGGATATGATATGTGTATTATATAACTTTATATTGTTTTTAAGGGACACTCTAGATTAAAATGCAAATAATATCAATGCACTTTTACATAAAAGATTCCCATAAATGTTTTCTCAACTGTTTGAAAGGATTTATATATGGGACACATGCCTTTTCGTTTGATTGCATGGAAATATTTATTCAGGAGTAGGTGTCTCTCTGATATCCCTTATCATTGACTAATGGAGAGAGAATGTATGGATGAAGGAACAGAATTTTTTCCTGGTTCAATAAGCACTATGTTGGCTCTGCCAAAGTCATCTTCTGAGATTAGATGGTAGAGCACCAAGATTTGGAACACTCATACAGAGAAATTTATTTTCCTGTTTTCAAATGTATGGAACTGATTAACTTGTAACAGATCAAAAATGCAGAAATATTTATATTTTAATGGACTAATTTCTTCTATTTTGTTTTCTAACTTAATGTTATTATATCACAAGTAATTAAGTATGAATGCATGGATTATATTGTAGCTAAAAGCATTCCTTAACTCATTCTTGATTTAAAAATAATACAAATTAAGCTTATTTTTCCTATTGTTCTCTCAGCCTATTAAGTGAGTTATTTAATGCTTGTGAAAGAAGTGTCATTTGTTGGTATGCTGATCAACAAGAAATAAACATAATTAAAGTATTTATATTATGGTATATTATATTTTAATAATTCTACTACATCAGAAACTATTTAAGATAAATACAAACTACATTTAAATTGTTTTTTGTCTGCAGAATATATTCTGGTAAAAATGTGACAAGAAGAAATAAAATTCTACTAATATGTTTTCCTTTCAGCTCCTTCATTGTGAATAGTTATGCCTTTAATTTCTTCCCTTCCAATCCATGAAATTATAATTTGCAAATTATAATTATAAACAGCAAGTAAGATATGTAATGATAAGATTTATAAATTCGCTTCTGCTACCTGCAGTTCTTTATTTGCCCCTATGATATTTCCTGTTGCCTGCTAGTCCTGCTCTAACACAAATCCTCAGGGTGTTAGGTGCAACTGCTGGATATTTACATTGCTCCCAAGAAAGGATGACTCCTCACAGGGAGTTGTTGCAACATCACTGCCAGACATGCTGAGAGCTGGGAGCTCATGAGTCACTTCTCTGATTTCAGGCTGTTTCATGTGGTAGGAAAAAAATGTGGAGATTTTTCTGATCCTGAGTGACAGCAGTAGTTCCCAAAACATTTTAACGCTATCAGCAAGACCTACAAAAATACTTAGCATTTATTTTAAAACTGACCTGATATGCTTCCAAGTAGCTCCTTTAAAAAACTCTCTACAATGTGTTGTTTTCAAAAAACAATTTATGAATAGAACATAGATACTAAAAAAAAAAAAAAGAAAGCTTGATTTTTTTTTTTTCCCAATTTTAAGAATGAGGTGCTCTTTTCTGTCCTTCTGTACTTGATAATTTTCTATACTTTTAATGAACATTTTATAAACAAACAAATAAATAAATAAACAAACAAACAATAATGACAAAAAACCCCAACAACCTTATTTAGACCAGGTTGCATATAGTTAAATTTCCTATCTGAATTCATTTCCAGCTAGGTAGTTAGTTCTCGGTTACAGGTGTCAGAAGCTAACATTTTCAAAAGAACATAAATTCTAGAAAACAGTTCTAACTTGTTAAGACGTAAAAAAATCATCTGTATTAGCTAAATTAGATAGGTTCTAACCTATGCCTAACTGCTTTTGTTTTCATAAAGGTCATAATTCTCTAAACCACAGGCAAAAGGAATTTATCCTGAAGTTTTTTAATACATACACCTGCAAAACAGCTTTTTATTCTTATCTTCTTCTTCCCTGAATTTTGTATCTTAAGCATATAAAGTATGAGCTCATGTCATTGGTGTCAATTTTCTACACCCCTCCTTCCAATTTTCTTCAATATTAAGTATCATCAAAACAAAATGTAGAGGTCTTGATTCACATTATATGCCCTTTATAATAATTCTTCATTATACTTCAGATTAAACCTTGCACCTTTGGTTGCTATTTATGAAAATACCAATTCATGCACAGGTAACTTAGGGGCAAGTGGGTCAAGTGGGTCAAGTGGGTCAAGTGGGTAACTCTGCTCTATTTCCCCACAATGAAAGCTAATTTTTTTTTTTATTTTTTTTTTCTGCTTTGCAGATCTACTAAACAATTTCTATCCCTGTGTTCCTCTCCAGACAGGACCTCCTTGCAGCCCCTACTTCTGGTGCTGCGGCATCTGTGCCTTTTGAAGTGTCTCAAAGCCTCGAAGAACCTATTAGAAATGAGAAATCTCAGATATTTCCTTATACAAGTTTAATTACTCTTCAGATTTTTGTTTTAATGATGTTCACTTTCCCTCTTTTAGAAGCAAATCCAACAGCCTTATGTACCGTAACTGGGCTGTGCACTTTACGTATCTTGAGACTTGACTCATGCAGCACATCTTTGCTATGCCTCAGTATATTTGTACGCTGTGTTTTGTTACTCCCCACAGCAATAAAGAAAACACAGTAGATAGAATATAATTGATGTACTCTTTCTCAAATCGATGTGGCAAAATTTAAAGAAAGGTACTGAGCAACCAGATTTAGTGGAAAGTGTACCTGCCCCTGGCAGAGGGCTTGGAACTAGTTAGTCTTTAAGGTCAGTCCAACCCAAACCAGTCTGTGATTATATCACAAAAATACTAAAATTACTCTTATACAAGAAAACAATTGAAAATCTCTACCTTGTATTCACACAGCTATGAATATCTTCTTGCATTCTGAAACCATTTCCTACTTCATTTATTTCTTTATTCCATCATCAATAGAAAAAGATGTATTTGTAATATTGAATAAGAAATGAGTAAAATTTAATTCTTTGTAAATAAAATATAAGAACACTGATTTAAAGTTTCCTTTTCCGGGGGAATATGAAAGGTAAAATCTCTGGGGTTTAGTTAAAGAACACCATTTGAAATACAAGTTTCATGCTCATAACATACATAACGACAAAGAAAATCAAAGCTTATCTTATTTCATTTGCAGGTTTTTCAGGCCAGTACTGTGAAACAGAAATGAATGAGTGTGATTCAGCTCCCTGCTTGAATGGTGCTGTTTGTCAGAATGATGTCAACAGCTATGATTGCTTTTGCCCTGAAGGTAAGTTGTTAAAAATAATTTATTTTTATTATCCTTGACAATTTTCTAAACTGTCTGCAGTTTGCAAAACATCTTCTTGACAGGCTTCAAAGCCATTGTTAAAACTTCCTTTTATAAAAGTTGTTCATTCCTTTCCAAAATCTCCTTGCATCTTTGTCCATCAAGTCAACGTTCTACCAAAACCACTATGATAATTAAGATTGGAGAAAAATTAAGAATGGAGACAGATATACTTGCAAATGCTACCTTTCTTCAGAGAGAACATAATGATTTTAGCAAAGTTTGATGCAGTGGAGAAAGCACAAATGAGCAGTACATTAATTCTATGGAAAATATCATCAATAAGCTTACAAAAAATATTTTTAACTTCATTAATAATGTGCAGAATTCTGACTGATCATAGCAAACTAATATGGTCATAATGACTTTAATAGGCCATCACTAAAAATCTATTAGAAATTTCACAGACAAAAATAATATGATTTTCAGCACCTGTGGTCTGTTTCTTTAAAAATGCACACTGCTCGTTGTTATTAGTACTGTATAAAAAAGTAGTGATTTCAGTAAAAAAATTAGTCAAAGAAAAACTAAAATGTTTTAAAACTTTTAAAATTACGGTTTCTTTCTGAAATGCTTTAACAAATGGGTTTCTTATGAATATTTTAAAATGGATTTTTAGTTAAAAAGAAAGCCAAGGTTGTCATTTATAACCTGGTATGTTGTATGTTTTAATTTTTTTTTTTTAATTTTAATCTTCAAATTACTATTCTGTAAATATGGACTCATGGTAGTTGATTCCATAACTGACATTATTTCAAGTATGAATATATTAATACAGGCATACCAGTGGTGATGATTTCAGAAACTCATCACAAGAGATGAAATTGCCACAAATAATTCTCATAAGTACAGCCTCTGTCATTAGCTTGCTTAAATTAGAAGTCAAAATAGATATTGGAAGGTAGATAGAAATTAACCTTGAGAAAGATAATTTTGCTGTTTAAGCCTGCCTGACCAGCTTATACAAAAATAAATCTTGGCGTACACATTGATAATTTTGTGGCTTACATGTTACCTGTGAAACATGGGTCTAATTAAACTCTAAATGCAAATAAGAACTGTTATTTTATACATTATTAATGAATTAAGGGTAATTCTAAAGTTTTATGACTTAAGGATCAGTGGAAATTGGTTCCATGGTCAGTTTGAGAAATTGTAGGAATATGGCTTGCACTGAGGGTACCGATAGCTTAGCATTAGTCATGGTCTTCCTGCAGCCATGGCCTGTGACAGCACTAATGACACTCATTTTGTAGCATGACCGTGAATTAGAATGTATTTACAAGAGCATGAAATGTCAGATATTGGAGATGAGATTTTCTAGCAATTTCAATGTCAAAAAAACACTGTTGGACCTCTGAGTTTGCTAAAAGTTGTTATGACACAAGAAACTGGGGTTTAGTCTGGAAAAGAGTAGTCTCAGGGGAACCTCACTGCTCTCTACAACTATGTGAAATGAGGTTTTATTGAGGTGGGGGTCTGTCTCTTCTGCCATGTCTCTAATGAAAGGATGAGAGGAAATGGCCCTAAATTGTGTCAATGGAGGTTCATATTAGGTGTTAATAGCTAAGAAAAAAATCACTGAAAGAGTGGTTAGACACTGGAATAATTGCCCAGGGAGATGGTGAAGTCACCATCTCTGGAAGTGTTCAAGACTTGTCTGGGTGTGTCACTTGGGGAGATGTTTCAGGGGTGATTGTGTTGATGCTGGGTTGTCAGTTGGACTGGATGATCTGAAAAGCCTCTTGCACCCTTGATAATTCTGTGGTTCTGTAAAACAAATGAAGAAAAAGTAGAAAAGCAAGTATTTGAGAAGTGATTTTAAGAAAGCTTTTAAGAGCTGCTTTTTATTTTGGCAACAGATATCCAAATCCCAGCTTCACTTCATCTGTAATACTGTCAAAATGGTAGCAGATACATAAATTCTTAAGTCTCTGCTCAACTAAAAGTTGGACTAGATTAATGAACACACTGAATCCTAAATTTTGCTTTCATTTATTGACTCCTTTTAAGGTACATTTGACAGAAAAATATGCATTTTCCTATTAATGGCAGAGAGAAAAAACTTTTAGAATTATCTTTCCATAAGGATTCAAGATCATTTTTTACAAGAGTTAATTGAAAACAAGGGACCTAAAGACATTGCTTTAGAAAAATAAAGCACAGATATAGCTGAATAATGCATAGCTCTTTTTTTTTATTTCCAAGGATTTGTAGGCCTGAACTGTGAAATCAACTTTGATGAGTGCACTTATGGCTTCTGTAAAAGCAATTCAACTTGTTTAGACCTGGTTGCAGACTACAGCTGTGCTTGTCCTCCAGGATTCACTGGTAAGATTTATTTTAACTTGGAAAAGACATTAACTAGTTAAACTCTTTCTATCTTTCTGAAATTAATTGCATTTTGTTCCATGTTTTAGCATTAATAAAATGCTAAAGGGTTCTGTGTGATTGACAATCTGTTTTAACTTCCCTCCTAATATGATCAAAATTAAAGCAGTGTATGTATGGAAAGCAAAACTGTGTTTTGCATAGAAGAAAAAAATTGTTCAAAAACACCTAGTCTATGAAACATAGGTGAGCAGGTAGCTGGTGCTATTTTTTTCAGAAGATTTTTTCACAGCCATACTTGGTTGAGATGGTAACAAGAACACAATTTAATTTCTCTTTAAGAAAGTTGCCATCAGATCCTTACGATAAATTCTTGTAAGTTGCACAAGTATTTCTGTGTCTAACAGGTTTAAGAAAATAGCCTTTGCATCAGGAAGAGTCTTCAAGGCTCTGTTTTATGCCAGAAGCATCTAACAGGATCGTGGGGAAATCAGGAAATGTTTTGTCTCCAATTTTTTCTCAAAATGAAATATCTCCAAATACATGCCATCTAAAGAACTATGTCAGGCACTGAACACTGACTTTCAGCTGCTGATTTCAGAGAGGCAAATGGAGCAGCAGTAGTCATAAGCAGTAACAGGAAGACAAACAATGGTAGCCTAAGAAATCATACACCATTACTGGATCTTGTAATAAAAAAACCCAACAGATTTGTCTGGAGAGCTCAAAATATGTGGGGACCAGCGGGATAGGGGAAAAAAAGGAAGAGTTCTATTATGGAGAAATGAAAAGTCAAAGAAGCAAGTAGAACAGTGAAGGATGAGGAGGCAAAATTAAGTTAGTTTAAAATAGAGCATTTCAAGCCACTAGTAACAACAGTGATGTTCAGTTTAGAGATTCTTCATTCATATTTTGCCAATGGTTAAAAGTACGAAGATGGGACATTAGGAATCCAGGACAATACACAGAGATTTAGAATCTGTGAAAGTAATAGCAGTTTTCTTGATTCATGCAAGCATATTCTTATATTATTACAAATCTGAGATGTGATATATTTCCTGTAAGATCTTATTCTCCTTTTTACTTTGGTAACTGGCTTTGCCATCATGAATTTGCATAATATGATTATTTTGCATCAACTTTGAAAATAACAGAGGTGATTACAAAGTATTTGTTACTACAGATAGAAGAAGTTTAATGAAAAATTTTAAAAAAAGAAGCTTTTAAAACTCTCTTCCGTACTGCTGGAATCAAAATGGAAAATGTATAAATTTTGTGCAGTGGGTTGTTAACAGTCATTTTGAGCTGTGTAATGCAGGGAAAACTCTTGTTGTGCATTATTTGGGTTTATATTGCATTTCATTTTTATATTGGGTTTTGTAATGTTTTCTTCTGTACCACCATGTATCATGACATTTGTCTCTGCTCCTTCTCCCCACCCATCCTCCCACACTGGAATGTAATCCATCTTTCTTCCACTCCCACTTTATCCCTGATTGGGTAGTGGCTTGTCTCTGCCTCTAGCCCCTTCCTCCCCGGGTAAAAGCCATGGGACCACATGGAAATGGCTCTCTAGCTTTTGGGACAGGGACAGGGACGGGGACTGGACAGGGCTCCTGACCCTGCGGGGGCAGGACCACAGGAGCAGAGACGGAATAAAGCCATGATTCGCCCCGGACCAAGGGCACACTCTTTCCTTTTGCCATCAACAGGGACCTGCTCTCTCTAAAGGAAAAGGTTTGCAGCCTCTGGGCTCTTTTGGGACCCTGAGGGAAAAAATCCTTCTGGCTGTGGTTTCTCTCTCAAGATATCTGGGGCAAAAATGGAGCTGGGGCTCCAGGAGACACAGAGAGACATAACAGAAAGCTATTCATTTGAAAACACAGCAACAGTATTTTGGGATTTGATGGAATCTACATTATAGAACCAGGACTACAAATTCATATAACTAAGGAAGCCTGGGACAGCGTATGTATTCCTTAGGAGGAATTCTTCATCCTACATTCATACTGATGCAGTTTGCCAGTAACATCCTTGTTCATACCAAGAAAAGAATGATTCAGAATCTGTCGACTGTAAAAAAGTTACAAGTGAGTTATAAGTAGATTTTAATGGATACCTTGAGGCCTGTATTGAAGTCATAGAGGTTCACATGGCTGCATAACAGGCTAATATGGAAAAAGTTCAATTTTCTCCTGCGTTACATATGTGAAAGACTCCATCCAGAATGTGCTATTGATCTCACTTCACACTGGCTTTTTTTGTGAGACAGGACAGCTCCCAGAAGAAAACAAATAAGCCAGCCTACTGACTGGAATTAGAAATAGTGACAGGGTTCCTTCTAATTACACTGAATATTTTTGTCTGTGCTCATGCTTTTTGTACAGTTAATTCACAGTCAGTCATTGTGGATCTCTCCACCAAACCTCTCATTAGGTCTGCTCTACCCATGCCTTCCAGCAACAGCTTCAGCCTCTCAAGAAATAATCTGTGATGCAAAATACTGGATATCTAGCCTTCTATTTTCTATGAAAGGCAAACAGTAGCAAAAAAGTGTTCCATGTTCTTCTGAGTTTTAAGATTTATATAAATGGCATTCAAAGATATTGCCACAGTAACAGTGGTACACTCAAAAGCTATTTAAGGGCTAAAGGAAACATAACGTATATATATAAAAAATTTTTATTCACCTAATATTTAAGCAATGTAGAAATCGCATAATCAATGTAGAAAAGCACCATAAACAGAGCAGTTATCTGTTAACAATTATGTCTGATGAAGGCACATGTTAAAAAGTTCATCAACAGATCCACTAGCATCCTGTCAATCACACCTTGTAGTCATCTGATGAGACTTGATCAAGGAAGTAACATTTGAGAAAGTCCATTAATTGTATAAGACTGATTTTTACCTTGTATTTTTCTTTTAAACACTTTTGTTTTCCTATCATATTAAAAGCAATTTCCAAAAAAAATTACCTTTAGAATCTTAGCTGGTCTGGTACAAATTTGCCTTAGGCCTGGTTGTTTGCTTATTTTCCTGTTTGCTGTCTGCGTGGCGGCATCAATCGTGATTGGGATCATGTCATGAACTAAAGCTCTGATGGAAGGGCAGAATGGAACACGAAGTCCCCCTTGGATGAATACCCCTTGGACCAGGCTGTGGTGCTCCACAGGTGATGGATCTTTGTCTTTCCCTGAGAACAGAGCTGGGAAGAGGCAGAGCCACATGTGCAACGTGGAGCAGAGGTGGATGGTGGAAGCAACTCTCTCCTGCAGAGGAAAGCCAGCAGGACCAGAACACCCAAAACATCTGTGTGGGTCCTGAGAGGAGCAGAAAGCACTTTTGCAGCTTCTGCTGCCAGCTGAATTGTTTGTTGCTGAAAGGGTGAGCACCAGAATTCTGCCAGCCTTTGGAACTTGCTGCATAGAATTTTCTTTACTCTGTCCAAGACAAGCAGGTCCGGAGAAAGACCAGGAAAATACTTTCCCTACAATCAAAGCTTACTCTCAAATGCCCTCCTGTGGTAACTTACATACACAGGATTATGGTAATTATCCTCTACTAAAGAGCTGCTGGACAAATGGACAGATGGCAAAACTGCTACCTCCTTCCCTCACAGTATTTTATTTGATTTTGCCAAATAAAGGGGTTTTGAGAACATCTGGAAGTTGAGATAGGTAAAGGCAGTCCAAGTCTGTTAAACTGGCCAGCCTCAAAAATTAGAGAACATCTTGCTCAACACATCTAAACCTGAAGATAGGTGAAGTAGGATATTTCAATATTGAACAGTGGGATACCTATAATCCATTAGGTAGTAAAACAACTCAAAACATCACTGGGAGAGTGCTCGAATTCATCAATGATACAGAAGGAGAAGGCAGTTTTATGAGGTGTGATTACTGACCATTATCATTATTTGAGTGGATTCTCTATGGTAAAATAAGTAATTGGAACTAAAGAACTCTGTAATTCAGTGGTTTTGAATGAGAAAGCATAGGGGTTTAATCTTAAATAAATGATGGGATTATATTTTTCCATTGTTCGCCCTTTTTCTATTTTAAATGTTGAAATATATTAATTTAATTATTTATTTGATTATTAATTAAAAGTATTTCAAAGTTGTTTATGTATATGGAGGAGCCCTATGTTAGTAAAGTGACAGCAGTGAATGCTGGGTAGAAAAAACTTGATTACGAAGTGATTTTTATTTCATCACTTAGCACTGAATTTTGTAGTTGTAGTTTATATGCATGAGATTCTTAATCTGACTTCCTCACTTATAACATGGTCTATATGAATTCTCTCTGTGTAAAATGCACTTTCCTCTAAGTTTTGCCCATGTCTCATTAATGATTAACATTATAATGAGAAAGCATGAATCAACAGTCAAAATCTACTATCAGTCACAGATTGACTTAAATTTACACAAGAGACTAAATAAATACACAAGCCTTTTAATATGCTTTCTGAAGATCAAATCTGTATAGTTTCCTCTGTCATGTCTCATCCTATTGGGCTTTAGGAATTCTCTAATAGACCTTGTGGCTAAGCAAGTGAGCACTGCAACACTGAACATTTGAAAACCAAAATTATACAAAGATGTTCAAGGTCTTGCAGCTCAGCTCAAGCCAATCACAAGATACAGGATGGTAACTTTCTCTGGGCTTCCAAAAAATCTTTCCTGTGTACTCTTTTCCTGTGGTATTCTAAGCTTTGTTTTCAGTATGCCTGCAAAAGTTGTTCTATTTTAGGCACATAGATGCTGACATAGATGCTTTTAGTTACTATTAGGACAACTGCTAAATTATTGAGTCACTCTTTTGTTTGTTAATCAGAAGATGTACTGTCTCAAACAATTCAAAGGAAAAAAACTGGCCTGAGAGATCTACCTCTACCCAAAAAGCTGTTCTGGCAAGGTGGGGGTTGGCCTTTTGTCCCAGACAGCCAGTGACAGACAAGAGGACACAGCTGCACCAGGGGAGGTTCAGGTTGGACATCAGGAAGAATTTCTTAATGGAAAGAGTTGTCAAGCATTGAAATGGGCTGGCAGGGAGGTGGTGGAGTCATGAACAATGGAGATGTTCAAGAAATGACTGGACATGGCCCATAGTGCTATGGTTTAAGCATTGGTCAAAGGCTAGACTTGATGATCCTGGGAGGTCTATTCCAACCTAATTGATTCTGTGATCTATGGTTGCTCACCCACTCTTAGAGTCAATCACAAAAACTCAGTCTCATTTGCATGTCATGCATCAGATTATTGTTCCACATCAATCAGCCCTTATGACCATCAGAGAGGCAGCTTAAAAGCCAGGTCTTTTCTGTGATGTCACCTAATGACCAAGTTCATTTAAACAACGTGCTTCTGTCTGAGCTCTAGTCAAAGTGCTAAGGTTTTTCAAACCAAAACAAAACCTGGAAGCTGACGACTAGAGAGAAGGATGATTCCTCAGGTTCCTGGCCAGCAGAGCTCTGACTCATAGCAGGCAATGGAGGAGTGAAGTGCTGACTTCCTTTCCCCTGCTCAGCTGGAACAGTGCAGATGGGCTGCTGGTTGCCACAAACACGGTAAGTGGCAGGTTGCTGAGGGCAGGTTTCCCACAGTGGGGTGTTCAAACTTAACATGCTGGAAAATAAACATTTATGCATACATGGAAATGTATTCACTGAGTATGTCTGAGTTATTAGAGAACGTTTATTGTCATGTCATGTGTAAATGTACCTGCTTTTCTTTGAGGGAATTCAGGTTAGAACACTTGAATGAGAAAAAAAAATCAGTAGAGTGCAGAAAAATTTGTTCAACTTTCAACATGCTGCAAATTACATTATATAAAAATTTTGATAAAATAATACTCAAAAGTTAATGAACTGCATGAAAGAAAAGCAAATCCATTTGCTTTTTCCAATAATTTTAAATATAAGCAAAGTTGCTCAGGGTTTGTTTTTTTTTCTTTGATGAGAGAATCAAATGGAACATTTCTCCAATAGCATTCCATCTGCAAATACTAAGCATGATTGGTTTAAATTAGATAGTGAATAATAATAGTTGGAACCGCCTGACAAAAGATAAGTTAATTCTTCAATCAAAACTTTAATTAGCTTGGAATTTTCTTTATCTTTGCTCTTCTGAAGGTGTTATGAGATTATTTTTGTATTCCAGTTTATCTTCATTATTTCAGATATAATGGTAGGTTCTTTTAGTAGTGATTCCAGCTGTCATGCATAACATAATGTACGTAGAGCACCCAACAATATCTTTCTGGGTGTGACTATGTACTTAATTACTTTTAGATAAATTGGAAGATAATAATTTTACATGAATAGGCTTGATTTTCAATTTTAAAATGTTGTCAGTTGCTAGGAGTCTCTTATCATTTTAAAAAAAAAGACAAACAATCATGTCCAGAAAAGCTCATACAGTGATTAAAACACACACAGAAAACAGTGGAACCTGTGTCTGAAATGTTTAGTCTTCCTGAATTACTGTGGAAAATAAACCTCATTTTTCCTTAACTCCATATTTTTCTGTTAACATCATTGATACAATGACATTAACAATGAACATACAACGAACAGTAATGTGCCAGCAGAATGAGCACTGCTTTAACTTTTTACATCTGAGTACATCTATAAAATAACATATGAATACCAAGAATTTCAATCAAAATTTTTGCTATAATTGCCACAAGAAATCTATTAGGATTTAATTTTCTGTTATGGCCTGAGCAATCAGTGAATAAACCCTGACATAAAAAAATCATCATCCAAGCAACTTCCCCAGTGTACATTTTTCATCCCTTACAGTTATTCTGTTAATGAATTTGAGAAACAGAAGTGGCATCTTAGATAAGAATTATTTTATTTAGTGTTTGTTTAGATTTTTTTCTAGCATATGGTTCTTATTGTGAAAAAAAATCCACCAAACCATTGATGTTGGAAAAAGCCTGTTTTTCAGCACTGCCTTTGCAATACCAACTAGCTTCATAGTGGATTTTTTGATACTAGATTATATTTACCAGTATATACTGGGTTGTCTTTTTAAACAATGAGACAATTATCTTTTGACATCCTTTGCTTTGATAGAGTCATACTATAAAAGGTGTGACACTATCAGTTTTGATATGATTACACTAAATAGGAGACTTATTTGGTGGCATCTTTAGTAACTTGCTTCTTTTTTTTTTTTTCCTTTATTCTTTGGTTTTCCTCTTTGTCATGTCTTTTTTCTTTTATTTCTATGGATGTCCCATCCCTAGCAGTGTTCAGGACCAGGTTGGTTTGGACATTATGTGACTTGGTCTCATGGAAAGTGTTCTTCCCCATGGCATAGTGGTTAGCACTAGCTGATCTGTAATATAATCTCGAGACCAAACCATCCCATGATTCTATAGATCTAACAGCAACCTGCCCACTAGAAGAGTTCTGAGCCCCTTGCTCTTAGCTTGACATCTGAGCAGTGGCTAGCAATGGCAGTGCCATGTGCCAGGGCTTTAGTGGGGATAGTGGGAACATTACATGACGGCTTGACTCTCATCAACAGTGTGTTGACTGGAGGCTGCTGAGGAGTCTTGAGGCGGGAGGGGAAATATGTTAAATGCAGAATGATGTTTTTTAAAGCTGTTTGCACAACTTTCATAAGGAGATTTTTTATTTCCCCTTGGCTCATTGGTAGCCAGGCAAGAAATGGAAGAGCATTGGCTACTTGTTCTGGTAACAATAGAGTAACACCTTGCACCTATTTATCCTAGTAACCTCCAAAATGTCCAAGAACAGGACGTGCACATTTCACATGATGAAAATGATGCTACAGAGCCTGGATGCCTTGGGGTGGGCTACTACTGTCACAGAAATATACCTGTCTCACTAAATTGTTTTGCTGTTTTCAGAGGAAAGACACAAAGAGGGCTACAGGATGAGTTTATTTATTCTGCAAGTCTTCTTACAATACATAGGTTGCTGGTTGTATGCTCTGTATTAGGTCTGTGTACCAGAAGGAAGTTAATTATTTGCCATTAACCGCCTTGTACTGAACCTAATTACTCTAGTTTTGATTAAAGCATACAATGAATCCAGAAGCATTCAATCCTGATTTGAATGCATGAAAAGAAGCCAGAATTTCACTGACTTTTTTTTTTTAGTAGTAACCAGCATCAGATTTAGAAGTTTATATTAAATATTTTATTTAAAGTTTTTGTGTTCAACTTTGAGCTATTGCATCTCATCACCTTTTCTACACAAAATGAAAAAGCTCTTGCTACTTAAGTATTTTCTCTTTGTAAAGATACTTACACGCTGTAATCAAGTCACTTTTTGGTTTTGTCTCTTCTAAATGTAACAGATGGAGCTCTTTAAGCCTTTGCCGACAGCATGCTTTCTTCCATTGCTGAATAAATTGTGTAGCTTTTCTTGCACCCTTCCCACTTATTTTTAAATATGGAACATTCTAATCAATGTTTTATGCAGAGGCATTTTACACATCAAAGTTCATTTTTTGTTTTAGTTAAATACATCTGAGATTTTTTTTATCACAGCACTGCAATAGCGCTCATATGCTGAGATCTTCACCAGTCTTTCCAAATTTCTTTTGTTGTTTCCCCACATACACTTCAGCTACAGTTCAGTAGCTATAATCTGCATGCTTTTTTTCTGTGCTTGTATCTGAAAACTACAAGTGACCAGAAGTGACCTGCAATACATTGAAAAATGTATTGTTTAGCTAGATAAAAGTTATCACAAGATTTCACTTGGTGTGTAGGCTTGGTTCCTTGTGGAAATGAGAGGCAGGAAAGGAAGTGAGAGTGGAAATGAGGTATCCGTTTAAAAGTCAGTATGATGAGTGAGGACTTTTCACATTTGCCTACAGAAAAAGAGACTTAGGGAAGTATAAAATGCCTCATTTGCCTCACTGTGGTTTTGTCATGAGAAAAATTTGAGAGGTGAATTCAGACTGAATGTGCCAAAAGCTGCACTGCTTTCTTTAGAAGGGTAGGCCTTAGTATCTGTCCCTCTGTAATTTCAACCCTGTGCATTTATGGTGTGCTGGAAGAATGTATTTGTCTCTTCCTGCAAGCCTTAATACTTTTACACTGTTTTTCTTGTCTGCTGCAAGCCTGGGCTCACCTCTCTTTTATAGCACTAATGTAGAAATGTGTTTTGATGGAGAAACAGAGTACAGACACACTAGGTTCCAAAATCAGAGCACAGTTATCACACATCAAGTAACTTAAGACTTTTACCATAAGGCAAAGCAAGCTTCCAGACAATCCAACTCATTACACAAACATAAGTCTTTGGACTTCCTTCAGTGTTATAAACAGAATTTATGCCCTGTAAATGATATAATCACAACGCTGAAACAAAATACTAATGATAATCTGTTTCATTCTTATCTCAGCAAAAACATATACTCTGTTGCTTCCTCAGATATGTATCTTCTTAAAGTCCAAAGACTCCTTATTTTCTTGGGGGAACCTTTCCAATGTGTGTTACAAGGATTACAAGGATTTCCTTACAGTCTAATATTTCACTGCAGTTTAAATTCATTACTTCTCACCCCATCTACTACGAACACAGCAAACTGATAACTTTTTATTTTGTTCATCCTAAAAGGTCATGCTTTTGAGCTGTTTGTCATTCCTAACATGTTCATATGGACTCTGATTTCACCCACAATTTTCTTGAATGCACCTCACCGCACAATGAAAAACACTCCAAATGCAGCTTTAGTTCAGTAAGATGAGAATGGAAGGATAATTTTATCCTTCTAACTGGATATGATCTTTTTTATGTATCCCAGCAAACTATTTGTTTTAAAACAAAATTCTGGCATCTGTTCCTGTTTTACTCATGATTTTCTGCACTGTGTCTTCTCTTCTGATTGGATTGCATTTGTTATATCAAACTCTATTATCAATTTGTCAAAATTCATTAAGACTTCTAATCCTGTTCTTCAATGTACCTTTTTGTATTGTCATCAGTGAGCTAATTTTGCTGTCCACCTTCTAGATTGTTGAAAAAAGTATAGTGGAATTGAATAGACAGTAGATTTCTTTCAAAACTTGTGCAATTCATTCATCCAGTCTGGTAGCAAACCCACTAATAACTAATGCATGAATATGGCTTTCCATAAAGTTTTACTCATCTGATAATATTCTCTTATAGTTTCTATGTAGAACAATTATTGTGATTTCACAAAAAATGGAAGAAACATTACTGAACAGAAGGAGCAAGACATATGCTACTGGGTTTTGTTATCTAAAAATTGTGTAAATTTAGTGCCAAAGGGAATCAATTTGCTTATATAAGGCCCATTTTGTTTATTAACTGTATCATATTTATAGTTTCTTGCAAGAAAACACTTTAAAGCTTTTCCCAATACTACTTCTAGGAACAGAATTTTCACAAATGGATTTATAATTTCATGTCTTTTCCTTTTATTCTTTTGCAAAAGGCTGATTTTAGTCAGATTTCATGTACTTTATCTATTTTTCACAGGTTCACAATGAAAACTATTGAGTTTTTGTCCACTGGTACCCAAGGTATAGTTCATAAGACCAGCCTATCCAACTATTTAACTCATCTGACAATTCTACAGCTTTTCTTCTGTATTCAACACTGAAGTTTTGCCCTTCAATCATAAGTACTAATTATGATAATGAGCTGCTTTACAGCTGGTCTTTTTACTGATGATTGAGGCAGAAGAAGCATTGATTACCATTATCAATAGCCATCCTTCTTTACTGGATGGCAAACCACATGTTTCCTTCATCTTTGATATGAATAATAATTTCTTGTTTCTCTGACCATTCTATAATAGTTACATGATTTTGCTGGTCTGAGTTCATGTCTACATATTTGTGTTGTACATTTTTGTTTATCCTTAGCAATTCAACCTGCTTTTTTGTCAGCTGGGCTTTTCTCATGCTTTGAAAATCAGGAAGTGCCATGTTTGGTCTCCTAATATCCAGTGTCTTTCTCCCACAAAAAGAAAGTTTGTCTTTGTATAGTTATAAAAGCAGCAGCTTTCTTAATTACCTTTTCAGGTAGATGTTCACTCTTTATAAGGTTTCAAATCAGAACTTTTCTACAGTCCTTGAAGTTCTTCTGAATTCCTTTATTTTTATGTTGCTCACCCTCTTCTCCCTCTCCATGGATTTTGACTGTCCTCAGCCAGGTTTTTAAAATTTCTTTCCTTATAGTCAGAGAGTACTTTTCCCTTAAACTTTGAATCAAGTAACTTGCACTTTTTCCACAATGGCATGAAAAATTACCAATAGTACATCCAAATATCTTTGAATTTTTGAAAGATGACTCCTTTCAAAAATTATGGTTTTATAATTAAATACTCTATGGGTCCAAGTCCTGTGTTGTTAAGGATTCTGCTAGTTCTTTTAGCTATTTAAAAACAACAACAGAAAAACCCACAAGCTATAAAAAATTTAAGGTTTCTTTAAACTGATTCTACTGGATTTGTGATCTGTGTTTAATCATTATATACAGCAAATTGTGTGTGACTCTGCAGTATTTTCCACAAAATGTCAAAATCTTACCTGGTTTCTATCATTATCCTTTTCTATGAGTTTCTGTTTCCATACCCTTAAACCTTTTTCTAAATGTTGGGGTTTTTTTTTCCCTTCCTCTGTCTTCTCCACTTTCTCTCTTGACCATTTAATTTGATTTTTGCATACATTCTATTTTTACATTGTCCCAGCGTGACTTTATGATGCTTGTATCCCCAATTATCTGTTTCTGGTTGTGTTGTATATTGAGTTCTTGTTCTTTTAAGACTGGTTCTGGAGCAAAGGGGGGAGCAAGAAGTGCGGAGTTTGTTTTGAGAAAGCTGCCTGACTCCTCCACATTCTTCTCCAGACAGGGTGTTTGGCGGAGGCTTGGAGAGACTGCAGGACAGAGATCTTTTTTGCTTTTAGTTAGTTTCAGCTAGCTAGAGCAGAGAAGTTCCCTGGATTGTTTTTGTGTTTTTTTTGGTGTTGATTTTTTTTTTCTTGGGACTGTTTAAACCTGCTCTGGACTGAAAACCCAGGGGAGCACTGGGGGCTGCATCTGCAGCCCACCGGGGCCTGGACCTCGGCCATTTTCCAGCAGCACTGGAGGGACTGGGGCTGATGAGAGACTGAGAGAGAGCCGAGCTACACCCACGGCAAGGACTTTCTCAATTTGCTATCTCACTCCAGAACAAGAGGTTTTATTGTTTATACTATTCATTCTTTGTTACTTGTGGGCACTTTGTTTGTTAAGTAAAATAGTTTTTTTCCATTTTCTCCGAGGAAGTTTTTACCGGACCAGTTTTGGGGAGGGGCCATTTGGGTTTGGTCCCAAGTGATTCCCATTCAGGGTTTTTTCTCCCAAATTTGCCCTAAACCAGGGCAAATGTATGTTAGCTGAAAGTACATCACATAGTTAAGGAAGACAGAACTGCAAGGTGACACCCTCGGCCATCCATCATTTATTGTGTAATGAATCTATAATTGCCCTGCCCCCCCAAGCCTTGTTTGTCCAGAAGGACCCTAGAAACCCCCCAATGATCCTTAAATTAGCTCCTTAGACTGAGGTCCATGGGATGCATTATCTATCTGGTATATCTTGATTAAAGTGAGACAAGGAACCTCCACAATTTCTGCAAGGAGCAACCAAACAAAAGTTCTGCTTTTTCGCATCAGTGATAGTTACAGTTTTCCTTCTCTGTCATTGGCTTAACTTCTGGTATTCATGTGAGCTCCTAGCCTATATATTTGTCCCATCTATTCTGATCAATTTTTGTTCAGAAAGATCCAGTATTTATAACCGCCTAGGTAGGGATTGCCCGTAAATTAATGTAGAGCACAATAGAGAAACGGGAGACGGGATTTTTGTTTGGTATGTCCAATGAGTTAACTGTTTTCATCGGCCACCTATTCCATTGTCTTCTAAATTATGCACTCTCTGTATCTTTTGTATTTTTGCTATGTTATTGTTGTTTCAGATTTGAAAAAAAAATTGAATTACAAGCTCAATTAAATCTATATAAAAGCAGAAAAATGAGAAAGCTAGCTGAGTGAACTGGTGGGTTTCTGTTGGGTCTGAGAAATGGCATTCATCTGGAAATATGAATGCAACTTTGAGAAATATTTTTTTCTTGCTATTGTTACCAAGGTGACTAAATCTCTAAAACTTTTTTTTTTGAAGTAGCATATAAGTCTAGTTAATTATGGTATTGAGTTGTGATACTAAAATATGCAAGGAATGTTTTTGCAAATGCTGTTCATATTTATTCTTTTTAAACATTTGTTAAACTATCTGCTATGTTCTATGAATATCTCTAGTTTTGGAAACTGTAAAGGCAGAAATAAAATAGGCATTTCCAATGTGGAAAAGCCAAATTATGCAGTTGTTGACTGTACTGTGAAGCAGCTTTTCTACTCTCCCAGCATGATTTATAGTTTTAATGTTTAATTTTCTTTTCTGTCAGACAAAAACTGTTCACGGATATTGATGAATGTTCCTCCAAGCCCTGTAAAAATGGAGGTGATTGCCACGATTTGCTTGGTTGAATTTTACTGTAGCTGTTTGCCAGGTAAGAAGTCACATGATATTTAGTTGAGAAATGTTCTATAATAGTCAAAAAAGAAACAGCTTTTTCATAAGCACACAACTAAGTAGTAGTTTAAGTAGTTTATTTTGCTTGAAAAGAGAGAACAGCTATTCTTTAGGTATATGCTACAATTGTTATGCAGGTGATGTCAGCAGAATTTGTTTACAGGACATAACTTGTATTCTGGAAGTCCTGCCTTCCAAGTTGATGAATAGAGAGCCTTAAGAATCAACCAGCTCTGCCAGTAGCATGATTTTTTCCCATCTTTTCTACTAGCAAAAGTAATTTTTAAAAATTTTTGACAGAAAATGTGGACAAGATGTACAGTAGTTGTCATAAGGGTTGCTGTGGTGGGTTGTTCCTGGCTGGGAGCTGGGTGCAGTCAGTTAATCACATAATTTCTGTTGCTCCTTCTTCCTTTACACTCTTCCTTTGCTCCAGTATGAGCTGCCTCCCAAGAGAGAGTCCTCCAAGAACTTCTCTCATATATGAGAATACAAGTTACTTCCCATGGCCTGTGGCTCTTTACAAACTGCTGCAGCATGGTTTCCTTCCACTGAGTGCAGTCTTTCAGGAACAGCCTGCTCCAGCATGGGTCTCCCACAGGGTCACAGCTCCTGCCAGGAAACCTGCTCCAGTACGGACTCCTCTCTCCATGGGGCCACAGCTGCTGCTTGAGGCATGTTCAGGCTTCCCACAGGAAGGGTCACAGCCTCCTTTGGACATCCACCTGTTTTGCCATGAGGTTGTCCATGCGCTGGCAGGGAGATCTCTGCTTCCACCGTGGCCCTCCACGGGCTGCAGGGGCACAAGCTGTGTCACCATGGGCTCACCACAGGCTATAGGGGAATCTTGCTCTGGTGCCTGCAGCACCTCCTCCCTTTTTCTTCTGTACTGATTTTTGGTGTCTACAGAGCTGTTTCTCATAGTAATCCTCATACTTTTTTCTGGCTGCAGTTGCCCAGTTTCATTTGTTGGGTTTTTTTCTATCATCTTAGCTGTTTTTGCAGAGGTGCTACCACTGTCACTGATGGGCTCAGCCTTGGCCAGCACTGGGTTATCCTGAAGCTGGCTGGCATTGGCTCCATCAGACCAGGGGGAAGTGGAAGTTTCTGGCAGCTTCTCAGAGATAAGCCCACCCTGTACCTGCCCCCCCCCCCGAAACACTGGAGTGCAAACCTTAGCAAACCCAGTTCAGTTTGCTTGCAGTGATGAGAGATGCCAGCAATATCTGAATTTGTCAGTCAGAGTAGATCAACTTTCTGTCTTTATGTGGCACACATAGTTTTATTTACAGCATCACCAAAATCATTTAGATTGGAAAACCCTCTGCAATCATAGAGTCCAACAAATAAACAGTATCTTACTGAGACATGAATCTGTATGCTTCAGTGTGACTTTTCAGTGTGGATTGGTGCTATGGGCAACCATTTATACATTGAAATGTAGTATATTTTAATATAACCATATAATTTAATATACAACACTTGCAGAATATGATGATTTTTTTTTTAATCCCCTGCTTTCTTTATTATGGGCCAGCTGGTTGTCAGCCAATCAGAAAATAGTGAGAAAAGCATGAAGCAATAGTTCTTTTTCATGCATTTTTTTATAGTCTTAAGTCAGTTACATTGCAATAAACCTTGTTCTACAATGTCAGGTTAACACAGTAAGGATAAAATGATCAAGCTTGTATTTAGACAGAAATATTGACTTAAAGTGAATAGGCAAAATAAGTGGTTTAAATTTTTTATGTCCCTATAAGAGCTATATATGTTTTGAAAATGTATACAAGCTATATCAAGCCTATTGTACAAATAGCTTGAAAGTTATTGATGTGTGGAATACAGACACTCACAGACAGAACTGACACTAAGTAATAGTATAAGGGCATGAATATAATTTGAATATATGAATGAATATTTATGGATATTACTATATATAGAGTATGCATATGTGTGTATTATACATGTGCATACATATACATACTCATACTACTTTTTTTAGACATGAGTCTTACAACAGACTTTCAAGGTGCAGAATATTGAAGGTTAATTATTATTGTTGTTATTATTAATATTAATTATTTTGGCTTTTTTTTAAGGCTGAATTCTTATATGTTGCTGTAATAAGTTAGTTTTACTTTTTCAGTTGCAAAGACTGTGACTATATTTCATCATCCTTTCCATCATGGATAAACCAAATGTCGCATCCAATTTTGTCAGTGTTTGCTCTGTGAAATCACAAACACAACAATAAATATGAAAACATCTTCCTGTTATGTTTAAAAAGTGAGATCATATGCATGAAATGAATACAGAAATGCTGTAAGAAGTACACATATGAAATCTCAGACTATAAACATTTTCTATTACTGTTTTGAACACTTGTTAGATACGGTCTTTGTGAAGAATTTACTCATCTGCAAAATGCAGGATGAAAAGCAATGGTTTAGACAGTATTTAGCATTGCAGAAAGACAATAGAACACCTGTAGGACAGCACAAATGAATTTCAGCTAATCAATTGGCTTTATCAGGAACCCAGTTTCAATGTCTCTCTGCAAATGCAAGCAGCATGGGGAATATGCAGGAGGAGTCGGAGATGTGTGCATGTTTGCATGGCTAGGTTAATTTTGGCATCACAGAGACGAAGTGGAATGACTCCTATGACTGGAGTGTTGCAGTGGAAGGATACAGGCTTTTCAGGAAGGACAGACAAGGCAGATGAGGAGACAGTGTTTGCACTCTACTTCAGTGTTCAGCTGGAGTGCATGGAGCTTTGTCTGGTGAGGGATGAGGAGTCAACCAAGGGTCAGGATTAAAGAAAGGGCAGGGACAGGTGACATTTCAGTGAGAGTCTGGTACAGGCTGTTGCACCAGGGAGCCCAAGTAAAGGATTCTGGGTCTGCATAGCCAGATTTTGGGATCTGAGGGGCTACAGAGAGAACAGATGAAAGATCTTAATCAGAATTACTACTCAGTATAAAACTAAAGAACTATTAGCAGATTATATCATAACATAAAACAGTGCACTATATCAAGGGACCTACATTAAACCTAGAGAAAAAAATAGTATTGATTAGGTGTCAAATGTAACTTACCACTGAAATGACAATAATGTGCACAGATTCTTTCACTTAATCCCTGGGGAGTAATGGTGAAGAATCCCTAGTCATGGGAGGAACACCACACAGTTCAAAGAAAATGTACAGGTTTCTGCTTTTTGAAAGATGGTGTAGGTCTTATAGTCATAAAAAGAGGGTATCAAAAGGTCAGTCAGAAATCTGACTTATCTTCCCAGACCTCACTTCAACAGTAAGATGTTCATTAGCAGTTGGGAGGTGCCTGACCAGGGTTAATCCCATGGCACCAAAATAATCCACAAGACAGCTAGTCCTGCTTGAGTTACCTGACTGGTTTACAAACAACAGATAAATTCTTGTGGGGAGTGAGGTGCCCTGCTACAGACTTGTGGAATTGCATCTGAATTACTGTATCTAAGTTTTGCATTTTCTGCTAAAAGAAGGACATTGCCTTACTGAGGCAAGTTCAGCAAAGGGCCATGAAAATGGAGAACATGATATACAGAGACACTGAAGTAATTGGACCTGTTTGCCCTGAAGAAAAGGCTGAGAGAATTTATTGGGGCTTACTACTACCTCCTGGAAGGATACAGGGAAGACAGAACAAGTGTTTTCTCACAGGTCAAAATTCTTTCAGGGCAAGAGTCAATGGACACAAGTCAGAATGCAGGAAAATTAAACACTTAGGTGGAAAAAAAACCCAAACCAACAACATTATGAAAGTGGTTAACAACTGGAACATATTTTCTGGAAAGCTTGTGGCAGCCCCATCTATGAAATCATATTTGAATATTGATAGGACAGTTCCCTTAGCTACCTTATCTAGCTGGGATTACTATGAGTGAGTATTAGACTAGATGGCCATAAGACATCATTTCCAACTCAAATTTTCCTGTGATTCTATTATTAAAGAAGGAATGTTTGCCGAGTTTTACTTTATAAATCTAATACTTTGAGGTGAATTTGAATTGAACTAACCATACCTACACAATGTCTTTAAGGCTGTATGCATGTGGACCAGATCTAAAAAAGTTCTGCATAATCCTAATAATAGTGCTACATTTTATCAAGTTTGTATCTGAAAAGAATAAAAGTGTTTGTTTATATGCAATGTTTTGTCCAATGCCAGATTTTTATGAGTATTCAATAATTTATCAACTATCTTCTTCTCATGAGTATTAATTTATCCTCCCACTATAAAATTATTACCTATGTGTATCGAATTTTAAAAAGGGGGGAAACAAAGTGAAAAATAAGGGCTATATTTTATGACAACAGTAGTCTGTCATTTGGAAACCATGCCTTGAAATGGTCAAGCAGAGATGCACAGTTTGAGAAAGAAGCGAGGAACCTCTTTCTAAAATTTATAAGGTGTCCACAGGTAATATTTATGTGATATTTAAGGAAATTTTAATCTACAAGATGATGGATTTTCACAATATATTCAGAAAGTCATCGGAAGTGACTTTTTACAATATATTCAGAAAGTCATTGTGCTGGCTTGAAGGCAAAACCAGCACGAGACTCCAAGTCAGAAAAAAAATTTAATAGGAGAGAAAAAAAAAGGTAAAATAAAATAAGATAAAACACATGCAATAGTACAAAAGATCACTGACAGAGTCAGAATACAACCTGAAACCGTGGGGGTAGCAGTCCAGATGAAGTGGTCTTGTTGAAGCAGTGATCCTGCAGAAAGGTCTGGTAGCTTCTTGTAGCTGGTTCGTCCCGCACCGGGTGGATGCCGGCCTCCGGCTAGCCCAGATTTGCACAGCTACAAGATGTTCCCAGTTCGGATGGGCACGCAGGTTATCTTTACCCAGCAGCTCAGCTTCTCAGCAGCAGTTGGACTAAGTAGTGTCGTGACAGCAGCAGCAGCAGAAAAGGATGGCTCTCAGCTTAACAGGTTAAAAGACATTTATTCAGACCCAGTTGCGGGAAGTCCGCAGCTGGTCCAAACCGCAGGCCAGAGAGCCCACAGAGTGAGAGAGCAGAGCTGAAGAGAGTTTGAATCTCCCTCCTCCACCTTATAAGCGGGGGAGGGGTTCAAGGGGGGTTACAACAAGACAACAAATCAGGGGATTCAGGGGGTAACAAGGTGTGCCCACCCCCAAGCCTCTGATCAAACACCTCCAGAGAAAAAGAATTCCCCCCGGGGGACCTATCACCTGAAGCCCTCTCCGTATGATTTCGCAATCTTGGGAAGGGGTCCCGAAGTGATAGGCAGGCTGCCCCAGAGCGGGGGGGCAGAAGGGGTGGTCCAAGTCAGGTGAGGGGTGGGAGGACTGACACAAAACACCTTATTATACAGAAAACACAAAAGGGTTACAGAACTGGGGATGCAGTAAATTGAACCATAACATAAAATTTCTTATAAAAACCTAATAAAACAATTCTCGCACCACCACAGTAGCTCTTGTCCTCTGGGAATCCAGTGGGTAAGGCTGCCCGTGCTGTCCCAGATGCCAGATTATATCCAGGTGGGAATGCTTGGCTCCTCCCCCTGGGCAGAGCATCTCACAATGGGCTGATATCATTTTATCAGTCTTGCAATGGGTCCTTGATTGCCCATTAAACAGAAATAGCTCCTGGAGGGAGTTACCTATGAGTCATGCAGCAGGGCATTGATGGGCCATTAACAGAAGACAGTCTGGAGGGAGGGGGCAAGGGAAACACTGCCCAACCTAGTTTCAACATCTCATGTAGATGGTGATAAAACACGTACTTTGGGCACATCTTACATTGTAACCTAGGACAGTCATCAAAATTGCTCAATGGAATATAACAAGTTCCTTATGGAAAAATGAAGACCCTTTAAGTTTATAGAAGACAAGCATGAGGGAATCTTAGAAACATAAATAACTTTTAACAGATGTCATTGCATTTCTCTATTTATTACCACATAATGTGATATAACTAGAGAATTTATTTGGAAGGTTTGGTAAAGGATTAGACAAGTTCACAACCCAAAACTCTCTAAGTCAATATTAAAAAATCCTTTGAGTTTCTTAAAACACGTGACTGTTTGGCGGTTTCAAAGGGAACAGACTGCTGGAAGCTTCTAAACTAATAATATCTCCCTAAACAGTCTCTCTTTTCCTGCTCTCAGACAGTTCTATGTTGGATGCACAATTTTTCTCTTTTAGAAAACATTACATCTACTACACAGCTACACAGTTTCTTTCCCATCCCTGTTTGTGCCTCAGTGTTGTATTAGCCCTGCTACACTTAACTGAATACATATTTCCTCTTTTTCTTTTTTTTTTCTTTTTTTTTTTTTTTTTTCTTTTTTTTCCCCTTTTTATTTATGGGATTACTGGATGGTTAGCATGAATCCTAAAGGAGACTGATTTTGAAGCAGAAAATCCTATCACTTGATGGATTCAAACTAAAATCAATTTTTTTTCAATTTAATACACTGAATCAAAGTAGCAGTACTTGTGATTAAGAGTAAACATACACACAGGGAAGTTGTAAATCAAATTCTTCCTTTTTGGAAGGTTTTGCTGTTATTAAAGTTTAGTGTACCATGAAATAAGACGGTACTTTCTTTCAAACCTTTCTGGCAGCCCTTGTTATTAACTAGATGCTTCTACATGAAAGTTTTTACTGCAGGAAGAGACCTTAGAAAAACTATTGCATGCTGTGATTCAAAAAATAAAGTGAATCATCATGAGTACAGATGGAAAAAGTTTACAAAATCATTCAGTTCTTCACACTGCTGCTGCACAATGATCCTTAACATAGAATTTGTAATGATAGTTTTTGCTTTTATTTCAAAGTTGCTTGATCAGAAAATGCAGCATTTTTCACATGAAGCTGTTGCTCTGCTTGCCAAAAAGACTACCTGATGCGTAGCTTAAAAATTCCAATTATTGATTTCTTGCTCCAAGTCACAATTCACTTATGCAATTTGTAAAGGATGTTTCTCTTCAACCTAACATCCTAACTTGTGTTGGGATAGAATTCTTTCTACACAAGTCCATCTAATCAGCTATAGAAAGGTTGTTCAGCAGATTGACACAAGATACTTTGAGTATTCTTTTAGCAAATAGTAAAGAATTGCTTGTAGCAGTAGTTAGTGGACTCAATATTTTAAGGAAATAGAAGTCAATATATTTGCATGATGTTGTCACTTTTGCAAAGTCTTAATACTGAGACTTCTGCAGGCACCCATGATGTGTTGGTTTTTAACTCAGGATGAAGGCTGAGGCCATGTAAAGTCAGATGTTGGAAAAGCAGAGGTTATGCAGACAGGTCTCCAGGACCAGGCATTTTTACTGACCCTTGCAAAATCATTATCTGGAAACAGTGAGTGACAGGGGACATTATTAGGAGTCCTTCCCAAGAGTTTTTCCTTACATTCATAGCTCATCCATACACTAGGTTTTTTTTTTCTCTGATATTTGTGAAATGTTAAATATATATTTTAGTCAATCCAGTAATTCTTCTGTGGTTTTGATAATCTTAGTATATTAAGATATTTTTTCTAATAGTGGTATTCCTGAACATGTCCAGTCATTTGTTACTGCTGAAGGTCTGATTGTTTGCTTTATTTTTTTCATGGAGCCCTTTACAATATTAGTTAAACTTCAACTGTTTTTTACATTATGTCTAACAATTTATTCATAAACTACCTAGCAGCAAAAGGCAACAATTCTAACATTTGCACAAGTTGGGAGTTCCCTTTTTTAAAGAAAAATAGTTCAGAAATAGTCTACAGTATTTTCAACATTAGGAAGCAGAAAAATTAGTCATTAAAGGCCATTCTTTGCTTTTTCACTCTGGAAAAAAGCCCCTGATCTTCTCATTATCAGAAGGGAAAGACTAGATAATACACAAGAAAATGAATGTTTAATGGGTACTCCCCCTAAACAAAAAATCTAATGGTTTTGCAGACAGGGTCTGGTTGAGGTAGAACTAATCTTCTTCACAGAAGTTGTTACAGTGTTGTGTTCTAGATTTGTGACCAAAGCCATGTTGCTAACTCAGGAATGTTTTGGCTGTTGCTGAGCAGTGTTTGCACAGCATCATCTCTGTCTCATTTTGCCCTGACAGTCAGTAGGCTGGAGTGGACAAACAGCTGGGAGTGTATAAAGCTGGAACAGCTGACCCCAATGTGATACCAAACAGATATTCTATTCCATATGAATTAATATAGTCTGCCATAAAATCCTGGGAAGAATTATCTAAAGTAGCTGTTGCTAGAGGCCATATGGCCATTGGGGGGAGGTGAAGAGTGTCTTTGCATTACTTGGTATGTAAATATATATATTTTATTTTATTTTTTCCCTTTTGTCACTCACTAATTTGTCCTTATCATGACTCACCGGTTTTCTCACTTTCTCCTATCCAATTCTTTATGTAAATCAAAGTTTGAGATGTACATAGCTCTTTCTATTTTCATGGTTTTCACTAGAAAAGAAAGAGAACAGTACAGAGAAGTCTTAAGCTTCCTCAATTGTAATTATCATACTTTGGGAAAAAGTTGCCATACATGTTTTAAGATGTAATGCTAACCTTAATATACATGTTTCATGCAGACAAAAGTCTTTGAGATTTATGTAAATGAAAATGCTGCTGAAAAAGTGCACAATAGTGGAAATGCAATTGCTCAGACATAGTGCTCTCAAAGTGTGCGCTACGATGTAATACTGAACGGTGTATTCTGTAATTCACTGGCATCTATACCTTCTATTTGTTCAAAATGTTCCCAGCAGCACAGTAAGACTTTTAAACCTAATCTTTATTATCTTTTAGAAATTGGACATAAAGTTAAGAGTAAATAAAAAAAAACCCCTGCAATTTCTACTTCAGAGAGATTTCATTATGTTATTCTTATAGAAATAAGTCTTTAGTGAGTTTTTGCACTGAAATACTGAAATATATAAAATGTTGGTAAATTAAGAAAACTTAAAACAAGATATAATGATTTAAAAAAAAATCTTGAAATGGATATACCTTTTAACTACAGTTTTAAGATGAAAAGAATTAAATGAAGAACGAAGAAGAAGATTCACACGATGACACTGGAAACTATTCATTGTACATCAACATATACTATGTTTATATACTTGCAACCAAGCGTAGAAGGAAAAGGTGAAATACTTTCAAAAATATCAGATGGAAATAGGAAGGAGGAAAGGACAAATGAGAATAGCAACACACTTTGAAAAGCTCATTAAAAATCT
Source organism: Hirundo rustica (assembly GCF_015227805.2). Classification (NCBI taxonomy): domain Eukaryota; kingdom Metazoa; phylum Chordata; class Aves; order Passeriformes; family Hirundinidae; genus Hirundo; species Hirundo rustica. The sequence continues at coordinate 89,440,721 of NC_053452.1, forward strand.
CTTCTAAGACTTTGCTGTTAAGGCAGGCTGTGATGAAGAAAGAGGAAAATAAACATGGTGAAATTACTGCTGTTGGGGGTTAAGATTTCCTGTGGAATTTTTCCCCCCATAAGTTGCTAGGAGACTAAATACTGATAGTTAAAGGGTGCTTAACCTGTACAAAAGCGGTGGATCACTTAGTTTAGCGGGAGGTGAGGGTGGTGGGGTTTTTTTCAGCTCTCGGTTTTCCGGGATGGACGGTCGGGCGACTGGTAGCTGCATGGATTCCAAGGTTAACGGAGGGGTTCGGTCCTGAGAATTCTATCATCTGTTGGAGCGCCCAGAAATTCAGAGTTTTTCGCCTGCTCTGCTGGATTTTGGGTCAGCCCAGGTCCAGCCACCGCGGCTTCTCCAGCACTGCTCACTTCGCCTGCCTGGACACCCCCCTGCCTGCTGAGGACAACCCACCGCTTCCAGCCATCAGCACCGGAGTTTCCACCGTTTCAGCTCGGTGCTCTTGGGGTCCCAAGAGATCAGACTGCCCGGGGCTTGTGAGACAAAGCCCCTCGGGGTTCTTGGTTCTGTTCTATTATTATTATTATTATTATTGCTGTTGTTGTTGCCTGTCCTATTGTATTTACTAGTAAAGGACTGTTATTCCTTCCCCCATAGCTCTGACTGAAAAGTTTGGGGTTTTTTTTTAATCTTCCAAATTATAATAACCTGGAGGGAAGGGATTGGAATTCCCCATTCCTAGAGGGGCCTTGTCTCTCCCTAGCAGATACCTGTCTTTTCAAACCAAGACAACTACATTGGCAAATTTCTTGCTATTATAAAAAGATACCTTATTTGGTGTAATGGCTTTATAAAGAAAGTTTCTTTTTTATAATTCTAATTTTCTACTTGCATTCCTATTTTTCAGTATAGGCTTCATGCCAATGGTAAACAAAATTTTCCTGCAATAGAACAAGAAAAAATTGTCAACTTCCTGTCATTTTTTTCAAAAACTGTGCTGTTAATTTATGAGACTATAAATACATGGAAGAAAACTGATTAATTGCTCATTTGTAATGTCAATTCAATCCACCAACCCTAGCATATGACTTAAAAATTTGACACTTTTCTTATAAAAACAACACTATTTATTTCAAAATGTCTAATAAGACATTGAGTTACTGTTACCAAAAGCCGACACAAAAGAGTGATGTTTTGAGGAACACTGTAATGGGTTATTAAATCCCCCAGGTAAGGAAATATCTCTACAACATCCTTTAGCTTGAGTGTATTCTACTAAAAGTACTGTAATGGCAGTAACAGGATGGAAAGGAATGATTACTCAATACAAAACAGTTATTTTAAAGACCTGTTAAAACCATCATAGCTGTATTTAACAATTCACCAAAGTCACATCCTTTTATAAAGTATTTCATTTGCCAATTGTGACTAAGTTTTAATTTGCTGCTTCTTATGTTTGATATCTCTATATTTTTCTTGTTTTCTGATACATTATTGGAATAAGTTCCCATGGTCATGTGCCTCTTGGTTATAGAAGGATCCCATTCACATTTAATAAGAAATTAATAAGATTTTTAATGATGTAATCTGTGATTCTTCTCTATCTTTTTCCATTTCTGACATTAGAAATGCAAATAGCGTATGTTTTCATATTCCAGAAAACTGCTAGAAGCTTGGTCAATAGGCTTAAAATCTTATGCTTCGTGGAGAATTTAAAGCAATAATCTAAATATGGTATTTTCCTGATAGTATATCTACTAAATAAAAATTTTATATGTTTTATTTATATGTTTAAAAACTGTTTATTCCAAAACTTCCATTTCTGAAAAGTAGATAAATAATAGGTTATTTGTCCATCATATATCTAAATATATTCAAATTTCTAATGAAATATCCAAAGGTTTTGGAATCTGCTATGTTGATAGGACATCTCTGATTTAAAAAAATAATAATTCAGCAGTGTATTTATATAGCCAAAACAGAAACAATTTTATTCTACTACCATTTCTAAAGAAATATTAACAGTCTTTATTTTGGAAATTATTTTTTCTTTTTTCTTTGAAATTTCCACTCATTTAATTCTTCATCTATGTTTTTGTTCTGCCTTTATGCTTTTCTACTCTTTTCTAAAATAAATTCCTTCTTTGACAACTCACTTTCCAACTAATCTTCTGGTCCTATAATGTACTGAAATATAATTAGCATTTTTTTCAGTTTTAATATTCTATGTCTCTATTTGCATTAATAAGGAGTAAAGATACTGTATAAAATTCCTAACAAGTAAGAGAACTGCCTTACCGGACCTTCAGCAATGTCTACTGTTGTTACTTTATGTGCTTTAATCACCTTTTCTTTTCCTTTTCTTTCCTATAACCAGAATTAATCCCTTTTCTTTCCCCCAGTTCTTCTAGTACCATATGGTGTTCTAATCAGATGAAAAATGAAGTATCATATTTGGATCTCATATTATTTTTAAAATTTACAACAGACAGACTAGAAAATAGATGATAGATGACAGGGAATGTCTATGTACTTTCTCTCTGTCCAACAGATTGCATATCAGCAAATTCTAAGACATAGTTCAACCCCAAAATTTTGCTGGAGTACTGCCTGCCAATCTTAATTCCATGAATGACATGAACAGCAAGCCAATGTATGTTTGCTTTTATTTTCATATTTGTCTTCTTAAATATTACTTAAAAAATTCTACACTCCTGAGTGTGAGATGTGGAGTTTCTTTATGAGACCAGACGACCGCCGATGACAAAAGGAAAGAGTCTGCTCTCTCTCACCGGGGGAATATTGGCTTTATTCTGGAGTCTTGCCCTTCCTTGGCTGGAGCTCTTTCCTGGTGGCTCACCAGTGCCCGAGAAAGCGAGGCCCCTGGCTGTCCCGGGGCTTTTTCCCCAGGGGGCAGGGCAAGAGGCAGTGACAAACCACTGCCCAGTCAGGGATAAGGTGGGAGTGGAACAGAGTTGGGTTACATTCCAGTGTGGGGGGATGGGCGTGGCCAAGCAGTGACAAACCACGTGATACAGTTAAAGGGGAACATTACAAATACAATGAAGCATAATATAAACCCAATTAATGCATTATAACACCTGAGGAAATGCATACCTGACTTCATGTGGCGCTTCAGAAACCATTCTCTTTTTAATAAAGTCATTGAACTTACTTCCTCTAACAAATTAATTCATCTCTAAAATGAGACTATTGGACTGAAGACTATTTAATCCACTATCCTATTACACAATGGGGGGCAGCTCAGCCTCTTATCTTCTTATATCTTCTTATTCTTGAAACATGTAATCTGAAAACAAGCAATGCCTCTGAGATGTAACTGAGGAAGAAAGGCAACATTGCCCATTGTTTGTGCTGATTTTACTGGGAGCTTCATATTTCAGTGAATTTTTTCCAGAGATGTTAAGCTGAAAATCTGTGCAATTGAGTAGTTAGGTAACTTATATTAATTATTGCTTTTGTTGTTTATATTTTTGTCATTGCTTTTATTTTTGGGGTTTTGTTTGTTTGTTTGTTTGCTTTTTTCTTACAGATATGCTAGCAGCAGTGCTTTTACTCCAATTCTAACTGTGTTAAACTATTTAAATTAAGCAACTTCTTACTCTCATTTTTCATTATCCATAATGGAATTATAAATGCCACTGGATTTGCATATCAATTACAGGAAGATGTTATATCGGAAAGGGTAATAAATTACCTATTCCTAATAACAATCAAGTTATGTTATACAATACATAGCACCTTCTCAGCAGATCTTGACATCATGTCAAAAGAAGTAGCAAACACTGACAACTTAGCAGTCCTAATGGGAAAATGAAAATGGATAACAGATATTATTTCACAAGGTTGGCTTTTTTGTTGTATTTTTTCTATTTTTGTGGTTATTTTATTCTGCAGTTGTAAAACATTGTAAGGTGTTGTCTTAATGCATCACACCACAAAATTATAAGATAACCTTTTAGCCACAATATTATAAAATAACATTTCAATCCAGCAAGCACAGTCAGAATAAAAACTTATTATGTGTTTCCTTAGTGGAAAGATTCTGAGATAACAGAAATTCTGAAGCTGCCTGTTGTGGTACAGTAATCAAACTTCTGTTGTAATAGCTGTACATCTTCTGGTGTATTTCTGTAAGAGTAAAGTATGTATCTGTTTTTCCTTAATCCTTTTCCTCTAGTTCTAATCCATCTTTTAGTGGAATCAACAAAAATATTCTTACAGTATTGGAGGATATACCTAGCCGTTGTGCCCTTTTGCCTAGGTTTAAGGGTGTTTCTTTAAAGAAAAATACTGCAGAGCAGTAGTTCTACATCTTCACATTAAATTGTATGGCTTAAGATCCAGTTTGTCCAAAACAGTAGAAATAGTAATTGAAGTCAAGTGGGACAGAGTGGACTCATTAGCCCTTACTGGCAGAAAGAAATTCTAAACAGGGGAGAATGAACAGAAAAAAAGTTATAGAAAGGTCAGATTTATTCCTTTAAAAAAAACTTTCTAGATCAGAAATTCTGTTCTGCTATTTTGCACTATATTCAAGAACAGGTGAAGAACCCTTAAAAAGCAATAGTCTGAACATACCAAGTGACCTTAGCCATTCCTCATATGGCTTCCCTTCAGGACCCTTCACCATCTTTGTTGACTTCCTTTGGACACTTTTTATAAGGGTGTATCTGTCTTGTATTGTGGCACCCCAAACCAGCCCCAGTACTCGAGGTGACAACATCCTAGTACAGAGCAGAGTGAGACAGTCCCCTCCCTTGCCTGGCTGTGCTTGATGCCCCCAGGACAGGGTTGGTCCTCCTGGTTGTCAGGGCACCGCTGATTCATGTTCAACTTTCTGTGAGTCAGAGCCCTCAGACCCTTTCCACAGTACTGTTTTCCAGCATTTCATTCCCCAGTCTGTACATTCATCCAGGGTTGCTCTGACCCAGGTGCAGAATCCAACACTTTCCCTGGCTGAATTTCATAAGGCCAGTGATTGTCCAGTATTCTAATTTGTCTCTCTGCCGGGTCTTTCTGCCTTTGAAGGAGTCAACAGTTCCTCCCAGATTAGTATTATTGGTAAATTTACTATTCCTTTGAGTCCTGTGTCCAAGTAATTTTTGAAGACCAAGAGCACAGGGATGAGGACACAGCCTTGTGGAACCCCACTAGTGACTGGTCACCAGTCTGATGACACCCCATTCACTACAACCCTTTGCGTTCAATCTGTGAGCCAGCTGCTCACCCATCACATTATGGGTTTATCCAGCTGTGTGCAGGATATTTTGTCCAGGAGGATACTGTGAGAACAGTGTCAAAAGCTTTACTGAAATCCAGAAATATTACATCACTTGGCTTCCCTTGATTAACAGTGGGTTACTTTGTCCTAAAAGGAAATTCACTTTGGTAAGCAGGACTTTCCCCTCATGAAGCTGTGACTGATACTCTGTTGTTTTCACAGGTTTTTCTAGAACCTCCAAAATAGTCTTCTGCATGATTTTATCAGTCACAGAAGAACCTAGAGTGTTAAAATGAAAATACATGCTGTTAAATCTGGGGTTTTCTGGCTACAACTTCAGCTGTGGTATTTAGAAAGGATTTAGAGCAATTTCAGAGCTGTAGGCTTGCGGTTCAGCCAAGTTACAGAAAGGTAGAAAAGAGCAGAAATGAAGTATAGAACTGTCAGATCAAACTTGAATTCTTTAAAAAATACTAGAGAAAATGGGAAGTTGAACTATTTATAAGAATCTGAAGCCAACAAAAATATTACAGTCCCTAGGTAAAATGAATTTCTCAAGAGCAAAATGTGTGAAACCATTGTAATTTGAGTTTTAAGATGGTTATAAACTTTTGTGATAAGAAAAAAGGTTCTACATATCTTGATTAATGATCATTCTTATAAGGAAACCAAGGGGGCATTGTCTCAGTGAAACTACCATTGAACAACATGTAACTCACTGGAAAAAAGGTACTAAAAGATGATAGTGATTTATTGTAGAAAAGAACACCACTGAAAGTATCTTGGGTCCACTAAAGCTCTTCATGAATGTTCCTTATCAATGACCTGGATTACTGAATTAGGAATATTGTATCTGAATGTGCAAATGGCACCAATCTGGGAGAGAGACAGGCCAAAACTCTAGCAGTGTTCTGGAAAAGAAAGAAAGTTCAGCCGAGCAAAGATGATTCCTCTTTGGCAGTCATAAGCAAACTCATAGAAAATTGGAAGCATCCAGGCAGCAATTTGCAAAAACAAATCCAGAGATTTTGGGCTAAATCAGTCCTCAAAGGGATTGAGCCATGTACTTGTGTTGTTGAAAAAGAAATCTCCACCCTCAGATATTTTTCCAAGAGTTCTGCTTGTTCTAGAAGAGATGTATCTCCTTGCCATACACCAGGGTGTACCTGCAGGCTCCTGCCAATCTGACCTTGCCTTGCTGACTTTGACTTCCAGGCTTCTTCTCAGGCCTACTTTGTCACTGCACGTTGTCTGGTAACCACTGTGCTGTGCTAGACTTGGTTACAACAATGGATTTCCTCAGCTTCTCTCATTTAGGTGCTGTGGAACTGAATTGCTTGTCAGTGAGTTGTGCCCTGCCTGCTTTGCTGTCATATGACCTATATGAATAATAAATTTTGATTAAATTTATTAAATTGAAGCTATTTGAACACAGTACTTTAAAATATGGTACTAAGGCATGTACTCTGCATACAGAGTCAGCACAGGATATGACTGGAATATATGTTGATCACCTACTACATATCTCACAAAGTTTATTAACATTTATTGCTCCAAAGGGTTTGTGCCTCTCTCTGGAGCTGTAGGTATTCAGATTTCAATCATGACATTATGTTATTATCCATAATGCTAGATTTCATTGGTGAATGAAGATTATTATCAGAAAAGCACTTGTGTTCAATAAGTAGTGACTGAAATATTTGAGAACATCTTGTTTCTCACTTCCAAAGAACTCAACTTAATCTGACAATTTTTAAATTTTTAGATATGTCAGATAACTTGTATTTGGGTACACAGTGATTCTGTGATGGACTACATTCATGCAATTGAAATAACAGTGCCCTTTAACTCTCCTGTGTTGGAGCATAACTGAAGCATGTGTAGCTAAAAATTAATCTCCAGGGTTGAGCAGACCCTGCAAATATATCAGTGAAGGGATATTAATGTGCCTGTGCCAAGAACTTCTGCTTTAGCACAAAGGTGACTAGGACAAATTGGCCAACAGTAATTGCTTAGTAAAAGCCTAGAAGAGGGCCAGAAAGGGCTGTGGATTCAGCCTCCTACAGCATATGATTCTGGCTCTGTAAGCTCTGCCTGTGACGTCTGTCTCCTGGGAACTGCCTGAATCAGATTTGATCTTAGAGTAAATCCATTGGTAGCCTCTATGAAATCACCTTCATTGCCTGTGTCAGGGACATTGGCTTGCCACCACTGTCATATTAGTTTTTACAGTAAATAACCTAATATGGCTGAGGCAGTACTTCTGGGATATGAAGAATATTATAAAATATACACGTATTTGTTGATACCAAATTGAGTTAGTGGTAAGCAGAAAGTGGACTGACTGCTCTTTTAAGTTCCTCTCCAGACTGAATTAGGCTTAAATGATGCACAGAAGTTTTTGTTGAAAAACTACTTTTTCAGTCTTCCAGTCAGAAAATGTTATCACAAAATTCAAAGCAATTACAAACTTGTAATCATTACTTTTCAGCTTTCAGTATAACTTTTTGAGGAATATCCAATGAAACATTATTTATCAGAAAATGTTGACATGATGGGATAAAAATAGACTTTTGGCCTAGAAATTTCATTTTTTCCACTTATTACTTAGTTGAAAAAACTTTGCAAAACATCTAAAACTCTTGAAGTACGTCAAAGCTTATGACAGGAAATTGAATTGCAAATCTTAAAATTCTTTTGCTTTATAGTATTTATTTATTTTTGTTTATTGCAGGACTGACACATGTAGGTAAAAACTGATGTACAAACACCCTAAGCACTCATGAAAGTACAGTCTTATACATTATTAAACTCTCTTTCAGACTATGTGTACATATCTCGGGTTTTTTCTCCGAGATTCAGGTGGTTTTAGAGTCTTTTCGCCCTCTGCAAAGCTTTGAGCCAAACGCAAGAAAGAAACGGAGTCTTCAGGTTCTGATTTTTCAAGGTTGCATGCTTCGTTTATTGTTTCTTATCTTACAAATTTCTCAGTGCCCAACAAAGGTCTGTGCAGCTGCCTGGGCATCTGGTGACTCCTCCTCACACTGGGCTGTCGCTATCTTTTATACTAATTGCTATGTATTCTTTATTTATCATAATTTGCCAATACCTATCACTTATACTAAACAGGTCATCTCTACTTTGACCCTATCTCTTTAATCTACTTTGTGCCACCATCACTGCTGAAAATGGAGTGAGGGAAGAAGAAAGAAGAAGCAGGAGACAACGCCCCAAATCCTCCATCATGCCCCCATTCACTTCAATGCTATAAACCCAAACCTACTGCTTTCTCACCCTGTGATATACTAAACTACTATCTTTCACACTCTTGTGGCTTGCAATCCTTCCCGCAGTGCAGGAAGCCTTTCCCATGGACTGAGATCAAAGCCAATGTCCCTCTGGGCTCTGGGCCAGGGTCCCAGATGCCCCTGTCCAGGTCTCTGACCCTCCAGGGCAGCCAAAGGAATGCCCTGGACTCCAACATACATAAACACAAATTTTTACTTTTCCTCAACCTCTACTGAGAAATAAAGCAGATGAGATTTTCACAAGAACAGAACAATCTGAATTTTTCGGATTGTTGCTGTTGTTAGATCAGAATGTCTGCTTGTGAAAATGAGCAGTCTTCAGAGAACATGACTTCCTTAAAGTTGTATTGCCATGATTTCTCAGTCTCTTACCTTTCGGAACATGAAGTTTTAAAACTTTTAGAGGGCAAGTCTCTTATTCTAATATAATTGTTGAAGTTTGAATTGTCTTTACTGAGAATTAATGGGTTTTGTTCTCTGAGTTGCATATGTAAGAAGGACACAACAGAGAAAATTGCATCTTCTACTATGTCTCTTATAGTTGTGATTGGTTACTTCAATACAGCAATCACATCTATTTTTTAGAGGAGATGGTCAGAATAAAACACTTTCTTCTTGTATTGTCTAAGGCAAGAGCATTATTTGTTTTCTCTGTCTTTCATATTTTGGTGGGCTGACCCTGGCAGGATGCCAGATACCTCTCAAAGGCGCTTTATCTTTGTCCTTGACTGTTGTAGTGCATTATTTGGATTTATATTGTTTTTCATTTTTATATTGGATTTGTAATGTTTTTTTCCCTGTTCCCCTTGGGAACTGCATCCCATGGTTTGTCCCTGCTCGGCCACGCCCATCCCCCACACTGGAATGTAATCCAAATCTGTTCCACTCCCACTTTATCCCTGATTGAGCAGTGGCTTGTCCCTGCCTCTGGGCCCATCCCCCGGGGAAAAAGCCCCAGCAGGGGCAGGACCTCAGTCTCTCTGGCATCGGCGGGGATGGGAAAGGAGCTAAAAGAGCTCTGGACCAAATAAAGCTATAATTCCCGCCCCACCCCCGGACAAAGAGCAGGCTCTTGCCTTTTGCCATCGACAGTCATCTGGGTCTCACTAAAGAACCACCACACTTGACAAATATATGGAAGGGGTGACAATATAAGGTAAGGCTCCTGAGGTCAGATAAGGACTGGGAGAGATCAATTCCACACTACTGTCACAGGCAAAACAGACCTGACATGGAAAAATTAACTGAATTTACTACTACAACCCAGGGCAGGAAAATGAGAAGTAGAACAAAATCTTAAAAACACCTTTCCCTCCACCCCTCCCTCCTTCCCATGCTCTCCCTTCTACCCCCAAGTGGTGCAGGAAGACAGGATTGGGGGTTATGGTCAGTTCACCCCAGTCTCTTTGTGCTGCTTCTCAGGGAGAGGAGTCCTTCCCCTGCTTCACTGTGGGGTCCCTCCCATGGGAGACAGTACTCTGTGAACGCCAGCGTGAGTCCTTTCTATAGGCTGCAGTTCTTCATGAACTGCTCAGACTTGGGTCCCTTTCCATGGGATGCAGTCCTTCAGGGACGGCCTGCTCCAGTGTGATTTCCCCCATAAGGCTACAAGTCCTACTGGGAGACCTGCTCCAGAGTGGAGTCCACTGTCCATAGGTCTGCAAACCCCAGCCAGAAGCCTCCTCTAGTGTGCATTTCCCATGAGTTCACAGCTGTCACCCTGTTTTTTCTGAGTTTTTTTAAAGCCTTCTACTTGTTCGTAAGATGGAGTCAGTTTCTTTAGTTTCTGCACAGTATTAGGAGCAGTTTTCGCTTTTCTCACACATGGGAACATAAACAAACCCTTTGTTTTTCATTCCCTGTCCTTTGTTTACACATTTCTAACCTGAAAACAATTGTAACTGACAGCTGGTCTGGCCACTGGGATGAAAGGTAGTAACCCCAGAAGCCAATCCACAACCAGACCCACAAATGTATAAAATGTAAGAAATAAACAGGCTGGGGCTCTCGGCCCTGCTCTCTCTTGAGGAGCAACTCTGCCCTGCAAATCTCTTATCTCCGTGTGATTGCTTTGCGTGCTGCAATCACACACAGCCTTCTATCTGGCATCCACTTTGCTCAGGCATGGAGGAGCTCCATGAGCTGCACCATGGGCAGCAGGAAATTCTCAGCTCTGACACCTGGAGAACCTTCTGCCCCTCCTGCACTGACCTTGGTCGCTGCAGAGCTTTCCTCTTGTTCTTACCCACTTTTCTCTGGCCACAATTACATCTGTGCAATCACTTTTTTCCTCCTTAAATATTATCACAGAAGGATTTCTGCGATTTGCTGATGGCCTTGGCCTTGGCCAGCAGGGGGTCTGTCCTGGAGGCAGCTGGCGTTGACGGTCAGACATGGGGGAAGCTTCTGGCAACTTCTCAGAAAAGCCACCCCTGTAAACCCCCACCCTACTACTAAAACCTGGCCAAAGCAAACTCAATACACATGCCAAGGTGATGATTTTTCCTATTACCCTTTCTCTATTTTGTTCAACACTGCTAATATTAATTGCATATTTTTTACAATTTTTATATTTTGCATCATTTTTTCCAATAAGTACAATTTTTATATTTGAAATTCCAGAGGACCCAAGCAAAAGCAGAATTTCATTATGATAGATGTTAAACGACAAAAACAATTGCAACCACTCTCTCCCAAAAATCAATGAAATGGTTTTATATATAATTATTATCCCGTTCACTACAAATAAGGAGAAATTGGCAACCCATTATGTAAGAATCTTAATGACAATGAAAATATTGTCCAGATTTTAAATTAATTTATTAAATTATCTAATTTCTTTCTTTTTTCAGTCTGTTTAAGCTTTTCTAATTTTAACAGGAACCATAAATCTTTTTCCCCAGAAGTGGTATTTGTTCAATAAGAATGAATGAATGCACATCAAGTCCTGCTGGCTCTGACAATAACCTTTAATGTGAGGTTTCAGATAATAGTTTCAGATGTACCTGCCATCCAGAATATAAGGAGCCATGTGGTAAAATTGCCATAAATCACTGTGTGGCTGGACTATGTCAGAATTGATCACAATTCAGTGATCTCCCTGGAGAGTTTAAGTGTCACAGTCTGACTAGTAAAAATCACTTTTGTCGTGAGGCATTTAGGTTTGTCAGAAATGTATCAAGAATGTAAATACGGCATTTAACATATATATATATTTTCTGTTGCTAAATTTTCCCTATCTAAACTTATGAAGTATCTTTTGGATATCGGTGACGGAAAAATAAATCAAAACGTGCTCATTTCTTTTTGTAGGAAATGGTATATTCTTAAGTACTGCAACTGAATCTGTTTTGATGAGAAGCCTTATACCAGATGTTTATATATTAAAGCCTATATAACCAGATGTTTAATATTAAAATTGAGCCCTGAAACCTCTACCCTTTGTTCTTCAACTTAGTATAGTGACTTCTTTAAGTAGATCAAATTGCTCAAAGCCCAATAATCCATGCTGCAATACTTTGATAATTAATTCAAAACACAAAAATAAAAGGATACACATGTTAAGACTTTTATTTCAAATCTATAAAGTTATTATAAATAATAATTTTTATTTCATCAAGGAAAAAAAAAAAAAAAAAACCTTGGCTTTTCTATTTCCTTTATTTCAATGAAAGCCATATATGCAACAGCTATAGATATATCTGTGCGTAGCTGTTACCATCATTGTTCAACATTTCCATTTTATTTCTTTATCATCATTTTTTTATATTAGGTTTATGTAGTACTTCATTATGCAGATGTTTAGAGCTATTTACAAAGGCAAAAATGAGAGACTTAAATTTTTAATGGCAATCAACAAGGAGAAAAACTTCAGCTGTGCAAGAATATTGCACAGCTGGTGTTTAAGATGGAATTCAAACATAGCTTAAAGTCACCTTTCTGCATCTACTGATTTAGAAACTAAAATGACTGCATGTGTAGGGTGGTTTTAATATGCATTGCCTTGTATTTATGCCTCTAAGGGTCATTCCACAAGCCAGAATTTGTAAAGTGCAGCATGTTCCAGCAATTTATCCTGATGGTCAGAACCTGCTGTCCATCATCATGTTGCTGTACATCATGTAACAAGATGTTCAGAAGTAAAAAAATCTTCCAGATCAGGAGGTATTCATTCATGCCTCAAGAACATTTTCTTTTCGTTTAAAGACAATGTCCAAGCGGTACTGAACTTTTGAAATTACATAATTATTTATTATACTCAACTGCACTTAATAAACACTATTAAAACTAGGTTATGTTTAGTTTTTAAAGCTATCACAGTATACTGTAGCACTACAGATTTATTTGAACTTCTTTGACCAAAGAGTATTCCTTTTTGTCTAAAAATTTGATTAACACAATGTCAGATATGGGGCAACTCAATGGCACACTGGAATCTGTCACGATGATACCCATGCTATTGAAGCATGACATTACTTTATAAATATATTTTTAAATTAAATGTGAAGTTCAGACCTTCAGCCAGATTTGTTGTCTAAATTTATGAGACACTGGAATTCATTATATTTAATTCACTGAACCAAATCTCTGGTTTAAGTCTTTAGTGGCTTTTCATGGCTGCACTTTTTAAATTATAATAAATTAGTCCAGTCTATTTTGATCTTTGTTGCACTAAAAATATTTAGAAAATTTTAAGTGCTCATCTAATCAAAGACCAGAAAACAGTACTTCTTATGGTTTATCTCACTAAGTTTTATGACCAAACCAAAATGTCTAAAATTTGAAACTTTGCATTAATATTCCGCATTTGGGTACTAGCTCCATGCATATGGGTTGATTTTTCAACTGTTTTATATCACTTAGTTGAATATATTTACTAGATTTCAAAAATATCAGTCAAACAAAAAATATTTACTTGTAGCTATTTATTGTGTATGTTCAAAAATAAAAATGCTGTCATCAATGAAAATTATTATTTCCTTGATGCCTATTGGATTTTGAATTTTTTTTTATTACAGTTTGAAGTACAGCTTTATCATTGACTTTGTCATTATGACTTTGTTCCATTTAGAGTTGTTTTGTATGCAACTTCCTGAAGGGTGGTTGTAGGCACCTGGGGCTTGGTCTCTTTCTCCAGGCAGCAACTGACAGAATAAGAGGACACAGTCTCAGGCTGCGCCAAGGGAAATATTGGTTAGATATTAGGAAAAAGTTTTTCATGGAGAGAGTGATAAGGTACTGGAATAGTCTGCCCGGGGAGGTGGTGGAGTCACAATCCCTGGACGTGTTTAAAAAAAGATTGGATGTGGCACTCAATGCCATGATCTAGTTGAGTTGTTAGGGCCTGGGTTGGACTTGATGATCTTGAAGGTCTCTTCCAATCTAGAGATTCTGTGATTCTGTGATTCTGTATATGAAATTGAAACTTTCAAGGAAAGTGGAATATTTTACCCTATCTTAAATAAGATTTCAAAACATAAGAAAAGTACACATTTAATTGGTCTATGACTTGTCTGCTTTATCAGACTAAATGTAATAAATTTCCTAAGTCGTCTGTTACTCTATTTTTTGACAGGTTTTACTGGTGAGTTATGTGAAGCAGATGTTGCCGCCTGCCTATCACAACCATGCGGAGCCTCCAGCATCTGTAAAGATATTGTGGGTGGCTATCTTTGTTTCTGTGCTCCTGGTTTTATAGGTGAGTTCGTAGAAGTGCTATTTTACATGTTTCAGTCAGTCCTAAATCAGAGAAAAGAAGTTGGTTCAAAAGTAGCAATAGATAATTTAGCAGTGTTCCTCTGATTCAGTCAGAAACAACTTTTGTTTCCTTGCACACAAAAGTACTTGGCTGAGTAAGAGTATTCAGCTGTAAAAAACACTGACTACAAGGGACTATTTCCACTCCAATTACTCCTTATACTATTTTAGACATGGTGTCTGCCTTACACTGATGTGATTTGAACTCTCAGCCATATGCAAGTTGGCCTTAATTTATCTCCTTTGTGCTCCCTGTAATAGTAAGAGTGCAGTAACAAGGGTCTCAACTGCTAAACATACATCCAAGATCCTGGGCAGGTTTAACGACTCATGTTTGTATCTACCCTGCCGGCCATTGTCATTAGACTGACTAGATTAAAATTAGTTTGGCTATGTCAGCATACTGACTTTGTATTTTGAGATGACAGTGTTAAAAAAAAAAAAAAAAAAAGTCTTTCTAGATACATATACAGGTATTTTTGATCAACTATGTGGTGAATAAACAAGGGTAGTAGGAATTCCCTGAGTGGCAGATCAGCTGCATTACCCAGATCTGTCCTAACTCCAGCAACTTTGACAGGGATCCCAAAGAAAGAATAAGATGACTCTAAAATCTCTCTCAATAGTCAAGGAGGACACAGACAACAAGAGGAACTGACATCTTGAGGCAACTGCATAGCTCTTAACTTGCTGCTCTACATCCTTACATAAGCATTGATTTAGATTAAATAATCTACTATTTAGGAGCAGCAGTATTTGTTTCTTTAATGCAATGAAATGCTTTCTCCTATTTCTATGATTGGTTTATTTTATTATTATTATAAAAATATAAAGTCAAATTGTATGATTTTACTTGTGATAATCCTTGGAGAAATATTTTTTTTATTGAAAAGTTTGTTTAAATTCTTATATCTGCATAACAGTGGACCAGTAATTTAATTTTTTTCTGTGGTCCACTAAAACCCTCAAAATCCCTCAGAAACAATCAGGAGCTTTATCTGTCTTGAAGCATTAGTAATAATGTATTTGATGCCAGAAAAAATATTAGATATATTATTCACAACTAGAAATCAATATCAATATTTTTTCCTCTGCATATTTACAAATACATGCCAATATCTAACTTTCTGATTTTTAATTTCTACAAAATGAGAAAATATTTGTCCATAATTAAAACATTTCCCAACATTTCCCATAAAGATATTGTAAACAAAACCATAAATTAATAAATTAATGAAAAAATAGAGAAAGATTGTATTTTTTTGCTGTTGGAAACCATATTTACACTTGTGATGTTTTAGGAAAACTCAAGGCTTTCTTGCCCATAAAATATGAAAATATGCAAGGTTTTTACTACATCTGTAAGGACTCAACAAATTCTTTGTTGAACATTAAATTCTCTTTTTTTCTTTAATCAACAAGAAATGAATTCCCCAAAGAAAATTTATGGCTCATTGGTAAAAGCTCACTCCTTGTACCTAAGCTCAGTTATTTCATTTTGTTGCTGCCTGCACTGATGATTCACCAGTGGTGTGTTCCTAATTAAATGAATCCTTCACTTGTTTCCAGGTCATAACTGTGAGATTGAAGTGGATGAGTGTCTTAGTGACCCTTGTCACAATGGAGCTACTTGTGTTGACCACCTGAATGCCTTTAGTTGCATCTGTCAGGATGGATTTGAAGGTATAAAAAAATCCACCGAATGATAACTTTGTAAACCTACTCAGACTTTTGTACCATTTTTTTAACATATCAGATGAGATGCATGTACTTCATCTGAAGTAATAAACATGTCAGTTAGAAGAAGTGTATCTTGAAAAAATTACCTATTTTGTTTTCATGATAGCATAGAACTAGGTGTTGTCTGCTAACTGGTGTCTTGGCTGCTGAAAATGGATCTTTTGGATTCAGTGAAGTTCTGCAATAGGAGATACTGTTTTCAGCAAGCTTTTAAAATATTTTGAAGCTTTAATATCCTTGAATTGAGAAAAAAAAATACAACTGTGTGGTAAAGGTTTTGGTTTTGGCATATTTGTACAATTTATATGAAAAATTTAATCGCTTTGATAAGTGATAATCACATTAATAGCTGCAGCTATGCTTTCAGCTTACATGGGGAATTTAAAGTGTATCCATTTTCTTTTTAAAGCACCATTTTTTAAACATCATGGATATTTAATCATTAAAATGCAAATCAATCCATAATTCAAATGTCCAAGTGCAAAATAATACATTTTTACCACTCATATACTCAGAAAAATCATTGTTTGCATTTTATTTTTTTAAATGTCTTTAACCTCCCAAATCACACAATTGATGCAATTTTTCATTTAGTCTTCAAATGATAAAGAATTTGGTTCACTGAAAAATATTAGCAATAAAGTATTTTTATACTTTGAGTAGTTATGTGGAATACATTTACTTCTGTCTATAACTATTTCCTTTCCACAGTTTTTTGGGAGTATCATGACTTCTGCCTTCTCATGGACATAAATATTTCCTCTCATGCCACCGTAATTATTATACTTAATATATACTTAATATATACTTAATTATACCTAATGTAAGATGTTTTCTGCTCTTCTATATTTTTATAATAAGGAAATTATCTGCTTTAAGTCATAGTATAACTATTTGATGACTGTACTTTTAATATTTTTGAAAAATTAGTGAACAACTTAAACATTCAGAAGATAAACATCTGTCATAAACAGACAGGCCTGAATATAAAAAGGGAGTCAAATAAATTCTAATGTGCGAGTTATATTCAGTTGAAATAAATGTCAGTCTTTACCTCAGGGTGCTATGGAATAACTTATTTCCCCCTTCCTTGATTCTACATTCATAGGTACAACTTGTGAAACAAATATTAATGAATGTCAGTCTTCTCCATGTCTTCATAATGCATCATGCGCAGACCTTATTGGTGGCTATAAATGCGCCTGTCTACCTGGCTTTACTGGTGAGTTGTTTTCATAGTAAACCTTGTTTTCCACAGCCAGGTAGTCCACAAAGCATCCATTAAGACATTATTGATTAATATGCTTGTGTTTTATTGTCATTTCTCTTTACCTGCCTTGGCCTAATGTTTATTTTATATTTCAATAAACTGGAACACTGACTGCATCTGTAAACTACATAGCACAAGATGAATTAGTCTGGATTTTAACAGGCCTTCAAAGCTTGCACACATAAGGTAGACTAGTTACCATTTAGCAACTCAGAAATAAGCTGGTACGCATTTCTGGTTATAAGAACAAAATGGATGCTGTTATTAGTAGTGTGGCTGCTTATTCGTCGGATATATGTTACCTTATCTTCACAAGTTGCTTGAAATTTTTGTGATGCAAATGAATTAGAAATTGGCACCTAATTTTTTAGTAAGTGTTCAAAACTTTCATCTTTTCAAAGGTGCAAGATGTGAAACAGATACAGATGAGTGTGCTTCATTTCCCTGCAAGAATGGAGCCACCTGCATTGACCAACCTGGTAATTATTTCTGCCAATGTGTGGCTCCGTTTAAAGGTAATGAACACCAAGGGAGAGGGGAAAACAAACATAATTATCTTTAGAAGGAATTTCTTGCACTTGTCTAAATGCATTTCAGTCTTCCTTCAGCATTAATAGTCCTTCACTTTCGCAAACAAATCTTTCAAAGTGACCAGCGATATATGCCTTCAGCTACAAGTAAGGTGAAGGGAACATTGTTTATGCATCTGCTAGGTGTGCTCCTTTTTTAAACAAAATTGATAATTCAAAATCAGTTTGTTAACAGAATGAAATTTCTTATGTAGGTAATAGGAGGTATATACCCATTAAGCTGCCAACACAAAGATTGGTTGATTTTCTACAGTTTTCTCTCTAATTTTATTGGCATTCTCTATATTATTTATCATTTTTAGTGAACAATTCATAGCAACCTTGGAATCCAGAAACTATGTGATTATTTATCTTGATGCTTTTAAAAGAAATACACTTAAATTGCAAAGGTTATTCTGACCTTTTTAATATAAATTTTGGGGTTAAATTTTAAACACTTACTGCTAAAATAATTTAAAGTAACAAATAATGTGGTGTTCTTGAGCAAATCTAGTTCAAGTGATATTCTCAATTAAAAACAACTATTGATTTATAAGTTAAATATAAACACATTTTTCCTCCAGCAGTTTGATATAATGATACTTAGAATTCCAGAACAATCATTAAAATGCAATTTTCCTGGTATGTTGAGACAGCAGGACTTTTCCCCTTTAGGGAAGATGGTTGAATAAAATTTATTATTCATGAGCTCATGAACAAACACTCATATTTGTTCTTATTATTTTAATTAATATTCAAAATTTAGTTTGTCATTTTTGTTAGTTTTAATTTATGTTCTACTGAATAAAATCCAGTACAATAACAAGTAAATTACTACTGCATTATCAGAATTGCTTCTGTGCAGGAAGATGTAAAATAATTTTCAGTACATGGTTAGAAAGACTAGTCTCTTGAGTACATCTTACAAAAGGACCAGATTTACAGCAGACTTTGATATTTATTTAGGTATTTAAGTGAGTAATTAAAAATTCAGAAAGTCAACCTTTCTGTAGTCATCCTTCAAGAGACTATCAGTGTCTCATACACTCAATGGAAAAGGTAAGCCGTGCTGGCAACACTCATAACTTTTAACTGAGATCCTCTGAAAACATTATAGGCGGAAGTAGTCAATGGCCTGCTGTGCCACTGAGGCACTCACAAGTCTATAAGGTCAGATGGGATCCACTCGAGGGTACAGAGGAAATGCCAGAAGAGCTCACCAAGATTCTCTCCATCATTTGCCATCAATTCTGGCTAACTGGGAAGGTTGCAGATGACTGGAAGTTGACCAGTGTGATGCTCATCCTCAGGATGGGTTGGAAGGAGGATTCAGGGAACTACAGCCTTGTCAGCCTGGCCTCGGCATCTGGCAAGATTGTGGAACAGATTTTCTTAAGTGTAATCACATGACGTATACATGACAACCAGAGGATCAGGCCCGGACATGTGGGTTTAGGATAGACAGGTACTGCTTGACCAACCTGATCTCCTTTTATGACCAAGTGACCCACATCATGGGTGATGGGAAGGCTGTGGATGTTGTCTACCTGTACTTCATCAAAGATTTTGATGCTGTCTCCAAGAGTTCCTGGAGAAGCCGGCAATCCATGGCTAAGACAGGTGCACTCTTCACTGGGTTAAGAACTGGCTGGATGGCCAGATTCAGAGAGTGTTGGTGAATTGAGTCACATTCATGTGATGGATGGTCACTAGTGGGGTTCTCCAGGACTCAATATTGGGTCCGGTCCTGTTTAATATCTTTGTCAATGATGTGCATGGATGGCCCAAGGGCACCCTCAATCTGTTTGGAGATGACACCAAGTTGGTGTCAGATGGTTGATCTGTTGAAAGTTAGGAAGGCTCTGAAGAGGAATCAGGACAGGCTGGTTCAGTGATCCAAGGTCAGTGGTATGAGGTTCAATAATACAAAGTGAAGGATCCTACACTTCCGTCGCGGCAACCCTATTCATCCCTACAGGTTTTGGGCAGAGTGACCGGAAAGCTGCCCAGCAGAAAAGAAGCTGGGGTTGACAGAGATTGAACATGGGCCACTGTGTGCCCAGGTGGCCAAGAAGGCCCAGGGCAACCTGGGCTGTATCAGCACTAGTGTGGCCAGCAGGACCAGGGCAGGGATTGTCCCTCTGTACTTGGCACTGGTGAGGCCACACATCAAGTGATGTGTGCACTTCTGGGCCCCTCACTACAAGAAAGACATTGAGGGGCTGGAGCGTGTGCAGATGAGGGCAACAGAGCTGGTGAAGGTTCTGGAGTGTAAATCGTATCAGGAGTGGCCAAGGGAGCTGGGGTTGCTTAGCTTGTAGAGGAAGAGGCTCAGGGGTAACCTTATCGCTCTCTACAGCTTCCAGAAAGGAGAAGTGGTTTCCCTCTTCTCCCAAGCAGGCAGCAACAGGACAAGAGGGCGTGGCCTCAAGCTGGACCAGGAAAGGTTTAATACTAGGAAGAATTTCTTCACTGCAAGGGTGGTTGAGCATTGGAGCAGGCTGTCCAGGGCAGCATTGCCATTCGAGGAGGTGTACAAGAAAAGATGCGGCAATTAGTGTTGTATTTTAATTGACAAGGCGGTGATTAGTCACAGGTTGGTCTTGATGACCTTGGAGGTTATTTAGGTCCAATATGATTCCATTCAATGACAATATGTCTAAGGCTGTGTACTTCTTTACAGCTTTATTCAACACCTTCCAAGATCAAATTTTGATCTTGCCTAAATTTATATGATTTAGATTTTGCCCAGATTTATATGGGTATAAATAAAAGTAGATTTCGTTTCATACGAAAACACTACCTCTGTCTCACACCTTCTGTTTGTTTAGTGTTAAACTGTTGTAAATGTAGACTTTAACAGATTCATAGCAAGCCAACATAACAGTTAGTTAAACAATGTTTTCTAATTGTGTAGATATATTCAGGGTATTTTAATGAACAGCTTTGTGTGGACTAATTACAGATTACAGAATTACTTAGTTAAGAAAGCACATACATTATGTTAATGGTAAAAATTATATAGGAACACCTGTTTTGGGTTTGAGTATTTTCACAGATTTTTTTTCCTTCTGATTTTCTCAGTGGAAAACAATAAATGCTGTATTACAAATGCTGTCATTTACCTGGAAAGCAATCTGAAGATGTATTTCAATAGTATATTGCAATGATTTGATTGTTCCATCATGAAATCTGACTTGAAGAGCATGCACTGTTACTAGGAACATTGATCAGGAACATATACTGCTGATCGAGATATGTACAGCAGACCTCTACTATATAGAATGTGGAGATAAAGAATTCAGAGCATGATTTGGACAGTCAGGTGCACGCATACAAAAGACAGCCTGTCAGATTAAGCTAGAAATTGATTCTATATATAGAAACCGGCTTACATACATTTATCTTGCTTTTGTTATTTTTTCCTTGACTATTTTTATTTATTTTGACGAGGAGACTAAGGAAGATTATGACAAGAAAGTTTTGATTTTTCCTTTTTTCTTCCCCTTCATTTCCTCACATTTTTTAAAAAGGAAAAAAAAAATTTTGCTTTCTTCCCATTTCAAGTCTTCAGAGAGCAGGATACCTGCTATTCATTTTTATGTGTGGCAAACTTTATAATATCCTGGATGGATACTTTCATATTTTTAAAACTTTTATACTAGTTGTGTATAAATATGAAAAGTCATCAGAAATTTACTTAAAGTATTACTGTGTACTCATACTTTCTTGTAGTATTCTTCGGAGGAACAGTGGGTTTCTTTGTTTGAGTCTTTTAAAATACAGATTTGTCTACTTAGAAAAAAATGTTATAACTCATTCCATAGGCTTGCATAGAATAATGGAAGACATCAAAGGCTTTTAAGAAAAATGATGCTTGGGTAGTGATATGTATCTAGATTTTTCTTCAAATATCTCTAGTCCAGGTTGTGAAAATTAACTCTACAAATCTGATAAGTGAATGAAGTTTTAATTCTGTGGGCACCAATTCTTTTTTAGAAAATCCAATTTTCGTAAAGTGATTAGAGAGCACTGGGGAATTATATCTTCTGATGCTCCCTAACAAAACTAATGCATTCCTCTCTATCAGTGTTCCCCTGAGAGTGTATTTCCTCCCATGTAGTGTAGATCATGGGGGGTTTTTTTAATAAATACTAGTATTTCACTGGAATTTTTCCTCTGAAATTACTACATTTGACTTCTCAAACGTTCAGACTAACAGCTTGAGGGTACCATCAGTCCATCTATGTGTAATTCAAGAGAAAACTGGATGAACCTATGCTGTGTCTCTCTCTCTCCCGGAGCCCCGGCTCTGTTTTTGCCTCAGCTAGCTCGAGAGAGAAACCACAGCTGGAAGGATTTTTCCCTCAGGGTCCCAAAGATCTGAGAGTGGCTGGAACCTTTTCCTTTAGAGAGAACAGGCCCCTGTCGATGGCAAAAGGAAAGAGTCTGCCCTTGGTCCGCGGGAAATCACGGTTTTATTAAGTCTTTCTCCTGTGGTCCTGCCCCTGCAGGGTCCAGAGCCCAGTCCAGTCCCTGTCCCAAGAGCCAAGAGAGTATTTTCCATGTGGTCTCCTGGCTTTTACCCAGGGGGGGAAGGGGCTAGAGGCAGCAATAAGCCACTACCCAATCAGGGATAAGGTGGGAGTGGAACAGAGTTGGACTACATTCCAGTGTGGGAGAATAGGTGGGGAAAAGGAGCAGGGATAAGACTCGTGATGATACATTTTCCAGGGGAACAGGAGGGTACAGAAGAAACCATTACAAAACCAATATAAAAATGAAATACAATATAAACCCAAATAATGCACAACAACAAACCTATAAGTCTTTTAGATATGAAATAACATCCTTGTCAACATCTAATAACATTCTAATTACTAAATGTGATAGCTGAACTATTTTCATCCTATTTGAGTCAAGTTCCTCATCCTCGTGGAGTAGAAAATCAATTTCCTGTTTTCCAGAATTACTGAGTTTTACCTGTAGTATTGAACTTCAAAGTCCTTGTATATCATAATTCTTTTGACCTTGATTTGGAGGAGCTCGAGATTTGATTAACAGAAGGAAATCTATACCATATTATGTTATTAATCTGGTTAGAGAAAGAGATTCCCGTGTAAACCCACAGAAATCCTAGAAGTTACTGAGCCCCACTGAGCACTGTGACTAAGGTTAATCAGAAAAAAAAAAAAAAAAAAATAGCATACAGGTCTGTATAATATGCTTTTGCCATTTATGATAGTTATCTATGCCAGAAGTTATGTGTGTGTTTGTGAACAAGTTCTAATTAATCAAACATGACAATCCACTTATAAAACTCCAGTTCTCTGTTTCTGTTGGTTTTCAGCAGTGTTCTGCCACTAACCTGTATAGTACAAGTCATTATCACACCTCAAGCTTTAAAGCTAAAATGGCTATGCCACCACTTGCATATGCTGCAGTGTGATGTTCTTTACATATAGGACTTAACCCTAATATGTCTGGTACAGTTGCTTCTGCTTGGCTGCAATATATTAGTACCTAAAAATATACATTTTAAAAATGTCTCCACTTCCACCTGTTTTCTATCTTAACTGAGGTGCAACAGTCTATTTATGTCAGACATTTTGTATCAGTTGACATTCTGACGTTCTTCTGAAACAGAGAATAGAGAAGCTGTTGCATTCTCTGTTGACAAAGCAGCTGGAACTTGGAGAAGGAAGGAAGATAAACTTGATTTGGGTGCAAGACAAATAAAATATTTTAATATTCTTATAAGAGCTTAGAGTGTCCATTTAGAATATCCATTAGAGTGTCCTAGCTGGGAAGTTATTTTAGTAATTTTTCTATTATGATATTTATTCTAAAATTGAAGCCTTTCTATAACAGAATCACAGTTATTACAGAATTGATGTTAAGTCCTTGGGCAGAGAGCAGAAGGAGTGAGAAACATAGTGAGGCTGTATCTCATTTAGGGGTCCTAACGACTTCACGGAAGGTAGAATGAAAGCTCCCATGGCTCTATCAGAAAATACTGAGTTGTCCCATTAAAAATTCAAACATATTCAAAAGCACTGCAATTAGTAAAGGTTATAGCTTTATCTATATTTATATCCATGCTGTTCTTATTGGTGGTTTTAGTGTTTTGTAAGAACATTAAAATACATTCAAATATTAACAGTCGAGTTCATAGTAATATATGGAACCTTACTGTTCAGAGCTTTTAAATGCCAATATTTTTTAAACCATATCAGTGAAGTTACTCACAACTATTAGACAGCAGTCCTTCCTGAGAATGTAGCAGAACCAGTTTGTCCCTGTATCAGGCAAGCTGCTTTTCAGCATTCTTAGCATGCAAAAGGTGAATGATCTCACTACAGTGTCTAGACCAGCTCAATTTTACAGAAGATAAAATAAGACTTAAAAGGCTGCTTTTTTCTTCTTTGGTATTATTGATAACTAAGAACAGATCTTGCACTCCCACACCACAACTGCAAATTTTCCCCATTGTCTACGCTTGTATTTAAGGCAAAGGTGAAACCAACTAACTAACTATGACACATGCACTGAGTCACTAATCTGTCGGTCCCAAAGAAAGCCCAGCAAGAAAGAAAGCATTAAAATTCTAGTTTCAGTCAGAGACTGTATATTGGATATGTGATAATCCTATGAAAGTTGGCATGAGAAAAAAAAGAAAAGAAAAGAAAAGAAAAGAAAAGAAAAGAAAAGAAAAGAAAAGAAAAGAAAAGAAAAGAAAAGAAAATAAAAGAAAAGAAAAGAAAAGAAAAGAAAAGAAAAGAAAAGAAAAGAAAAGAAAAGAAAAGAAAAAAGAAAAGAAAAGAAAAAAGAAAAATGACCAGCTGTTTAGTAACTTGTTTTTAATAAATGGAGCAAAGATTTTTATTGTTTGATCCAAATTATTTACATGACTCATTTAAAAAAATGCACTGTATGTATTTTGTCTAGATGTTGCTAATAGGTATGACCTATTAAATCAAATATATGCAATTGTAGAGGAAAATTGAATTTCAGTTCTGAGGAAGTGTCTACTTATTTCTTGCAGTCTTAATGACATATGTCTCCAAATGTGTTTCAATTAACATCAAAGCAAAAATGGTAATTGACCATCAAACATGTTGCAAAAGAAAGTAAACTGGTAAGAAAGGCAACTCAGCAGAAAAAAAAGTGCTTAAGTCTATCAAAAAACAAGAATAATAATGGAGCTTTCATCACAGGACACTCTATTATGGGAACAGCTAATTACAAAACAGATAATAAGTAAGCAATGTAAGTGCTCATGGAGGCAAAAAGCTGGAGTAGAGATAATGGAGCAATTACTTTTCCGCTGCTCATAGGCCAAACCTCATTCTTTCCTGTGCCAAGCCCCATCCAATGAAAACAGGCAGGTTTGCAAGACCTCTGGCTCTCTCAAGCGTATCTCTGTGTTAGACCATAAACCACTATACTCTGTTCAACATCGGGTTTTATCTTGCTTTGCCTCTCTCTTGACGCTGAAAAGCCAAATAAAATTTTATTTAGGGGAAAAATGAAATTGATGCATATATATATGAAGGGCCCCCTGTATCACGTAAGAGCTATTTGAGGGAAGAGAAGCAGAGTGACCATGTTTGGGTTATATTACCTAGAAAACGTGCATTGCCTCTGAACAATAAAGGATATGTAATGCCTAAATGGAAATTAGTATGAGCTGGGACTTGCTGTTGAAGTCACTGCAGGACTTTGGAATGTTTTGCTGATATTTCTATTGGGTTTTTTATTGCTCCTAAAAGCTGCCATCTAAATGAAAAAACTCAGCTGCCTCTATGTCCAAAATGAAACAATTCAGAGACAAAGCCTTTTTCCTAGCCATTTCTAGTGTCTGTTTAGGTGATTTTGGGTATTTTAGATATCCACAGGGGTCTGGCAGACATGCCCAAATCTGTAGGAGAGCTGTGACCTTTCTAACAGCGCTGAGAACACAAAGGCATCTCTAAAAGCTGTATTTGCTTAACTCAGTCCATACAAATTCAGTGAGGTAAGTGCTACAGTTTCAACTCTGTTTTAGTCTGCACCTTGGCACACATCTTGGTCCACAAGAAGAATTCTCTAAACCTTTACAGCCATGAGTAAGCTGGGAATATTTTGTGTGTAAATCCAGTCACCTACAGCCGATAAGGGGTTTGAATTTCATTAGTCATTGTGTGAGAATGGTGTTCAAGATCCTCTGTTCGGGAAGTAGGTTTAAATTATGGAGATGATACATGTTCTATTCATTGCAAATGGAATTCTGACCCTTAGTTTTCCAGAAAGCATGTGCAAATTATCATTTTTAAAGACTTAAAACATGGTTACCTTTTCCAGGGCTGTCTCGCAAATTATGAAGGCATTGATGCTGCTCAAATAAAAGTTAACCAAATTTCAGAGGGGTTTTTTTGACTACTGATGAAAATATTCTTAGCTTTATTTTTCTACATAGAGAGCCTATTTATGGCATAGGGTCATCTGTCAATACAAAAAATAAAATAATAAAATTATAATCTTGGTATCAAATAGTATAAACAATATTTGTCTAATCAGTCAAATTTTAAGAAAATAAGAGTGTGATCTTAGAACACAGAAGAGTTTGAAAACTAAAGGTAGCCATTATTGTAACTCAAATTAACACCCACAAGTCCTAGGCCATAAGGAAAACCTAAATTTGATACAAGTTTTCTGTAAGTGTTCCACACATACTATTAATTTCGTTGAATGCTGATGCAGATAAAATAAAGAATGAAAAGCATTCCCATATATTTCAGTACTAAATAATTTTTTGTTAATTGTTTTGCTAAGGGGAATTTATCTTTTGGTTTCTGAGGCAGAGTGAAGCATGTTTTTACATGAAATATCAAATTCACAGATGTGGATACAGATATATCTTCATTATTTATTCCTTATAAACTATTATATTTTTAAGAAAAAATTGCACCTAAACAATATATTCAACTTCTGCTTTTTTTTCTATTTTTACAGAAATTTATACAGGTATGGAGAAATAATGTATACATCTCTGTGTGATCTTAATTTTAAAGTTTGTGATGTGGGTTTTTCTCGTACTCTATTTCAGTAGTGTTGTATGATCTGCATTATAATATATAATTAAGGAAATGTATTTTTACTTGAAAAGTGCAAAGTATTGCTTTTCAACTACCCTTCCTTTAAAAAAAAAACAAGTATATGATTTTCAATTAATGTGGATTTCAGATAAAATATCTTTCCACAGTTTATACGCAGAATTTCAAAGCAATACCCTTAATGGAAAGTAGAATTTGGATTCCAAAGAAAAGAATGGATTTGCTATAAATTTGATGTGCAAGAAAACATTTGTTATGTTTTTAAACTTTTATTATAATACTCAGCTATATTTCAAGTAATACGAAAATATGCATGCTTCAGTTATTTTTTCTATTTCCTACCCACTTCCAAGGTACTTCTGTATTTTATTTACTTCTGTTGGTGTTTAATCATCTCAGTTGTGGAGATACTGTCTTTTCCTGCGTTCCAAAGCAGATCAAGATAAGCAGGCAGTTTTTAAAATAGTAGCAAACTTAGAGGTACATCTAAGCTTCTCAAGTTTTGAACTTTAATAGAGACAATTTTATCTTTAGCATTAAGACATTTAATATTTACAAGGAACTCAGATTTTAGGTATCTATCTTGCTCATTACTGTTCCTGGGATGGCAAGTCTAGGAAAGCCTTTGGGAGCAAGAGCTACTGAGCTGTGTAAAGGCGGGGAAAACAAAACCACATATTTCTCTGAAGTGATCAAATAACTTTTGAATTAAAATTCTCATATCTACTAATTTCAAAAGGATGATCTTGGGAAAAACAGTAGCATATAGATTGGGGGCAGGGATTGAGGGATGGGGAAGCGTATCTTTACATAGTTTTATAGTTCCTTTGTATGCTGGGTTTTCTCCCATAACTCCAAAATCATATTTTTATTTTTATTGTAAAGAGTTCAGTTTATCTAATTTATCTTTCAAAATAGTATTGATTCATTTTAATGTTAGAAGTGTCTTTCAGCTCTGTTGTTAAAAGGTAAGTTAAAAAAGACTGAAACAGTGCCATTGCAATGATGTTATGATCACAAAATCACAGTGCTGATGCTGCTACCTGCTTGCTAGTTCTTGAAAGTTTCTTGTCCTCATGAATGTGTATTTAATACCATTACCTTGTTACAGTTTAGGAAATTGCTGTCCAAATGACACACTTGTTTTTCTGGTAGATATTTTACCTATATTGTCATATTTGTACCATCAGTCTGAAATGAGTTGCATTTTTCAGACCATACTTTTACAGCAAAATGCTGAATTTGAAAACTGTTGTCAGATTTCATTCCTTAAAATGTTAGTAGCAAATGTTTTATTTATTAGATTATTTTCCTAAAGAATAGCAACATTGAAGAGATGTCACTTCTGATTACAGAAGACTTCAGTACTACACATCCATACAAAAATATACACATTTATGCTAAGAAAATAAAGCAAACAATTATCAATAATTTCTCATAAGAAATAGAAATTTATATCAGGCAATTTATCGTCTATGTCATTTTTATAAATTAGGATTTTGGCTTTTAACAATGGCCTTAAAAGGACAGTCTTTTCCACCAAAATGAAATCTATTTTTAGTGCTCATTTATGATATTTAGAAATTCTACCCTAGAAGTATTACAACTGACTACAGAAGAAAAGGAAAGTCATTAATATCAGCAGAATGAAAATTTTAAATATGCAATATGCTTCCCACTCCTTAAAAAAAAAAAAAAAAAAAAAAAAAAAAGTATTTTCTAAATAACTTATTCATTGTTTGACATACAGTATGCTAACAGAGAAGCAAGCACACGATATGCCATTAGTATATGATTTTATGGAGGTAAAGACATATAATACTTAATGCAATATATTTTGCAACTGTCAAGGAAATTGTCTTTCAGCTGAATGTTTAATTTTATCATTTGTGCATATATTTCTGAGTTTTGTTCAAGTTTATTCTAATTGAGAGACCTTTAGGTGCCCATTAAAGACAATCTATTTTTGCAATCAGTAAAATGTAGCCAAGAATTGTACAAGCAAAAAGGTTAAACCTATCTAAAGGAAATAAGCTAATTAATTAATTTCTGTATGGATTCTTTCACATTTCATCCGTTGGACATTCTCTTTTTTGTCATTTAACTGTTAAGTGAACATTACCTTTTTACTCAAATTTAAAAATTCTGATATGTCAGTGAGAGAAGACAGTTTATAAAATGTTTTCCTGGCACAGCATTCCTATCTGTCAGCAATCACAGACCTGCTGTTTCAGAAACTTTTCAGATCAAGTGAGAAGTTTCATGTTTAACACAAAATAGATGTATTGAAATCAATCAGCCACAGTAAAACCTGTGTAGAAAAATATATGTACAGAGATTCTTTAAATATTTAGAAGAGAGAGAAAATGCTGAAAACATAAAAACTGTTTTCTGATTAAGCTATTTTTATAAAAAAAAATTAATCCTAAAACCTGATTGCTGTTTGATTTAGCCTTAATCATAAATCATTTTTACAGCTTTGTAAAAAAATGCTGATATAAGAGCAACAGCAACAAGTGAACTTGTTTAACACATGTGCAACCACCACTACCTACTACTATCCAACCTACTCCTATCCAACCTTAATCTTTGCGTGATTATGTATTGAAAAAAAAATTCTACATTAACTCATCCAATTTTATTAATTATTATTTTTATTATTTTTATAATTATTAATTAGCATTAATAGCTTGATCAAGAAAAGTTTATGAAGTCATCTTTAGGGAACTGGAAAAAAGTATTAGGAAGGTGAGCTCTCCTTGGGATATTACCACACTGACTTTTGCCAGAAAGACAACATGGAAACACACAAATATTTTATCTTGTTGATAATTTTTTTTAAAGCAATTGCAGGGTGAGAAAATTAGGGGAGATATTTATCTGTGTTCTATATTTGTAAGTTAGCAAGAAGCAGTTTGGGATGTAGAGGTAGAAAACAACTCTGGCAATAATGGCAGTGAGATGATAGCGTTCATAATCTTAAGAGAAATTAAAAATTCAAGTAGCACAATAATGATTCCAAACTTCAGTGAGCTGGTTTTAATTCGCTTAGAAATCTGTTTGGCAAGCTCCCATTAGAGATTGCACTGAAGGGATAAAGGTTTTGTCTTGAGCCCACTGATTTATCTTAAAAGACCATTTCCTCAAAGCACAGTTCTTTCCAATGTGCAGGAACTCAAGCAGGTGTGGCTGAAGAACAGATAAATAGGCTTCTGAATGAACATAAAGAGAAAAGGAAGTGCACAGAAGGTAGATGCAAAGGTAAAGCTGCCTCTCCAGGTAAAGAAAATTAAGTACTGCATTACTGGATCATCTGACAGTTCCATTTAGGATTGTGAGCCATGTGTTAAGCTTATTTGTGTTATTCCACTTTAGGAATCAGCAGGGTTTTCACTCATGTCAAGCTGCTGTGATATAAATATGGAAACTTCAGGGCAAAATCTCAATGAGCCATATGGCTTCTTTTGCTGTGCAATTTCATGAACTCCAGATCTGAGAGCGCCGACTGTCTTCATCAGGATCATCCTGCATCAGAGAGATCATAAGCATAAAGACAGGGAACAACTTGTGTTGTTTTTCCTCTTTTGTCAGCATCATTACTGGGGTCAAAGGGTTGTCGGGTTTTTTTTTTTTAATCTCAGTTCTGTTCCTACTTGTTGTTCTTGTTATTAAAAGCATTTATAATTCAACCCTTAGATGAATGTCTTACAGTAAGGAGTCAGCTCACCTACAATCCTGCTGACATTTTGGGTAGTGCTTGTTTCTTTGTTATGAAGGGTCCTGGCAGGAGCTGTGGCCTGTGAAGGCTCTGCGCTGAGATAGGGCAAAAGTGTGAGGCTCAGAGAAGAGCTGTCATGGACTAACCACAGTTTCCATTCCTCATCCCCCCATGGTATTCATGGGTGAGGAGAGGGTAGAGGAGTCTGAAGTGAAGGAGTGGGGTTGAGTCTGGGAAGAGAAGAGGGGTGGGGAAAGGCAGATTTATCTTTGTGGGGATTTTTTTACCATCCTATGCTATTTTTAATTGCCAGTTAATTCAGTTTTCCTCAAGTTGTTTCTATTTTGTCCATGACAGTAATTTGTAAAGGATGCCCCTATTTTTATCATGGTCTGCAAGACTTTCTCTCTTATTTTTTTCACGTGCCTGTTGAGGAGCGAGAGAGTGGCTGGATGGGCATCTGTCAGCTACCAAGATCAACCCACTATAGCTTAACTGTGTGGACTTACCCAGGTGTTTTGTCTTGTAGTGTTGCATTGCCCATCACTGGGTTAAGGCTACAACCTGTTTGAGGAACAGAGAGGTTGTTGGGACAGGGAGAAACTGCTGCAGAAAGGAATGGCTGGGCCACCATAGCTGGGGCAAGGGCACTGGTGAAGTGTGCAGTAGGCCTGGAGTATAGCAAATCCTGGGAATCTTCACCAGAAAGCATAACATAGACACAGCTTCAGTAGTCATGGAAAGGCTTCAAAGAGATTCAGAGGGGCTTGTGTACAGTTTTTTACAGCCCTGAGAGTCACTGAGTGCTGTCTGAAAGTAAGTCTGAAAGAACAGACTTGCCTCCAGCAACACTGAGTGAAAAAGGCAGACAGATTTACAAACCCAAACCCATTTGATCTCTATTGTCTTGGCCACCCTCATTTCCATTACCAGTACTGGAAAACATGGAAAAGTTAACTAATTTTATAGGGCCTTTAAATCTCTTTTAATCTAATTATTGTAAATTACAGATTTAGATGAAGGCATCTGTGACCCAAAATCCACACTATCCACACCAAGATCTACAATCACACGGTTCCTTGTACAGCCCCGATAAATGTACATAATGTGCTACACGAGAGTAAGGAAAGAGTACAATGGGACGGTGTGAGATTTTCTATTGTATGCAATTTTTATAAATAATGGAGGCCTTCACTCATCATTAAAGTACATATTTTCAGTAATATAATTTGTATTCAGTCATGGATGGTAAGCAGAAAAATTATACAGTGTTATATATATTTAATTCATGTTCAGTATTATGGGTTAATGTATGAACAATTCACATGATAGTTGTGACAACAGGTTGTCAAGATGACACAGCAGGAAGTTTCAATCAAAATTCATTAATCATTTTTTAAAACATTCTAAAAAATTGCATTTTTGAGACATTTAAAGCACTAGGGTAAAGAGAAAAGATGGAAGATAATACCAACCTATTGAAACCTGTGAGATCGTTATTAAGATTTTAAAATGTATCATATAAAGTAATGTAAGCAAAACATAAATTGTCTTTTCTTTCTTTTTTTTTTTTTTTTTTTTTTTTTTTTTCTTTTTTTTTTTCTTTTTACATATACCAAGCAAATAGATGTTCCTGCATGGTAATATAGATATACGTACCTCGGAGACCCTCCTACTTGATTTTTAACCAGGGTTATAAAGAAAATAAAACTCATAATAGGCAGCAGCTGCTGCAGGGATTCATTAGTTTAACACTGACAGCTTTGCCGTTTCCTTTTTCAGGTTTGAACTGTGAGTTTAGGGCTTGTGAGGCCAGCAATCCCTGTGAGAATGGAGCTGTGTGCATAGAAGAAATGAATTTGGATGTTTTTCCCCTTGGATTCCACTGCCAGTGTGTGAAGGGCTTTGCAGGTCCACGCTGTGAGATCAATGTCAATGAGTGCAGCTCTAACCCTTGCCTCCACGGATACTGCTATGACAGTGAGTTCAGTCTGGTTACTCACTTTAATGTAGAGTAGTCTTTCTCTTGAAGTGTCTGTAGCTGCTGAGCTGCTCTGGGGAGAGCAGTGGATAATTTACTGAATTTCAGCTTGTCTGAAGCTTCACAGCCTGTACCAGAAGGATTATTTTTGCCAAAATGCCTCAAATCCCGGCACTGGGGTTTTTGTGTTCAGGGAGTCAGAATTGTAGCTAATGAGAAATTTTAATGAGATTTGTGCTGTCTCCTTTGATACCTAAATTAACCAAAAACATCTCACATTCTGCATTTCATGAGAGAATATTCAGGTGCTGAAAAAGAGCTCATGGAGCAGTTAGACATTATATGTCATAATTCTAATAACTAAAAAAAATCTGTTTAATTTCAAACTAATGTAAAATCTTTACCTTCTGCATGTAACTGTGTAACTGACTCTTTTGTTGCAAGATGTACTAAAAGGTTTTAGAAGCAACTAGATTACCCTACTATATTCTGTCTGGCTTAGGCCAAGTTTAGTAGCAATCTATGCAAAACAGCAAAGTATGGAGTACTTACATGAAAGTGTTATAGGGCTCTTACCATCTATCAGAAACCTTATACACTTGTTAAAAAAAAAGAAAAAAAAAAAAAAAAAAAGAAAAAAAAAAAAGTAGAAGTAGTAATTTCAGAGGATCTTAAAATGCTGACTGGAAAGACTGGAAAGCTGAAAAAACATCTGAAGGACATGTTGTCAACCCTGCATGTAGCTAGACTATTAACAGTAGTAGAATAGGTCAGTCAGGGATTTTTCTAGCTGAGTTTTGAAAGCCTTCAAAGAGGGACAGAAATTTCACAAACTCTTTGGGACAGCATATTCCACCGATCAACTACTCTGGCAATGCTCACACTCTTCCAATATCATCCAAATCTCCTGAGCTGTAGGTTTTGTCCATTGCCTCACTGTACCTCCTAGCACTACTAAGGGATTTCAGTTCTGTCATTTGTGCAACTGTCCTGGAATTTATTGTTAAATAGCCCTCTTACTATGTACACTTCCCTGAAGGTCTAATACAAAGCAAGCCTGGTTGACTCAACTTTTCCTCATAGGGTCCACACTTTAAGCACTGAGTAACCCTGATTGTCTTCTAGATCTCTCTCCTGTTTCCTCATAACCTTTTTCAAAAAAGAATGATGATTTAAGAACTTCCATGAAATGCATTTTTTTAGAAAAATTTGCAGAAAACCTAGTCATCTTACTGGTTTCAGATAAGATCTTAAAGAACTGAGCCCAACTTACTAAATACATCATTGTCTAAAACTCTCCCAGTTAAAATAAAAATAAGTTTCAATGAAATATCTTAAAAAGCCTGTCTTTCTTTATGTGGGAACAAGGTGAGTGACTTAATCTTCTGTCTAGCAAAGACTATTTCCTATTATATTTACAGATGTTTTCTACATGGTTTACATTGGTTTAGAGATATTTTTGAACTGGAATTCAGATGAGCTGTATTAAAGTTCTTCATGCTGACAAAGTGACAATTTCTGGAGGAACAGCTTGTCTTTGTGGTGCCTCTGGCTTGAGTTTAATCATGTGGACATTTGAGTTCCTCTACCCTATGTGCACTCGCTGCAGAGAGCTGGAATCATAAGGAAGCTGGGAAGGTTTTAGCATATGAATAATGCTCCTGTGCTGAAGGACTTAAAGCATTTAATGAATACAATAGCAGCGGTGTCTACAGACAAGATGGTAGAATAGATTCTATAGTAAATCTCAGAGATAATGAAGAATCTAGGGACCCCTTTGAGGTTAAAATAAATGCAGGCCTTCAAGAAGTGCAATTACTGCTGTCATGAGCAGTATGGATGGAGCACTCTAAAGATTCCTCTCCATTTGGATCACTAATGATGAAAAAGAGAGGTTTCTTATGAATATCTTGTTAAGAAATACGTCATAGAAAAATTCAACTCAAGTAAGTTTTCCCTTAATATAGTGCTATAATACGAGGCATTCCTTACAACAGCAATAACATTAAAAAAAAACAACCCAACAAACCAAACATTGTCTAACTGCCATATCTTATTTAGATATCATTTCATTGATACAAAAAATATAATTTTAAAGGTAGAATCTTACATATTTTGTGATTGTTTTATGATGGAAAATTACTCATTACTTATCAAATTTTTACTCATTGTTTTATAACTCTCGAATCAAAATATTTCCATTGTTTAAGTAAATGCAGTACATTAATCTGCTTTCATATTTAAAAGATATTTTGAGACCACATTTAATTTATTTCATTTTTTTTCACATGTGCACACTGTTTAATTAAAGCTGGTCTTAATCTTTTCCAGATAGTATTCATAACTGGAACTTTGTAAATTTACTACACTCAGTTGTTATGACTCTTAGTACTAAAGTACTATTTATATTGCAGTTGTCGATGGCTTCTATTGTTTGTGCAACCCAGGATATGCAGGACTGAAATGTGACCAAGACATTGATGACTGCATAGTCAACGCTTGTGAACACAATTCTACATGTGTTGATCTACATCTGGTTAGTAGCTTCTTTTTATTATTATTATTATTATTATTATTATTATTATTATTATTATTATTAAAATGACATTTAGGTTTTTGGTTTAAAATCTAGAGCAGTGTTTTTCTGAGTTCTAGGCCTCCTCTTGATCCATACATCCACATATCAAGGGCTTTATAATTATGCTTCCCAGTCACTGGTATTTTTGTTTATTTGTAATTTTATAGGCAGTGAAAACTTTAAATACTTCGGCATTTATTTTCAAAATTCCTCAGATATGTTAGTTTCAGAGATATGAAATGTATTAAAAATAATTTCTGTCTTCTCAGAAACAAAATTATTCTATCACCTAATTCCTTGAAGAGAGGAAAGAAGACAGAGATTCACACTGTGTAAACTTCAACACCAGAGGTGGCTCATGTTCTCTGTCACTCCTTCCAGGAATCTGTCAAGAAGCAATTTGTTTTCATCTTACTCAACAGAGACACTAAGACTATACAGTCTGAATATTTTCCTTAAGAAACATTCAGACTGTCAGAGAAATTATCAGTTAAAAAAAAAAAAAAAAAAAAAAAAAAAAAAAAAAAAGAGTGGAAGAAAGGACAGCTTTTTCTTTCTTATTCTAGTTCCTACCAGTACATTTGTGAGAATACTAAACTGATAAATGTAGAATTAAAATTATATTATGACGCTTAAATGTAGGTATATATATATGGTATGAAATAAATGTCTATGCACCAACCAAAAATCATTGAGGAAGTAGGCAGCACAATCCATAATTCAGCCATCCACGATTTGATCCTCCACTTTGGGTGAACGGAACAGCCCTGTAGGTACCACTGACTGTTGTATTTTTCCTGAAGGTGCTTGCAGTTTCAGGAACCCTGAAGTGTATGAGAGGTATGGGTTTGGATGGTTTTCCTTGATTGGTTTCTTTGGTTTGCTTTTTTTGTGGTTGGTTGGTTGTTTTTGTTTGCTTGTTGTAGTACATGTAAGAAAAAATTGCTTTCTTTGGTTGTTTTTTTTTTTTTTCCCTGACAAATCCTGAGGACAACCTGCAATTGTCACTATTTCCTAAACTTGAACCAAACCTAGCTGCTTCAAAATAATTTTCTCAAATTCTCTCATTTCCAGATATGCATCTTCTTTTCACAGTTAGAACACCTTATGTATTTTATAATGTTTTGTTTTGTTTTGTTTTGTTTTTTAAACACATTTTGAGAACTAGTCGACATCTTGGACAAAATCAAGTGCTTGATATGAAGACCATAGTTTGTGACACTTGTTATTGTCTTTGGATGCTGTTGCAAATGTGTATCTTTTTACCACTGGACTGAAATTAATATTTCATGATCTCATACTGGACACATATCGCCATCTTAAAATCAGGTTACAGAGCATTCCACAGAAGAAATTTTATGCCTCCAGTGCATGTGCTCTCTTATTCTCTAGGACAGCATTTTGCATATGTTGACATAACAAGTACTACTCCTAACAGCAGCAGATCCTTTAATTGAGACTGACAAAGTGGAATTTTATATGCAGTTTAAACAAAATTCTCCCCAAAAAACATGGGATCTGAAATAGAGAAAAATACAGATTTTTAATAAAGTGAATATACTTTTCCCCTTGGAAATTTTGGCTATGCTTCATCAAATGAGTTCCAATATTGATCCAGGAAACTTTATTAATTTGAGAAAAATTTAACATGACAAAGAATAGTAGCTCACTGCAATTTCAAACACTGTTTAAAGTTTATTTTCATGTGTCTTTCATCTTTTTTTTCCCCTTGATTTATTTGTGTTTATTTTTGTTCTGTTGTTCCTATATATTTCTCACCTGGCTTGTCACAGACGTATGCAATTTTGTTTTAAATGGAACACAGCACAGAAAATCAGTGAGATCCATACAAACTCACTGTTTCTGAGAAAGCATGACATTCAAAACATCTGTATTTGAATTAATAACTGTGGATAACAGTTTCTACAGAAAATAAATGCTGCAGAAACTTAATGGCAAGGTGTCATATTAGACTATGTGTTGATCCTTTTCAGGCTTTTTCAAATTTGTTCATGTGTGTTGTCAACATTACAACAATCATTTATGTCAAAAGATTTCTTTTGATGTTGGCTACTACACAGATTAAAATTTCTCAGTATTTTTTCATTACAAGATTGTTCTTTGGCATTTTTGAGAGCAAAATAATTTCACTGTCAACCCCCGCCCCCCGCCCCCCCCCCAACCAGAATGAGTTCTGCTAAGTGGAGAAGCTGTTCTGAAAAGAAATTGTGAAATTCTCATATTATCTTACTTTAGTAATAAGAATTCATATCTATTCAATACCTACATTTCTCCATGGCTATTCTTATCCAGAGTATATTTACTTAAACTTACATTTATTATATAAATTTCTGAAATAACTTCCATGTGGATCATCTTTTAAGTTGAATCTAGAAAGGGACCCAAAAATTTGTTCACTAAGCAATTGCATTATCCAGTTTATATGTGACTACATTATTGTGCATACTATGTCCTTTTTATTGTACTCATTATCAAAGGGTACCAAAATTTTTCCAAATCATATTATCTGTTTATACATCAAGATTCCTCAGTGATCAACACAGAGGATTAATGAACTAACATATATTCATAAACTCTGAAGAAGACCCTTTCCTTCTTCGTCAGCCACAGCAACTGTAAAAGAACAGATAATGAATCAACAATCCCATAGAAAATTAATTTTTAACAATACAGGCTCTATTCATCCTCCTCTGAAACATAAAAAACTAGAGGATAGGAAGCAACTGAAGTATAATAAAGGAAGATTTAAAAACAGAGGGAGATCTTGGGAGTTTCATAATTTCTGCATCAAATACCATTTTCTTCCAAAGGTATATTACAGCAGCCTTATTATACAAGTCAAAGACCAAAGATCTGAATGTGGGAAAGAATTCCAATATACGCTCTAATTGCAACATATACTTCACAGACTTTACCTTGGCTCTCCAGGCAGGGAGTGGCATTAAACAACTGGACTGTGGGACGAATCATAGAATAATATACATTGAAAAAGATCTTCAAGATCACTGACTCTAACTGCAAACCTACTGCTGCCAAGTTCATCACTCAACCATGTCCCCAAATGCCACATGTACATGCCTATTAAATACCTTGAGGGATGGTGACGGAACCATTTGCCTAGGCAGCCTGTTCAAATGCTTGACACCATTTTAATGAAGGTATTTTTCCTAATATCCAATCTAAACCTTCTCTGGTGGGAGATCAAGATAAGTGAAATACAAAGTTTAATCATACAACTCCATCAGCATTAGGAGATTTTGATTTCCTACTGCATCTGAAAATTCTAGTTCTCCAAAAGTTACATACCAGCAAGTTATCATATGACAGCGCAAGACAATGTCACTCATGCTAGACCCTCTGGTGGGTCAGGAATAACTAATCAGCTAGCCTTACGTTAATAAAAGCCTCATTCTGCAGTCCAGAAGCTCAAATATCTTTGATGTATTTTTTCCAGGTAAGGGTGAATTACCATTGTCAGAATGACACTTGCAATATGCATCCTTCATCTTTGGTGTTGGTAATGTGGTATAATATAATAATTAAATAACAATGCATCAGCAAGAATAGGCACAAGAAATGACACTTGTGAGGGGTTGATCCAGCAGCCAGCTAAAGACCATGCAGCCACTTAACTCACTCTGTCCTTTCTATGGGATGGTGAAGACAATAGAAAAGGGCAAACAGAAGAAAACTAGTGGGTTGAGATAGCTTAACAAGCAAAGGAAAGGGGAGGAAGAAAGAATGAAACAAATCACATGGTTCAAAGGCAATTCCATGTGTACACTGATGCCCAGCCAGCATTTGAATAACTGTCGCTGGTCTCTTTTGGAGCCGCTGGCTCTGTTTTGCCCAGGCTTGCTCGAGAGTGCGACCAGACAGGAAAACTCCCCTGGGTCCTAAAAACCTGGGGAGCAGTGGAGGGGCTTTTTCCCCTTATCACCAGAGAGAGATGATGTCGATGATGGAGGAAATGAGTCAGACCTGGAAGAGGGCAAGCCCAAAGTCTTTATTCCGTCCTGTTCGGACATCTTCCTCAACAGCTCTTGCCAAGTCCTGGCCCAGCCTCGTGTTCTGGGCTTATATCTAGGGGAGGGGCTAAAGCAGGGGACAAACCAACACCCAATGAGGGATAAGGTGGGAGTGGAACAGGGTTGGAGGGACATTCAAAGAAACCAATGGGAACATAAAGGGAGGAACCTCCGCCGCTCTTGCCCTATCATTCGATGTCCCTTACCCAAACTCTCCAGAAGCTGGGAGGAACAGCCGAATGACAGGGCCTGCAGGAGGGGACTGGGTGGGGTGTGGGAGGATGGACAGGGAAAAAAGGGCAAGGACAAACCTTGGGATATAGCATATTCCAGGGGAACAGGGGAGTACAGAACACACCATTATAACAGAAAACCCAATATAAAAATGAAATACAATATGAAAAAAAATAACACAGAGCAACAAATAATGTCTACCTTATGGCAGGGTTTCACCAGAGTTATTTGCAAAGTCTTCTTTGAAAAGTTAAAATAATTAATTCAAATATTGTTGAGGGATAATACACAAAGATATTTGGTCCCTAATGATGAATATAAGATCAGATCATGTATATAGTCCATATATCATAAAATATTATTTTGGGATATTTGCATTAAAAAAATAAAAATAAAAATTAAAAAAAAAAAAAGGTAGTAGTAGCTTCACAATAGTTCTGACTACAGTTTTTGCTTCTGCTGTTCAATATGTCAAATTATAATGCTAATCCTGTCACTTTAATGTATGTGGATATCCATACAGAATAATAGATGTTTCTTCAAAGTTTTGCTTTTGGAAGCTATTATTTCTCCGTACTTACTGCATAGTAAAATAAAAATAAAAATAATAATAATTAAAAAAAACCCCAAAAAATAATAATAAAAAAACCCCTGTAGGTAAAGTTATAGTTGCATGATAATTCTTATATTGCAGTCCCATGTCCTTCCTGTGGTTAACTCTATCTGTAGTGGTGCAAGAGTTGTTTTATTAAGTTATTAAGTTATTTTTGTAAGATTTATAAGTTATTTTTGTAATGGTTCATTCCACTGTACCCCCCTGTTTCCCCCCTATGAGTTAGTTATATAACCGGATGTTATATGTCAATCATTCCCCCCTGCACCTGTCCCTGTCAATCCCCCCTCTCTCCTCATGGTCGCCCTGTCTGTCACTTCAAGACCCTTCCCTGGATTCTGGAAAGATCCAGGAGAGGCGTCGAGTGATAGGCTGGTGCCCAGGGAATCCCCTCCTCCCCTCTTGTGATTCGTTCTTTGTTCTTAAGTTGACACCCCCTGTTACACCCCTGTGTTCCCTGGTTGGCTGACCCGTTGTCAGCCCTCCCCCGTTTATAAGTGGCTGTCAAGCTTTGATCTCTGCTCTCTCTGGGCAGCAGTGGTGTAAGGCGGAGCTCCTTGCCGGACTCCCCTTAATAAACTACCTTCTACCCTGCCTAAAGAGAGATGACTCTTTTTCCGTCGCCGCAGTCGCAACTCCATCAGGTCCACTCGCTGGTGTGGGGAACCAAAAACCCACCAGGAGGAGGTTACTTGCCCTGCCGGTAACCCTGACCGATCCACGCTGCAGCAGTGCAGAACTGAGCTAGCCTGTGGTCAGCGCCTGCTAGGCGTGAGGTACACTGCGACATCTATCCTTACTTGATTCAAAGGGCAATTATTTCCCTTTCAATAAAATTTAATGTTATGGAAATGAGCTCTCCAATAACATAATGCGCAATAATGCCAATTTGAACTAGAAGAAGAAATATTTTCTTGCTAATTGTTAAGGAGGAAAAAAGTTCTCATAACAAGTAAAATCATAATTCAGGTCTTTTAGGAACTTATATTCTAGGTTGTATGGAAGGCTTATGTGAAGGATGGAGAGAGACTACTACTAAATTATTTTTATTACAAAAACATATAGAGTTGACAGATAGGAAGCTTATTCCATAATTTAAAATTCAAGAACATAACACACAAGTCAGTTAGCTCATTGCATAAATTGTGAAAAACATTTGAAGGAACTTTGGCATTGAGTACTAAAGAACATACAGTAACTAACTGTTAACAGCTTATGTTACCCCCCAAAAATTAGTCAGGTCTTTGGAGTAACCTAAAACAATTTCCTAAATTGGCACCCTACACTTTAGTTCCTCATAAAACAGAATTTTCTGTACTTTATGCTAAATAGAGAAAAGAAAAAGAATAATCTCAGAAACCTATAACTTATTTTAAAATATCGAGAAGCACTCAAGGTTGTTCAGGAGAAACATCTTCCTAAGTGATGAGGGCAGGTGGTCTGGCACTTGAAATAAAAGCCTAGATAGGTCTGCATCAATGAAATTTCTAGATTTTTATGGGAGTAGAAATTCTTGAAGCTTTAAATAAAGCAAACAAACACTTCCACTGAAGTTGGTCTGAAATCTCAACTTAACTAAAAGTCAGACGACATATTATGGGTGGTGTCCAGTGTACATAACAAATTACATGCTCTTAATGGTTCCCGGGTCAAATAAATTCAAATTGACTTCTATGTGACTTAAGCTTATACATTGACCTCATTGAGAGTACCCATGTGGTGAAACTGTGAATGCTGGACAAATAAGTTTCATATTGCCAATTACACATCCTAGAAAAGAGCTATACAGGTGAGCTGTAGTTCACCTAAAAAACTAGCAACTGCCACAGTACTTCTGCAAGTTTTGCTGCTAATACAACTCACTGTGCTGTCCTGAAGATTTTTCATGCCATGTCTGAAATATTTAATCTTCCACTTATATTTAGTTAAAAAAAAAAAAAAAAAAAAAAGGAAATGTCTTCATAGTCCTTCAATAAATGGCTTTTTTAATATCTGTTTATATGCCTCCCTCCTTCCTCCTTTGCCTTGTACTATAGTGACTATATCAGGAAAAAGACTGAAAACTAAGTCATTATTGGTTGTACTCCTTTATGCTCTAATAAGTCCAGTTGAGTGAAAGACATTGGAATATACAAAATTAACTATTGATTTATTGACTTAGGATAATGTCCTTGGTATTGATCTGTGATATTATACATTACTTGAATAGAGTGATTATGATAGCTTATGCCTTACTCATGTAATTGAAAGTTGATTTTGGCAAACAAGTATCATCTTTCCATTTATTTGTTTTATGACATTATTTTAACCTGTTTTCATTTGATTTTTTTGAAAGAAGGTGCAGACATATAAAAATTTGTAGCTTCAACCAAGAATGTCACTAAATACCATAGCAGTGAAAGCTTTCCATTTTCTTTTTCATAAACTGAATTTTAAATACTCTACAGAATGAATAAAACTGTCACGAAGTGGAGGAAATGGAGATTAAGAGGAAGTTAAAGATTGGCTTTCCAGTGACATTTGTGAACAGAAGACAGATCACTGTGGTAAAGATCCAGGAAGGCAGTCCCAGATGGTGTGCTTTAAGTTTTGCCTGCAGTGAGGAGGCTGGACAGACAAAACCAGGGATGGCAGGGAAAGAAGTGAAGAACTTCACAACATAAGGAAGAAACTGGAGAATTGTGGCCTACTTGTGGAAAGCATAACCCTAAATTTGATTTGTGCACTGTATGGAGACTAGCATTATGTCTGAGGTGGGAAATGAAGAGTTCGTACCTTTGAAGGCATTCAGAGACTGGAAGTGGTATTACAGAGATTTGGAACTACAAAAATATCATTGATTCATAAGGAAGGGAATTCTAAAAAAGGATATTTAGCTGCCGAGAAGTACATTATGGCATGTACTTAGCAGACTTATAGAGCAGAAGGTCATGGAAAGGTATGGGTCCACAAGGAAATTATTCTAAAATAACTTAAATGGTGACATTCATAGGCGTTCAGTCACGCTCTGAAAGCTTCCCACATATATATCCTTGCCACACAACACACAATAATTAACTGGAAGAATTACATAAATATGGAATAAAGACTCCATATAGCTGGAGGGGGTTCCTTTCGCTTAAAGCATAGGAAATAGTTTTGCTCCTGAATGTTTGCTTTTCTTGAAAAAAAGGGGAATGTTACTCCCTCTGCATCAGTTATGAATTACACTATGGTGTCTCTTTCACAACAAAATAAGTTCTGCAGGAATAAGAACAGTCCCTTATTTATACTTGTATTTGTACAACTGAAATCATGTATTAATATTTGTCATATGAAGACTAGGAGGTAAATTTCTAGTTTCATTAGGTCTAACTGCTAACCTCTTCAGGCTTGGGAAAATTACATAGCACTTGGAAAGGAAAATAGCCCAGAGAAAGATTTGTTATCCTATTTATTTTGGTTATTTTAGAGTTCTCTAATCTGTCCTCCTTTAGATTTTAATATTCTGTTCCAAGGATTCTGACTTAATTTTTTTTCACTGTGGGTGTAATGAGTCACGGAAACAGGTTACTCAGAGAAATTATGGGCTCCCCGTCCCTGGAAGGAATATGATCTAGTGGAATGTGACCCTTCTGAGGGTCCATATCTTGCAGTATTGTTTATTTATTTGTTTTTTCATTATCATCTGACCCTTGTCCTATTTTGCTTATGACACTGGAAGAGAGGGAGTTGAGAGCACCCATGACAATTTACTAGGTCTTGTACTAATAGGCACTGAGTTACTTGTTGTAAGAGTCAATTGCTCTTATTTATGTTGCTTAGCTATCCTTTTCCACATTAAAAAAAAACAAAAAAAACAAAACAAAAAAAAAAAAAAAACAACAAAAAATCAACCCCCCCAAAAGAA
Organism: Hirundo rustica; assembly: GCF_015227805.2. NCBI lineage: Eukaryota > Metazoa > Chordata > Aves > Passeriformes > Hirundinidae > Hirundo > Hirundo rustica. Next base: position 89,484,761 of record NC_053452.1, read on the forward strand.
TTCTGAATTACATTGAAGATATTACTGCAGTTGTATAGAATCTGTTTTATTTGCATAACATATAATTCTGAAATATGCTGAGATATTTCCCAGAAAAAGACAATTTCAAGATTATTCTAATAACTTATCCTTTTACAGGAGAATTGACTCTGAAAGCACTGGGAAAACATTTCATTTATTTAGTAAGTATTCATATTAATTGATTTCTGCAGGTCTATTATGGAATTGTGAAAAGGAGAGATTATCAGTGGGTTTGACTGAAACCAAAGCTCTTGACCAAAATTTCCTTTCTGAATAATCATGATAGCCTTTTATTATTTCTTCATTACTCTCTCACTTTACTTCAAGTCCTGCCCTCAAACACATTTTGTAAGGGCTATTGAAACCCTGTGCAGGGACACACTTGCACATACACCCATCAGAACTTAATCAGGGTTAACCAGAAGCTTTCTGAAGCAGTAATTACATATGCATTTCCTTCTCTGAGACATGATGCCAAGGTTTTAAAAATAGTTAGGCAACTTCATCACCTTTTGGATCTGTTATAAAAAAAGAAATCTTGTTTAGAGTTCTTTGCTAACATTTTTGATAATTTATGAATATTTTATGCTAAGGCAAAGACTTGATATATTACATAATGCATAAATGCACTGTTTCAGTACGGCTTTAATACCAGCTAGCATCTCCTGAATGTCTCAATAAGATACATTTCCATCCAGATTAATTTTGTTCTAGCCAGACAGTGGATCTCTCATATTTCAATCTAGTACTGTTTTTGAGATTAATTTGTTTAGAAATATGTTTCTGTTTATAGGTGACGCAGATTATTTGAAGCTTCACCACATTAACATAGACTTACTTTCTTAAAAAATATCTATAATGTAGTCTGCAGTATAAATACCACTGCAATTTCCCTGGGAAAAAAATCTGAATTTCAGGTTTGGTTTTCACTCATTCACACATGAATTCACACATAGCTCAGTGGAACTATTGAGTGTTTGGAGAACAAGCATGACTGAGATAACAGAGGTGACATGGAGTAATTCTTTGCATTTCACTTATGTTTTGGCTTTTGGTTTTGGTTGTTTGTTTTGGGGGTTTTTTTCCTTGTTTTTTTCTAATTGAGGAAATGCCAATTAATGTGATGATTTTTATTTAGGAATTGCTAGACCTTCTGTAGTGGGAATAATAAAAAAGCAAACAAACTACCAAACCCAAAAACAAACCAAGAAAAAAGTATAAGAATTCCATCAGAAATCCTCTTGAGGTGAAATCAATAAGCAACAAAACATGAAAAGAATTTATGAATTTTATCATATTTTTTATTTAATGACTACGCAGAACAGGTTCACTGTCCTTGTAGCAGATGTGGGATTGGGAGTTATGCCAAAAAAGTGTCCAAACCAGCTGAGCCTGAAGCATTCAGCAGCGCAACAAAAAACAGCAAGTGACAGTAGAGAAGGACTCCATGCTGAGAATGAAGGCCCCCATCTGCCAGTACTACCTGTTGTTTAAGTAGGATTGTTGCTTTCCAAGAGCTCGGATTTGGAGTGCTGTGGTGAGACTAACAAGGCTTGCCCAGCCCTGGGGCTATCATCTCGTGCTGCTCTTCCATGTAAGTACTAATGATATGGCCAGTGCAGACCTGGAACACAACACAGGTGACTCCATGTCTCCAGGGGCATGATAAAGGACATGGGTGCTCAAATGTTTTTCTCTACAATCCTGACAATGAGAGGAAGTGCTTGAGAGACTGTGGATAAATCCTATTGGTCAACAACTGCTTACATAACTGGTATTGATAACAGAATTTCATCTTTCAGGACCATGGCACCTTATCACAGGATTGAGGCTAGGAAGGTGTGGGATTGACTGGATCAAAAGGGACAGAAGCATCTTTGGCAACAGATTGGCTAACCAAAATCAAGTGAAGAACTGATACACTCAGTTGTCAAGCAAAGGGTACAAGTGATAATCCTGTTAGGACTGCAGAAGGCCCACTTCTCTCAATACACAAAAAATAAGAAGGTGTCATGAAAGACAAGAAAATAAGGACAGAGTGATGAAAAAAACTATCACAATTTTCTAAGTAATTAGTCCGACTGTGTGCCCATCTGAGGTGCCAGTACATTAACCCCTGCATCACCCTAGCAAGTAAAGAAGACAGACAGACTTTTCTCTGCCCACAGTGGTTCCCAGTCAAAGAGGCAAAGGCCACAAACTTAAATAATGTTGGGTCCATTAAAATGTAAAGAAAATATTTTTTCCTGTAAAGGTAACTCTGAAATAGATTGCCTGAAGGTGAAATATCCATCCCTGGATTCAATAGAACCCAGCTGGATGAGGTTCTGAGCAGCCTGGTATAGCTGACGCTGCTGTAAACAGGACAGGGGAACTACACAATCCCTAGACATCCCTTCAAGGGTCCACTTATGTATGATTTTCCAATACAGAAACTTGATACCTCACCAAAATACCTACAGTTTAATATATACCTTTCACTACAGTAGTATAAATCTTTATTGGAATGATTTACAGATATAGAAGAAACAAAAATAGTATCCTAGAATCGCATTGCAGAAATATTTTACATTGAGAATTGATAAAAAGGTGGATCACACTTGTTGAAATCAGTTGGGTCACAGAAATTTATGTCAGCAGAAAGTGGCACTAAAATATCTCCATTAGAAAATGCAGCAGTAGTTTATTTAACAACTGTTTGACTTGAGTGCAAATGAGTATACAAGGATAGAAAATGTAGGTCCTTTTGATACAATCGTAGAGTTAAAACATTTAAGATTGACTTGTGTGAGGATAGAATCAGACTTTCAGTTAGTTGTGACTAGATTATATATGACTTTAGGTCCCATTTCTATACTTTTCTTGCTTAAACAAACAGCGTTCTGTAAATGGTTCTGTAAATTTAGTTACGAAGGCACTTCACTGAAAGCGTGAAGTAGTCACAGTGGGGACATCCTTTGTAAACATAGTATGTGTTGATCAGAGCACAAGGCATCAGAAATTTAAACCCATTTCAGATTCCAAAACTTGAAAAGGAAAAAATTCTGTCCTTTCCACGCATATTTTATAATAGGTTATTTTATAACCTGAATTAAGGGTAATGCTACATTAGCAAGCAGCACAGATTACCCCAGAGTGAAAATATGGGCGCTGACACATTGCTGCAAACTATATACTTGTTTGGAGGGAAGAGCTTGCTACTTTTTGGACTAACGGAGAGCATTAGGTAGGCACATTTTCGGCTTCAGTTTCTTTCAAAAGTGATTGGATTTGTATGCACAGAGACCACTGTATGGCAAAGCACAATTAATTGAGGATGACTGAGAAATTCATATCCAAAACTTAGTCCTTGGGTAATCTAAAACATTAGTGAGTCTGGACCATAAGAATCATGACAACAATAAGCATATGAACACATGGTTGGTTTTAAATTGCTTTGGCCAACAGATTCATAAGGAACAATCTTCTGAAACAGCAGTTTGTGATCTCAGTATGGACAACAGCTTGGAAATCTCTGGCTTTAAGTCTGTCCCTCATTAGTCAGCTGAGATACTCAAATTAAGTGTAAATGTACTGATTGCCTATAAATGTTGTCCATATGTTTGTCTGGTTTTGTGCCCACTAGAAAATCAGTGATCCATTTAACAGAGCCAGACAAAACATGCCAAGTGATTGAAAGGGTTTAACTCATATTGGTCCATAACAGTGCATGTCACACCACTTCAATGAAACCCAGCATTTGTGCTCCGAAGAAACTCTGCATATTGTCCCAAGCCCTATAAAATGTCAGAAACTAAATTTACACTGTTCTGACTGACAATCTGCCTGTTGGCGGAGGTATACTATTGAACTGAACTGAACCATGAAGGATCCAGCTAGTTGTTAGCACTGCAATGACAAATACCACAGAAAGAACCATATAATTTTTTTTGAGAGGTGAGTGCCTTGATGCTTTAGGTAGCTTCACCGCATGACTAGCTTGACTTATATTTCTGTGCAACATCTGTCTTGATGTAGTTTAGTTAGTGATATAAAATACAAGCCTAGTTAGGAGTTATTTTCAGTTCCTTCATTCTGAGTACTACAGACAAAGATATTTTGTTTCTTGATACGAGTTCCTTGAGGTGCTGAGTAGTGTTAGAGAACCTTGCTCAAATGCAATCACAGAAAGAAAAGAAAGAAAGAAAGAAAGAAAGAAAGAAGAAAGAAAGAAAGAAAGAAAGAAAGAAAGAAAGAAAGAAAGAAAGAAAGAAAAAAAGAAAAAGAAGAAAGAAGAAAGAAGAAATAAATAAAGAATAAAGAACAACAGAAAAAAGAAATAAAAAAGAAGAAAGAAAGAAAGAAAGAAATACACGAACAGAACGAAAGAAATAAATAAGAAAGAAATAAAGAACGAAAAGAAATAAAGAAAGAAGAACGAAAGAAAGAAAGAAAGAAAGAAGAAAAGAAAGAAAGAAAGAAAGAAAGAAAGAAAGAAAGAAAGAATGACCACTGGTGGAGGATTGCAAAAGTGTTCAACTGGTCTGACTATTTTCAATTTGTGAGTGCATAGGCTATATCTGAAATGTCCTTTGAAACAGATATCTGCACTTTACGGACTTCGTAGAACAATTTTAGGATCTGTGAAACTGTTAGCAATTTCTCATGTAAGATTAATATTATGAGATGATTTATGGTTTTATTGTTTGCAGACTCAAATAAAATATATGCAGTATTTTTAAAAATAACCTCAGAAATATCAAACTTCCTCTTAAAATTAGCTTAGTCGTAAAATACAAATATAGTGTAAGACACTGAGTTTCAAATATTAAGCTGATTGAGGATGGAAGAGTTAGGGGGTGTTTTGTTTTCCTTGTTTTGTTTAGTTTTTGTTTTGTTTTATTTTGAGGTTTTTTTCATCTTTTGTTAGGGAAAACAATGCCATATTTTGTACAGTAGTGAAAAGCACAATACACTTTTTGATTTACTCTGTTGCCACTTGCTGTTTAGTTATACATCTGGGATGACTGTCACTAAATGATTTCTGAATAGGTCTAAAACTGAAAAGCATTTGCAAGCAAAAGTCCCAATGCTACAGAGAACAAAAATGCACATTCTGCGTGTGTACCCACAGGGGAGAGACACAAAAGGCATATCAAAGAGCCTGGCATTTTCATTTTATTACCTAGGCAGTATTCCCAGTCTCCTCTGGCTGTGGACATATGCTTTTTAGTCATGTTGTGATAGTTGTTTCATGCTTGAGGAATGAACAATAATTGAGACACCGTTTTTTACATGCTTTAAATATGTCAGCTGCATTAATAACTGTAATTATGAACAGTAGGCCAAGTACACCTTTTCACAGTACCCGCTACCATGTAGAAACTCAGATCTTCCACCTCAGCCTTCATTATGTACACCTGCAGCTTCCAAGTTCCCATCTTTATATTACTTTTGTTGGCATTGGCTGTATTCCCAGTTTGTTTACCTACCTTCCTGGCTGTCAGATTTCTCCACTTAACCTTTGTCAACTAAAAGAAATCTATACTATTTCTATTAGTACCTGTGTGCCTTTCATTAAGAGAGATTAAAAAAAATTAGGTTTGTTCTATGTAACAATGGGAGAGAAAGAAACCAAAGGAAGAGAAAGGAACTGTGCAAAAGAAACAAGATTTTTAGTGTGATCTTTTAGCAATAAAAACATACCTTTAAAAAAAAAAAAAAAAAAAAAAAAAAGGAGAAATTACAATACTAATCATGGCTTACAGCATTATGAAGAATTAATTAATAACTGCACCAAAGCCACCACCAGTTTAGGGGAAGTTTTTGGAGTCTCCATTCCCAACTGCTCTACATGATAGAAATTTAGACAAAATTTGGGTTTAGACAAAAATAAATAAGCTCAAATAAATGCATATCAGGGAAAAGAAAATCTGGAATTTATTTTAAAACTGGGTAATTAATACACAATAGTTGTTTGATATAATACTAGTTTTGATCCAGTTGAACTGTACTGAATGTCACGGATGCTAAGAAAATCCAGACTTTTACAGTCTTAGGCTTTTCTCCCCTGTCTTTACTGAATATATCTGCTCCTTAAAATCATTGTCTTAATTTCTATTTTTTTGAATTGCCCCAATTATTTCACTGCTACTGTCAGATGTATATTTTTTTTCTTATGATGCTGTTGATTCTCAACCCCGAAATTTCTTTGTTTCTGAACTGTCAGATAAGCAGAACACATCAAACACAGCCTTTGATATCTTTCTTATCTATATCAGAATATCTTTCTTATCTCTTTTTCTCTCTAACCTGCAGGTGAGAGAAAAATGCACTGCTAACTTAATTTTCTATGTCAAGGGCTGATCCCAGACAGCAGCTAAGCACCAGAGAGCTTCTTGCTCACTCCACATCCTTGTGAGGGGAGGAGAGAATTGAAGGGCTAAAAGTAAGAAAACTTGGGGGCTGAGAAAAGTTTAATGATTGAAATGAAATCATTAGAGGGAGAGAGAAATTAAATCCAAGAAAGACAAGTGATGCAAATGAAACCAGTTGCTCAGCACCAACCAACCAGCCTGTTGGCCAGCCTCTTCTCAAGCAGTAGACCTCTGGCCAGTTTTTTTACCAATTTTATATGCTGTGCAAGGCATCACAACTGTCCTTTGGTCAGCTGTGTCCTCTTACAGCCTTGTGCCCCTCAGCCTATTCAGTAGCAGGAGAGCATGAGAAGATGGAAAGTTTTTGACTTAATGTCAGCCCTGCTCAGCAACAACTAAAACATCAGTGAGTCATCCACATTATTGTCATACTAAATCCAAAACACAGCATTACACGGGTTACTAGGAAGAAAATTAGCTCTATCCCATCCAAAACTAGGGACACTGCATCAAGGATAATTAGGAAATATCATTCTCCAGAAATGTAAAAGTCACAGCAATGCTTATGTGGTTATAGCTGAGAAAATGTATATTGGGAGTGTCTCCAGAACATGGCTAGAATCATAGAATCAGCTACAGCAGAAAACACCTCTAAGTTCAAGTCTGACTTTTAATCCAGCAGTTCCAAGTCCTCTACTAAACTATGTCCCTCGGTGCCACATCTACACAACTGTTAAATACCTTCAGGGATGGTGACTCAACTACATCCCTGGACAGCCTGTTCCAGTGCTTGATAACCCTTTCTTTTTTTTTTTTTTTTTTTTTTTTTTTTTTTTTTTTTTTTTTTTTAATTATTTTTATTATTATTTATTTTATCTTTTTTTCCCAGAAATCCCATTAAAAGCTTCCCTGTTGCAACTTGAGGCCACTTCATAATTTCCTGGTGTGTGTAACTTAGAAGACACCCATTTCTACATTATTAACTATGCTTTCAGGTAGTTGCAGAGATGATTTGTTACTTACAATAATAAGTAAACAAATATTCTTTATTCCTGTTCAGAGTATGCATTCTTAATGAAATAACAAAACAGCAAGCCATTCTGGTACACTTCTTACCAATTACCTCTTGATTTCTCAATGTACAGATGTTACAGAGCTCAGCTGTGTTTTCTTCAGCTGTATTATCTTTCCAACCCTCTTCAATTCCCTATCTGTCTTACCTATCCTATTTTTCTTTCCCCTATTTAAATCTCTCATTCAGTTCATCCCCCCAGGATCCACCACCATCTCCTCATATTCCTATCAGGTTTGCACTTCCAATTTGGGGTTTGTTTTAGTTTGTTTGTTTGCTTTTCCTGTTGGCTTATATCCTTCAGAATCATCCCATTAGCTGCAATGGCTGAACAAATTCACCCTTCACCAGTTCCCACCAGGACTTGGGTAGGATTCCTTGAGTAGATGAACAGGCTGCACAGGCTACATCTTTAGTGGTGCAGAGGAGGGAGAAGAGAGAGAGAAGAGGGTGAGTAAATAGAGCAAAGAAAGAAGAGAGAGAAGAGAGAAAAAGAATGAGAGGGTCAGTGGCCTAATAATGACACTATTGCAATCATACCAACAGGAAAAGAAAAACAATATATCGCATTTGTAAAAAAAATTCAGTCACAAATAATCTTTTTGTGTGGTTTATTGATGAATTGTATTCCAGAAATATGCTGCTTAAACAGGGCTAGTGGGCACAGTGTTTGCAATGCCATTAAAATATGTGTGAGCCTCCTGAAGTCCTATAGGCAAGCACCTTCAATATACAGAAATAGAACTTCATTAAAGTAATAAGAGGCAAACTCCAGGAAGGCCAGAAAAATGCAAATTGCAAAAGATTGCCCTTAATAAGATCAAGATCTCCCAGGGAGTGGAAATGAGACAGAAAAAGTTATAGCTAAGATTAAAAATTTTTACAGCCTTATAAGATTAGAATTAAAGTCTTTAAATTTCCTGCTATCAGAGAGAAAAGCCTTTTTTTCCTCTCATATGAAATATGAGCTAACAGGTAAAGAGTGGTTAACCTCTACCATACCAAATACAGTAGAACCATAAAATCCAAAGTAGTAATTTCTTAAAGTATTACGTCTCTAAGCTCACAGTATAGTCAACTTACAGCAGAAGTTATTTATATTTTATTGCCTCATCCTAAATAATACTAAAATTAATTTTGACTATGTATTAGGAAAATAGAGGAAGAGAGGAAGACAGCTCTTAACATTTGAATGTTTTAAGTAAAGAAAGTATTAAGTAAAGATTTTATTGAAAGAATACTCTTCTCTTTTCTCTTATCTGTACAAATGTTTCATAATGGAAATTTCTTCATTAATGGTCCTTTAGTATGCTGAAAAATCTGTAATTACCTGTATTTTTCAGGAAAAGGAGAATCACATTACTAAGTTATGGAGGTAGCAGTCTTAAAATCACAATCTGATTCTCAAGACAAAGTGTGACAAAGACATTCTAAAGCAGAGAGGAAAAACAATCATTTTTAAAAATGGGGAGGGCTGGTAATACTCCTATCCCTCAGTTTTCTGGTCTGTCTCAATTTTTACAGTTCCCTTTTCTCTCTCTCTCTTCCTTGTAGGAAACGGCATCTATAAAATAGTGGTAACCCTTGGCAAATTGAAATGTATCTCTTTTATTTAATGTCCAACAACCTCTTTATTATTTTTTTAAGTAATATAGAGTTTTAAGAAAAAAACTCAAAAGTAAACTCTCATTGATTTTTCAGTTCAATAAGTTGGATTACAAAGGAGTGCTTTTACTTGATTTTTGGTGACTTACTTCTAAATTGTGTTATGCAACAAATGAATTAGACTGTTGGACACAGTTTGTGCCTTTCCCAGAAAGCACTGATTCTTATATCAAGTTATTCTGAGATCATAAGTATTACAGAAATTCTCTTTCAATCAGAAGCTGCTATGAATTTTTCATTTGTGGATGCAGCTATCATTAGGTGACCCTGATAAACAGACTGATCCAAGTTTTTACTGTATGAACCAACTTCAGTTATGCATTATCAACTAGATGCATACTCATAGTTTTGGTAGTGGAAAGCTGTGAGTGAAGAAAAGGTGAAAAGAGTGCTGAGATTTAGTTTCCAATACAGAGCATATGTATCAAATGCAAACGTCTGAAACACAGCCTTTTTTTTTTTTTTTTTTTTTTTTTCCTTTGGTCATGGAGTAAATTCTAGAAAATTGAGCTGTGTTTATTGCCTCAGAATCTGGGGACACTGGAATTTCTGTGTTGGGAAACCCAAGCTGCCTGGTTCCAGGCACCCACTGTCCTTCCAGGAGCTGTGTCACTGGGCTCCGAATGACAAAACTCTTGACAGGAAAGATGCTAAATCTCACAAAGATATGCACATTACCTGGGCATTAGCAACTGTCTAGATATATAAGGTAAACACTTGGGGAAGTTTCCACTATATTTTAAACTGTGCATATTGTTCTAATTAAAAATGTAGAGAATGATGGCATATCTCTGAAAATAGGCACAGCCAAGCCACAAGAGTTGCCAATTCAGGTGAATGTGGATCCATCTTCTCATTCTTCTGAATGATTTTCCTGTAATGTGCTTTATTATAATGAAATGTTCTATAAATTTAAAGTAGGATGAGTGAAAGTTCAAAAGAGGAGACCTGACATCAAATAACGTTTTCAAAGTCTGGGCACTTCTAAGGATATTTAGTTTGAAGTATTTTTGGAATAGCCTGTTTCTTTAACTTATCCCTATGTTTGAGCCGGAGGCTGGCAAAAATGACACTTTTGTGCTGATTGAAGTGTACTGATGTGATAATGGTTGTATGCTTAAGGTATAAATTTGAAAGGATTGTTATGTTAAGGCAGGAGATAGCTTTGTTTTAGGGAAACCAGTAGTTGATCTTCTGCATTTTCTTACTTTATTTAAGAAGTTACCAGCTGCAACACCAGGTTTGTTATTCAAAAGCAAGGTGTTATTTCTGTCTGTCAGTACCTAAACTATTCCTTTGGAATATCACAGTTAATTCCCACAGCTCTCCTGTTACCTGAGATCCAGGAGCAAACTGAAAGCTTTGGACAAGCTTTTAGGAGGGTCAAGTTCCTGTCAGTTCTTTGGTTTAACAGAAATGTGTTCATGACCTTTCACCAGTCATTGAACAATTGAGCTAAACGTCAAACCAGATACACTGATCAAAGGCTGATACTCAGATGTCTGTCACTAGCTGGATTAGTTATTTGGTTTATTTTTGCACAAACGAGTTAAGGCTGTTGTTTTTCATTAGTTTCCCTGTACTGTTCAGCACCTGTCATGTTGAAGATGGTTTGATTGGCACATTTCCTAGTATCACAGATTCTGTGATTCTGTGATTTCCTAGTAAGCTCTCTAGGAGAGGAACAAAAGAAAGGTATAAACAGAATAAATGGCAGAAGTCAAGAAGAAGAGACAACCAACCCCCTCCCCCCCCCACACACACACTTCTCAACAATTATTAATTATGTAAGTGTTCTCAAACTGACTTTGGTTTGTTGTCATAAATTTATTTGATCCTGGATTGTGCCAGTATCAAGGTGTGTTTTTTTGTTTTTTTTTTTTTTTTTCCTTAAAGTCTTCATCTTTCCTATGAAAAATCTTTCTTTTTTCACATCAACCTTTAAAACGCTTTGACTGTAACGTTTGTTTATACTAATGATTGTTCTTAAATACCTCTAATAGTCCTCTAACGTTCATATTTCTTGTAGCATCTCATAAAATAGCATTTTGAATTTACTGAAAAGTATAAATTCACAGAGATTTGGATTTGTTATCGAGTATTTTTGCTTTTTTTCTGCAAACATATTACATACATGTTTAACATTGCCCATATTGAAATGGAATATCAGGGTCAATGCTAGTAAAAGCCATGTTGCATGTTTGCATGCCTAAGCATGTAACAGATGAATCTCCACACAGAAAACTAACTCCAACAAGATTTACACTGGACTGTCATCTCTGAGAAGTCATGGAAATAACTGATACAATTGTGAAGGCATAGGCCAGAATTTATTTGCATGTTAAATGTGACATGAAATCTAAAATAATTTTAAGAGAAGCCTCTTACTAGCATTAACTGTGATTCAATTTTAAGACAACTAATCTTTCACCAAAATATACTTTTATAAAAAGTGTCATTTTAAAATTATCAATATCAAAATTGACAATAATTAAGATTTTTTAGCAAAGCACCATTCCATGAAAAGGTTGTGTGTAGAGACCTGCAGTGAAAATAACAAGTGTTCCTGTTCTTTGTGGTTAAAAATTATAGTACAGTTCATTTGCAGTTATAAATACGCAGCATGTCTAGATACCAGCCATATTTCAAGCCAGAACTTGCACTGAATGAAAATGTAAGCTTCTCTTTACTACTGGTGTGCCATTCAAATATGATGAAAATCTTACTTTTTTGCATATACTGATTAAATTATTTTAATATACACAGAATTGCTACAGTGTAAAAAAAAAAACCCACTAAAACTTACCAAACTTTACTTGTATCAACTGTTTTAAATATACTTTCCCATTAATTTAACTTCTTCATTATTTAAAATGTTAGAGAGATAAGCAAATTAAAAATGTTCTTTGTTTCTCCTGTAAATGTTCCTGTTTCTCCTTAAAATCTGAATTAAAGAAAATCTTGTTCAACATTTATATCAGACGATACATAATTTATAATAACTTGGGGTACAAAAGAATGTGAGTGGTTTGGAAGAACAAATAAATATACTGGTCAGCATTTTTAAGACATAACTGTATAGGAAAAGATATATAAATAAAAATAGAGATTTAGAAGTCTTTAAAAATACCTAGTGTTACCTAATGCTACTTCAACTTCTGTAGATAGCTAGTACTCAATGTTATTTACATTAGATTTTTCATTTGCTTAACACAACACATTACACAGGCTCTGTAACTTATGTAGCAAGAGTAAAATAGAAAGAAGCTTTATTTTTTAATAAAGTAATACATAAGAATATATCAGCTAGTGGTTCTAATAATAAGATTCAGTAACTAATTTTGGTAATTTTTAAATAATAGTCACTGTTAATATATTAATTCTTCCTACAACCTGTGAAGAACAGGTAAATAATTCATTATCAGAAGACAGAAAAGTAGTGTATTTGCTGGACTTCACTCTGCATAGGTCTTGTTTTTGCTCAGAATTTCCATAGTAAAAATGAAAGTAAATGTTAAACCAAATGAAGATGTACAGATATCCTGGTTTTGTTTTGTTCTGCTTTGTTTTGTTTTTAACAAGCTTGCTTATTTAGGATATAAATGCAAACAGACTTGCACAATGAAAACAATGCCATCATGACTAATGGGAATCTAATTTTGTCAGTTAATATGTATGATTATGCAAATGGTTAAATCAATAATAACCTAAAAGTAAAGCCCTAAAGTAGTAACTCAGAAAAGACCCTTAAATTAATAAAAAAGGCTGTATAAATAATGTTAGGATCTCGATATGGTTTAGAGCAATTGCAAATATGGTTTCACAGATGCTTACATTTTTATGTTCACATTTATTTCACAAGGTTAAATGAACTGCTGCTAGTACTAACAAAATGAAGTTGCATGACGGTTTTCTGTAGGAAAAAAAGCCCTGATTCCTACAGACAAGAGTTTTGTTATGGGTTTTCTATAGAGGCTGGAGTACATCTCCTATTATGTGGCAATGATAAGAGTCTTACAATAGGTTCATCTTCTTTGGCCTTAATGGAAAGAGCATTGCACCCCAAGAAACAGTCTGGCAGAAGAACTTGGAACACACAGAATAAAGGGATGTTTCTATGTTTCCTTTTGTGTGTTTCTGTTTCTAGGTGAGGTATTTTTTGTTTTCTCTGTGAATTAAAAACTTTTCAATTCCCCCCAAACATGCTCAAGTACGTGCGTATCTTTAAGAATTAAATTGATTCCATTTTTTTCTCTAGACATGGAAAACATATCTGGAGTATATATCTATATGACAAAAATTCTGCTCAACCTATATATACACAGGACAGGCTTGAAGATTTCCCTTGTTCTTAATTCAGATATTTGTTGTGTGTGTTGAACATTTTTTATTGCAGTTTCTGTTTACCAGATGTTCAGCTGCCATTTCCTAGTGAAGTAACATTGTCTAAGGCTTAAGGAAATGATTAATTCTTCATTTACAGTGTTGAAGAAGGGGAAATATGCAAATGTTCTTAAATGGCACTTATGACACACAGAGTTAATTGGACCAAGACTTGCTCATGTGCATATGTGGTTCTCGGTACGTGTGCAAGGGATCAGAATTTTTTACCCTAGCTGTTAAAATCTGTTCAGTGTAAAAGTCTTCCCTGCACTGTGTTTCATTATATCTCTTTTATTTGATGATGTTTATTATTATTTGTCGTTATTAAAACAATGGCATTGTTTTACAAACATGTCCAGAGAAGTTGTCTCACTATTATTAAGCCACTCTGAGAAGTTGCAGGCCAGCCTTCAGACTTGATAAATCTTCACATAGCTTACTCCATTCTGGGTACGTGCAAGATTTTATCATATCACCTTCCTGCAGCATTCCTCCTAATGAAGCCCATGATGCTCTCAGCCTTCTTGGCCACAAGGGCATACTGCTGACTCTTGTCTAACTTGCTGTCCACCAGGCCTCCCAGGTCCTTCTCTGTAAAGACTTGTGTCTATCAAAACCCTTTTTATCTGCTTACATGTAGTTTATTGCAATATTTCACTTTCACTTTTTGTAAAACTATACAGAGATGAAATAATGTGTAAGAATTTTTAGTTTTTTCTGCACATATGCATGATATACATAAATGTGAGCAATGTTTTGTGCTCGATGCAACAATCTTCATGTAGTGAAAAATCTGCAAAAACAGAATTTCAGCATTTGATTGACAGATAATTTTAGTGAGACTAGAAAAATACTGCTGCTTTCTAAACAAAACTGTTTGTGAGCTTCCTTTCACTTCTCATTTTGTAATCCATTTCTGGAAGAGATTTTTGGAAACAAGTTGTTATCTCACATTCCTAGAATAAATGAAAAGCTAACCTGACAATAGAACAGTTCTGAAGAGGTATCTGATTGTTACTCATGGATATAGATTAATAATGCCTACTTTTTCCCATTTGACACTGATAAATATGCAGATAACCGAGATATTTGAGTGTGGCTATTATCACAGATCACAGAATATTCTGAGTTGAAAGGGTCATACAAGGATCATAAAGTCCAACTCCAAAGCAAATGGCCCATATGGGAATTGAACCTTGGTGTTATTAGCACCATGCTGTAAACAACTGAGCTAATCTTGGGGTCAATATATAATAGGAAACACCAACATGTGGACTAATAATGTAATTTGTCTCAAGTATATTTTCTTCTCTCTTTCTTTGGCACAATTCATAGCAAATTATTTTCTTTCCAATTTGATCTCTCTCTATTACATTTCAAAAGAACAAAATATTTTTACAAAATCTTTGTCTCCTATAATAAAGTTATTAATATTGGAAAAAACTTTAAAATCAAGTCCAACCATCAGTGCAGCACCACCACGTTCACCAAACCATGTCCTCAAGTGCCCTATCCATATGTTTTTTGAAAACTTAAAAGGATAGTAACTCAATCACTTCCCAAAGTACCCTGTTCCAAAGCTTGACTATTCTTTCAGCTAATAAATTTTTCCTAGTATCCAAACTAAACTTCCCTTGGTGCAACTTCAGGCCATTTCTTCTTGTTTTGTCACTTCTTACCTGGGAGAAGAGACTGACCCCCGTCTTGCTACAACCTCCTTTAAGATAATAGTAGAGGCACATAAGGTCTCCCCTGAGCCTCCTCTCCTGCAGACCAAACAACCCCTGCTCATTCATCCACTCCCTCTAGGACTCATTTTCCAGACCCTTCAACATTTCTGTTGCCCTTCTCTGGATTCAGTCTAGCACCTCAACATCCTTCATGTAGTGAGAGGCCCAGAATGGGACACAGCACTCAAAGTGTGGCCTCAGCAGTGCTGAGTGCAGAGGGAAAATCACTGCCCTGGTCCTGCTGGCCACACTATTGCTGGTACAGGCCAGGATGCCACTGGCCTTCCTGGCCACCTGGGCACACACTGACTCATGTTCAGCTGCTATCAACCAACTCCCCCAGGTCCTTTTCCATAGGGCAACTTTCCAGCCACTCTTACCCCAGCCCGTGGCACTGTCTGGGGTTGTTGGGCCCAAGAGCAGGAATCAACACTTGACCATGTTGAACCTCACACAACTGGTTTTGGCCCATCGATCCAACCTGTCCAGATCCCTCTGAAGAGCCTTCCTACCCTTCAGCAGACCAATATTCCCACCCAACTTGGGTGCCCATGTTCCATGCCCTATCTTAACTCAAAAAGATACCCTTCAATTTTATTTCCTGACTTTTAAAATTTATCTCAGTGGATTTAGAACATCCATGTCACAGAAATCATGGCTGTGTCCCAGGCAAGCATAGAAATGATGTTTACCAACGTGAGCACAAAACAAGTGGAATGAAGTTAGGAAAATAAAAATCACAAATACACTATGTACAACTTGGTTGGTGCAAAAGTTGATTTGACCAGATATAATAGAATATACATGTAAATAATTTCATTTAAAGTACTGGTATCAGTGGAGCTGTTCCACACTCCAGGCTAATTACACTGAGTGTGACTTTAAATTGTTAACTTCCTTTCTTTTTTGTTATCCTTGCTCCAATGAAATATTTCAAGCTTTTAATTTTTCAGGAGACTGTAAGAGTATCATTACAGAAAGGTCTGGGTCAACTGCTCAATCTCAACTCCCTTCAGAGCTCTGACTCTTATTTTATTATATTTTTAAAGTGTATTAGAAAATTAAGTAATTTCCCTTCGCTGTTTATATGAAGATCATAGCCCATATATCTTTGAAACATAATTGTCTCTGTTTCCAAATATCAATAACAAAAAAACTAAAATACAACAGTTATTTGCAGTCTCTAAACACCTGTAGATGCCAAAATGCTGGTACATTCTGCATTTCACCAATATGCTGTGGCAATTTATTTATGCCCTCAGGTTTTAAAAAACTCCTAAAGTTGTTTGGCTGTCTCTTAATGCCTTCCAACAATTAGTAATAATACTTTTGTAATTGCATTACAATACGAAGAGTAACAGATTGTTTCTTTTATTTAATGTATTACAGAGATACCAGTGTGATTGCTTACCTGGATGGGAAGGAAAATTTTGTGAAAAGGAATCAAATGAATGTAATTCAGACCCTTGTAGGAACAATGGCACGTGCATGGACCTTTTCAACAGTTATCGGTAAGCGTTGCACCTCTTCACATATGGTCATATTCCAGGAAGGCCAGGCTCATGCATTCATCCGTTTGGTTTTTTTTTTTCCCAGCTTTGGAAGGAAATGTTATTACACGAATGGGCAAACGACTTTTGTCATGGATACAGTGCTTCCCTGTATTTTCAAGTGAAGCCTACAGATATAGTTAATGGTAAATGTAAAATTAATTAAAAAAAAAAAAAAAAAAAAAAAAGAAAAAGGCACGATTTAAAAAAAAAAAAATAGCAATTATCCTAGTTTGGATCTGTATTTTTTTCAAAGAAAATATAGTTTCTCTTTCTGTCATATTTGCCCTATAAACACTAGAGATGTTTTAAAGAGTTCAAGTCGTGTTAGTGAGCAGTTGGATGAGCTCATATCATTGCTGCCACCTTGTGGCTTAAAATACCAACAAAGTAGCAATTTAACTAAAATTTATATCTCCTCAGACATGAGGATTTGACATTAACCATATTAATTTTTAACTTAAATCCCAATCTTTATTTCATGTATACAATTATGGTCTAAATATTATTTTATTTCAGTGGCTTGAGGATTAGGATTCCATAAACAATCCAGTAATCAGTTTCTGCTCCATGAAGTCAGGATTTGTCTATATTATGATGTCAATACTAGAAGACAATTGTAAATACTTAATAGACACTGATGTGGCTGCATATAGAGCTCAGTGTAATAACTGTTCAAGGTACACAGTCTAGTTGTCGTACAGTGATTATATTCCAGGTAATACAGACAATAATGAGAAAGGAAACTAACCACAGTGGACAATGGAGGAATGATTCCCCAGATAGCCAAACATAACAAAGTTAAATAACATAATATATATAATATTTTTAAAAAATTAATTTATGTTCAGAACTTAACCAAATGGCTTGTTATATCTTAGAGCTGTATTTTTATGTGGCATTAAACTTCCACATAAAATGTGGTAAAATATTTTTATTCTAATAACAGAAAGCATAGCAATGTTGAGAAAACCTGTGCAAATCTTTTTAATTGCTTTTGTCCTACTTTTTAGTCTGATGGAATGTAAAAATCATTGTTAAATATTTTAATCTTTGTGGTTCTTATTTTTCTGATGCTTATAATTCCTTGTAGTCTATCATCCTCAAGGACAATTCTAGCTGAACAGATATTTTTCAGCCATGAATCCTCACCTCACATTTTCCCAGTTTTTCCAGCCTCTAGAATATTATATGTATTGCAGAAGGTAATAGGGCTTCTTCTGATTTTACTCATAGCTTGGTCAGCTACTTATGCACAAAACCATTCTTTTATTGAGAATAAAAATGCTCAAGGAGTACTTTTTCTGGATTTGGCAAAAACTGAACTGTTACAGAAAATGTTTACAAGAAAATTGGTTAGAAGTGTAAGCACCAGGCATATTTTTTCTCAGAGCTATTAATTAAAGTGCCTGTGTCTTCTTTGCTATTACCAACTTTTGAGTGAAAATCTATTCAACTTTTTTTGCCAAATAACAGGCAACAATTTTATGGATGAACTGGAGTTTCTAATGGTGTAGAATAGTTTGGAAATTGTCTGTAATCATTATATTAGAACTTGGAGAATTAATCAAGTGTCTTTCCAAAGTACTCAGTTCTTTCTGTATATTCACATTGAAATCCACAAATTCATTTTGTCAATACTTGTTGAGTTTTTTTATAAAAAATAAAAATGGTACCTTGCTGCTGCCTTTCTGTTTATGACATACAAATAGACTTCTCCATACTAAACAGGAAGTTAGACGTACCTAAGTATATCTTCTTATGTCATTTATCTATCTTTTATGTTTAATGGCATGTTCAGTGTTTGCTTCAGTTGAGTACAGAAAAGTTATCCTTTGTCAGCACTTGAATCCATCCACCAAGACACCTTTTTATAATCTCAGTGTAAACTGAAGTCCAGTTCTTCATGCTATCTTATCCACTCTTCATGTCTTACTTTTGCGATCAGAACTCCTTGTTATTTTGTTTGTTAGTCATTTTGTTTGTTTGTTTGTTTGTTTTGATTTGGAGAAAGACATTTTTCTTGCCTGCTCATTCTTAGCCTTGATATTTTCCTTTTGGAATGTTTACTTGCATCCTGTTTGTACAACTGTAATCACAGATCTCCATTTACCCCTTCACAGTTATGGATATTATAAACCTGGCTGTGTTATAAAATGCTGAAACTTCTCCTTCCCACTAAGTTCTGCAAGGATGAAAGTTGATAACTGCCAATGTCACCTTAAAATTTGAGGCTCAAGTTCCTTAAGCACTTCTGAGGAATAATTGCTAATTGTGGAAACCCTTTGGCTTTTGGCATGATTAGGCTAGCTCAGCACCTCGGTGCTGCCACAGGAGTGGGGAACTGTGCTCCCGTGGCAAAGTTAGGACACACGGAACCTGTAGGAGCGGAGGCACAATCCTTTAGCCTTTGGCATCCACGAGGACCAGGGTAAAGGATTCAAAAAGACCTTCTTCTCTCGGGTAAATCCACGTGTTTATTGTGAATGGGTCCACGAGGGAAGAAGGCCCGGAGCACGCATGTGCATGGAGTTTTATGCAGAGGGTGTAACAGGGGTTGATACAAACAATTAACCAATAAGATACAACTGGGGAGGAGTAAAAGGGAGAATAGTATAATTTGGGAAACCAATAGGGTTACTCTGTGGGAGGGATTGTGTTATAGAGTCCAGTGGGGTTTCAAAGGATACATAACAGACATAGAACTTTCTGGGTAAAAGGGATAGGTTTTACAGTAACTGATAGGGAGTTTAGGCAGGGTTTAGGTGATGGACAAGGAAGGTGCTGGAACAAAGGGTGTGGGATAACTATATAGGGAACAAAAGGGAGTATACAAAATCTGGGGTAAACAATTAACATATACATAGGGGAAGCAAGAATAAACCATTCCAACAGGAAAAATCCCCACCAAATGTGTGCAAAAAAGTTGTCTGTATTTAAATGCTCTCCATTTAATCTCTTTTGTACTTTATCCTATCCTGTAAAAGGCCATGGTTTTCCTACCCCACTTTAGATTCTGGTTGAAAAAATAATTTATGTTCATAGAGGAGGGTATTTTGAGTGATTTCAGAACTCATCTCAAACTTCCTTAGCAATGCTTTTTCAATTAGTAACCATGCCATGATCATCTTTCTTTGTCTTTACTTAGATAATGATTTATGCCAGCTGACAATTTGGATAACCATACTGTCAACGACAGTTATACTTATCCTGCCTTCTTGTTACTTTCGCAGTACATTTTCAAGTACAACATCTTGCCCTATTGCTTCCGTCTTTGCTCCTTGGCATTTGAAGCCATGTCTTTTCAGAATAATAAAACAGTTTTTCATTAGTCTAACCTGTGCTAAGCTCTTAAAGAAAAGTCTTAAGTCATTAGGATATATTCAGTGTCATGCCTACTTTAATTGCAGTACTATTACAGAAAATCAGCACACTATTTTGCTTCTTTCTCCCTCTAGAAAAGATTTATTTGGAAAAGCAAAGTCAAAATCAGCTTCTGCATTTTCTCAGAAATATGCAAGAATTGCTCTGTGCTGAGTTGTAGAGGCAAGTGATTCCTAAGTTCGGGATGTGTAAATATCTGAAAGATCTATAAGTAAAAGCATGCCTATTTACACAGTGTATTTTAAAGATATGCTCATCTCTAAATGAATGAGTTTTAAATTATAATGGAATTCTAAAGGAAGTCACAACATGATTATAATTTTAATGCTGTGTTCAGTGTGCCTTCTGTTTTTACTCACATTCCTTTTAATTACTGCTATCCTTATTTATTTTTTTTTTCCCCAGAAGCAAGAAGCAGCTTTTCCCATAGATGGGTATCACCTTGGTATTTAATGATCCCAGATGCCAAATACTGAAGCATTTGATTGCAAACAGCGTCTTTTATCTGTCATTTCTTCAGGGTTCTTTGGCCAACTCTTCCTCTCTTGCCATGGAGACATTTCCCAAAACATTTGTCTGTTCCATTTCTGGCTTATCTTTCTTTCAGAGATGTAGGGTTTTTTTCATCCTAGTACCAAGCTTTGTATGTATTTCTTACTTAAAACCATCTCTAAAAGATTTATATGGACAGTCAGGAGATTTACTAATGAATTAGGCTAAAGAAATGTGTGAAAGCACAAAATTGTTTCCTCCACAGCTAGCAAGTGTTTTATAGTTCCTCTCTGGTAATTCTACTAACAATGGGAAACGTGTAGTGTGCTTCTTGTTATACAGCAGTGAAATGAGCTTTAGGGTTTCTATTGCCTTTAGCAAACAAGAAAATATTGCTGTGCCACCTCAGCAGCATCTAACAAACAGTCACTGACATTCTGCACTTCCTAGGGCATATTTTAGCTGTAATTCAACAATCTTCTCAAAGAACAAGAATATTTTTATTCAAAATCCCAATAAAACATTAGAATTTAAAACAAAACACAGTAAGTACCTGAAAAATACCTCCCCCCTCCACCCCCCCCCCCCCCTCCAAAAATAGCTCATCAACTTTTTCTTTCTGAACAGTAGGATTGTTTCACCTGGTATATTTAATCATATAGGTGACATATCTTCAGTAAATGTTTTATAAAGTGTTTGTATACAAACACCCAAAGAGACATAAAATGATCATTTGATGAACTCACAGGTTAATTGGAGGGAGAATAAACCAGTTTCTAAAATAATAAGGTACCTCAAGCATAGCTTTGAGTGTGTATTAAATATAACTTACCAAAATTCATCATTGCTGTAGGGCAGTTAAACACTTTCATTGAAAATAATGTACTGATACATAAGCAGAGCTAACCAACAAGCAGTTTGCACAGCAGTTTATGGGCTCTGTCTTATGCTAAGTTTCCTGGGAACTCCTGGGGTCATCAGAGGACTGCTGTGAATCTTGGAAGAGCTTCAGGGTGCCTGGTGCTCCCCAGAAGGGATAACCACAGAAGGCTGTGACTACTAACAAATTGTAGCAGTGTCCCACAAGCTTTGTTGCCAACTTTTCTTGATTTATGGGGACTTCAAGCTTTTTGTTTCCAGCTGACTCCACATTAAGGACAGCCAAGCATGCTTCCAGCAAATGCTAGAAAGAGTGTATGTAACTGCCAAGCCCAGAGCACAGCCAACAGAGTAGAAGGGGCCAAAAATTCCACTGAGGACACTGTGTACTTAGTGAGCTGCTGCAGGCTGTTATCACTGACCATCCACAGCAGTAACTAGATCAGCCCATCAGAGCCCTTAAACCAGATTGAGCTCCACAGAGAGGATGCAGTTCTGCTGGCCTGGAGCTGCAAAAATGTATGGAACCTCTTGCTGAGGTTGTCATCAGATAATAGTGTCCTTGCCTGGAGAAAGCACTTGTATGCTGGAGAAGGATCTGTGTTGCCAAGTAAGGGAGCTTCAGGAGGCAGTCAGCAGTCTGAAGAGCTGAGATGGGGACAGTAGCATGCTCTCCAAGACCCTACAAACACAAGAACTTGAACACCCAGACATAGTGAAGGAGAGCCAGGAAGAGTCTCTGCATAAGACTTTGGAAATGGAGACTCCAGTTACCTCCAGTGAGGGCTAGAAGCTTGTAACCTTGACAACAGGATGAAGGTTTCTCTCCTATCTAAGCTCTGCCACTACAGAGTAGACTCAGTGACCCAGTACCAGAGGATGAATTAGAAGCTCTGTCCAGTGAAGCATCTAAATCAGCTAAACCTGAGCCATGAGGCAACACCAGAAAGAAGGATGAGTGATGGCAAACACTGGGAGACTCTCTGCTGCAGGCTCTTGATAAGGAGGTGTCATGAGTCCTGAGGGAAATGGCTCAAGTCCTTGTGAGGACACTCTTGATTATCTCTAAAAAAATCTTGGTGACAAGGACAGGTTTCTAAGGATCGGAAGAAAGGTTATGGAAATACATCAGAGAATGGAATGCATAAAGGAAGAAAAAAAAATAAGGCTAGGAATGGAGAGTGACTGCTACTTTCAGGAAAGGCAAGAAGGAGGATCTGGGCAGCTGTGGACCAGTTAGCCTTACCCTGGTCCCTGGAAAGGTGATGGAGAAAATAACCCTTGAAACTGTTTCCACACACATGATGAAAAAGAAGGTGCTCAGGAGAATGGTTTCACAAAGGGGAAAGCATTCCTGATGATAGTATTCAATTAAATGACTGGCTTGACAGATAATGAGTGCACTGTGGATGCTGCTTCTCTTGACCTTAGGAAAACTTCAGATGCTACAATAACATACTGATAGAACAAACTCCCTGAACTGCTGGAACGAAGACCATATTCAGCATCATTCATCCCCTCATCACATTATGTAGCAATAATATTAAAACTGAAATTCAGTGGCTTGGCTTTTGTAGCTACAGTTCTGGTCAATAAAAAAAATGCTGCCACAACAAAGTAATCTTGGCTGTGATGTGATGATGTGTGGGATGGTGAGAATTAAAACTAGCATGGATAGAAATAAGATAGGCAATGTCCGAAAAAAGCTTTCAAGATAGATTTCACTAGATCATTATTTCTAATCCTAATATTATAATGCTTCTGTTGCACATGATTCATGATGGAATCATTCTTGCTTGTTCTTTTGCCCTTCATTTAACTGCTCCTTTAAAGAACATTCACATTTTTAATTTGGAAAACCTTAATAAAATAGGAAGTTTAAACAAGCAAATAAACAAAAAATGCTGCTGACACTTTAAAAATGGCTCATTAGAAATGAATGGGAAAACCATCTGTCTTTGTTAGCTACAGATTAGATATTTCATGCATCAGCAGTGTCTAATACATGAACAAAAGAAAGAAAAAAATTGTAGGATTATGGGCATTGCTGCTGACATTATTTCCTTTTGAACCATGGAGAATCAGTAATAAACAGTTCCACATAAAAGAACAGGGCATAGATCCCATTCTCATTACTAAGAAAACTGTACTTTTTCCTTTGATTTGAAAGGTCATTAGTAAAATCTACATTTCATTTCTTGGAAGATATTTCATCGGTTTCACTGGTATTATTCCTTTTCCCTATGTTCTTAAAGCAATTCTAAAGTGGTCAAGGGTCAAAATTTTTGTAAATTAAATGTGTCAGTTTTAATGTCAAGATGTTACATGTGTTTATTGTGTCTTGAAATTACTTCACAGCCAAAAGAATACCAAGGCTTCATCTTCAATTATGAGGCATTTTCTTTAGAAGAAGAGAATTGTTTTCAGAGCATATCTTTAAAAAAATTAAAATTACATAGGAATTACAAAATTGTTTTCGGGAGAAGAGCATTACTGTATATTTAGAAAAACCAATTTTGAAAAATATGAGTTATTCAGCTAAAACAGTTGCATCTTAGAAATAATTGCTTATATATGACAATACAATATGAAACATATGTACATATGTAAAAATTATACATTAAATGGTTCTAGTATAAGTAAATTGTACACAATACAATTAGAAAATCAACATTGGCTTCCCCACCACTGGTTTCTATGGGTAATAAAATTTTAGTTAATTGTCTTTTTGGATTTGTCTGGGATTTATAGTGTGTGCTCTGTTAGATCAATAGAAGCATCATAGGAGTTAATTTAGACTGCAATTGCAGATTGTACACTGTTAGAGGTCCTCTATAAACAAGTGCTCACTCTTCAGCAATAGCAAGCAGACTAATGCAGGAATAGTAACTATCATATTTTCTTCTACTAAATGCCAGTTTGGATATATGAAAAAAATCTATCAGAGTTATAAAAGTGAGCCTTTATCTTTAAAGGTCATAGGTGGAGAAAAGGGACCACAAATACAAAAATCACAGCTCTCTATGAGCATCCATAAGCATTGTTATATGTAGGTCTCCTGGACTTGTTCATTCCCTGTCTGGAAGGGACAGTCATAAAATTTTCATAGGTTTGCTCTATTGAAATAACTCAGTGAGACACCCATAGAAGAAAGTTGGATTGTTTATTTTACAGTAGATATCAAGGGTAGATAAAGACATAACTGACTCTTGGACACAAACTGAAAATAATTTTCGTTTTTTTTGCTTTTATAGCTTATATCAGAACAATTATCTTTATAAGGACAAAGCTATTTTCTAAAATACTGTTTGCCAGGACATGACAAGTCAAATTTGGCTTTGTAACAGAATCTGCAGTAGAGAAATAGCTACCTCATGTGTGACTGCAGTATTTGAGCAATGAAGTATTTGTTTTTTTGCTTGTTTGTTTTTGTTTTTTTTTTTAACTTTGAGAAATACTGTCTGACTTGAAGATGCCTAATTTGGGGGGTTTTTACTATTTATATGCTTGGTAATTTAACACTGCTTGAAAAAAAATTTCAAGAGTTTACCCATATGTAAATTCTTTGGCTAACTTAATCAAGATCTATGTTAGGTGATCTTCAGTAAATTTAGACTTGAAAGAGATTAAATTTTACTGCTGATGGTATTTTTTTGAGGTTACAATCATCTTACACTATTAGATGAGTGGTAAGAGATTATAATTTGGCATATTAATGAATGTCTGTTTGTGCAAATCAATTTTCCTTTTCTTTCTCTTATTCTAATTACAAATGTGAAAACAGAAGCATCTCTGTTCCTTATCTATTTACAAGTCTTAATCTAGACTACCAGTATTAATTATGACACTCTCTAGCCTTCCTAAAAGTTTTATTTTCTATAGGCTCTTTGGAAAGTCTGAGTTTATAATGTTGAAGTTAGCATGACTGCTACTGAGTGTTGAAAATATTTATATATTTATATATAAATACAGATACTATATGGTAAACTGATGTTATGATGATCTGATATATTCTGCCATACTAAATACCATATCTATCCTTGGTTATGAGTTTTTATAAGCACTTAATTTGTTCTAGGCATGAAGTATTCAATGTCTTCTATATTTGGAATAAATTTATTTTAAAAAGGAAAGAAAATAATACATTAATCCATTTGTTCAAATAAATGTCTTCTTATATCCTTGCTTCTATTCTTGGATCAGATAATGCTTTGATGTCAGATTGAGCAATAGAAACATCATTTCTTCTATGATTTTCTTCCTTGGAATTGACTAGACCATAGGTAAAGATCAATCAACAATTCTGAAAATTTTTCCATAGAAAATTGGAAACACTCCCTCCCCCCAGCAAAACTGATAGAGCCAGCTTGCTTAAATGATTTACAGAGTCTAAAAACTGCAATATGAAGGAAACAAACATATCTTTGCTCATCCACTCATATCACTATACAGAGGTCATTTGCACAGACTTCTGAATTGGTGTGCATTGTGTTCAATTGTTTCTCATGTCAAATTCTCCAAATGTCACGGTAATCTCTCTTCACTGTTAGAATTGTATTGTTTGGGCTTCATAAAATTTCAGAGTTGGAGCACGTTACCTAGCAATCCATGTTGCCATGCTAATAATTGCTAATAAAGATTGAAATTGTAATCACCTTAATTTGGCCTTTTTTGATTGTCTGTGGCGGAAGGAACAGACCAGGAAAAATCTCCTTTACTTCCCCTGAGGAAAAGTCCCTTTCACTGTGAGCACTCTACCCAAAGATTTCATTTTTCTTTTCTGTAATCAGTGCCATCTCTGTATATGGGGTGAAGAGATTTGAGGTCAATTGACAGAACTACTGCTGCATTGCTAAACTTCCCAAATTTAACAAATGTTTCTCCTGGAGGGGTGATTCAGGCATTCAGGTGATAGCTTCTACTTTTTCAGTGCAACATTTTTCTTCCTTTCAGATTTCTCAGGTCAAAAAGGACTTGTCTCAAAATCAATACTAAAAAACTTTAAGAGTTACCTGTAACTCTCAGAAAATATCAGAGCAATAAAGACTGAGAAAAGGCAATGAGCTGCATTCCGTAACAACTAGGCTCTTTACACTGCAATCTTAAGCAGAGGAAGAGACTTCCAAGGGGAAATATTGCTAAAGATACTAATTTCCACAGATGCGGCAATAAACCTAGTTGTCATCAAAGACCAGCATTAAATTAAAAGAGAGGAGCACAAGTAAACAGGCAACGAGGGAGATGGAAGCTTTTTATTCAAAATCCTTGCAAGATGGAGAGCCATCCAGATAGCTGATTTATTCAACTATTTTAAATCTATCAGATTAACTTGCTGTGAGTCTTGGAAGCCACATGACAACTGATTCCCTCTGATTCTTGAAAGAATAAAATAATACTTCTTTCTTTTCTCTACCAAAGTGCATCAGTACCACCCAAGATATTGGAGGCAGATAATTTTCTTATTGTTCATGGTAGCATTGATTTACTGATGCTCTGTTTTCATAAATTAAGGGTTTTCTCTTTGACAAATCTTTGGGGATGCTGCCTGTTGAAAAGGATGCAAATTACAAATTTTCTTTCAGATTGCATGGTGAAATCTTGTAATACCTTGCTGCTGTACTGACTGTATTTACAGTGAGGGATGAAGGTTACAAAGGCAAAGAATGCAACTCTTGGTGTTAGTGATGAAAGATGGCAAGATTAAAAGGAATTTATGTCCTTTTCCCTTTGCATTTTGTCAGGAGCAAAAGGAAGCCTAATGTGGGTTTAGTTAATAGAGGATGTTATTCAAAAGAGTAGTTTCACATGCCAAAATGCATATACATTCTCTATGGAGGTCTGCAGTAATTCAAGAAATTAATGCTGCTACTCAGAAAATCATTTGACATGTCAAACACAAATTTTAAAAGACCTTTCATTGTCTTCACTTTATGTTGTGTGATAACTGGCTAAGCTGTATTCCAAAGTTTTCATATTACTATGACACGCTTTTTTACATCTTAGTAAGTTTGGGAGATGGGAGTTCCTAAATTTTAAGAAATAATTCATTATTTTTAAATATTGTTATAATTTATTTTTTAAATACTTGAATATGGCAAACAGTTTTTCTAGCACCTTAGATAATAAACAGAACTGTAAAGCAAGAGTAAAAAAAAAAACACCCAAAGTATTGGAGGGTTTTTTTGTATTTTTAAATTATTTTTTCCTGCACCTAAAACAGGAATTTAAGTGGGCAAAACTGATGGGAAGGAACTTCAACATTTGTTTTCCCTGTGGTCATGGTCTATGAACTAGACTGTTGATACCAAACCATGTTTTATTTTCTGGTTCCAAACCATATTGTCCAAGTGATCCTCCCACATGCTAGAAATAATCTTCACTTTTACTTATTACAGTTTTTAATGATTTTGTTGTCTTTCTTAATTAATTATAATATTCAAAGTATTCAGTATTTGTGCTTTTAAAGTACAAACATTTCCTCTAATGAGACAGTTTTAGTAGTGATTTTTAATTATTTTAATGTTTATCAGCTGAAACAGAAAACAATGTTATTTCATCTGGCCTTATCGATAGGATGAGTTGTTATTCTTATTGAGATAAATAAGGAAACAGTTTGATCTGAAAAGAAAATGAGTGTGTACCGCATCTCTAGGGTCCAGTAGTCTGAAAGTTGCATCCAGCCTGATATAAGATGTATCATATATTCTGGTTCAGGAAAATGGAAAAAAGAAAACAGCAGCATGAAAAAAATTGGGAGTTGAAAGTATAAATACCCTTTATAACATGCAAAATTCTGTTCCCTGCAGCAGAAATGTGTGCATTGCAGCTGAAACAGAGTTTAAAGCAAAAGCTGAAATATAGCTTGCTGTCTCATTGAGCTGAATGTTATTTTGTGATTGTGTGAACTCATAGCTTCAAATGGAGGATTAAGGAAGAAATATATGGAAAACAAACAAATATAACTTTCTCTATATGTTCCTCTAAAATACGTTTGTTTGGAGTTTTTTTTGTAGTGTAATATTCCTGAATACACAGAATATCAGGAATAAATTTTAGTTACTGTTACCAAAGGGAAGAATATGAGCAGAGAATTATGGGAGGAAAGTATACAGAGCAAAGAGAGTATATCTTAAAAACGAGAAAAAGAACAATGATTAAAAATCTGAAGCTGGAAGAGAATGAAAACTACATAAGCCCTTTGAAGGCTTTGTGTATGCATCAAAAATGCAGAAGACACACTTAGACGCTATTAGAGTAGCAGAAACTTAATATTTTTATCTCTTCCCAACAATATACCTCCCGAATAATTTTTCTCCAGTTTGGGGTCAATATCCATGCATGACTGTTATTACCTGGTACCATTTCCCAAGTACTTTATGTTTTCTTAGCCATCCCTTCAGATTGTAGACTGCAGGTGGTGTACATACTTCCCATAAGCCAGTATCTACATCTCAGTTGAATTAAAAAATGTTATGTGTGTGTATGATGAAGATAATATTTCTTTCTCTAATTTTAGCTTCATACCCTTATTCTAACAGCTGATAAAGGCAGGTGGACTTTCTTCTAAGTATAATTTTTGCAATTTATGTTCACCTATCAATTTACTCGAAGACGGACAAACTGGTCTTTGCTTATTTACTGATTAATCCTTTGGACAGACCTATATCAGCCAATTCCCTCAGGCCCCTGCGGTACATCTCATGGAGTTCCATGGACTTAGGTATATTCAGGTTCTTTAAACCTGACCTTCTCCTAGGATGGGAATTACTTCAGTCCCCCAGTACCTAGCATGAGCTTCAGAGATATGAGAAGTGAGATTAAGAGTAAAAACTGAGGCAAATAAAAATGTTGAATGTCTCAGTCTTCTCTCTGTTGGTTGTTGCCAGTTCTCAATAAGTATCTTATTTATTACAGAGGTACATTTTCTTTAGTCTTAATTTTGTGGTAAACATACCTGTAAATCCCTTCTTATTCTTTGCAGCTCTTGTCAAATTAGGCCAAATGGGCCTTAGCTTTCCTAATGCCACTCCTACATATGCAGACAATATCCCATATTCTTCCCAGGATAAATGGCCCTTATTCCTCAGCTGTGCATTTCTTCCTTACACTTCAGTTTACCCAGAAGATATTTACTAAGGCATGCTGGTCTTCTACCTTCTTTATCTGATTTCTTTTGTGTGGAAATCAAGAACTGTGCTCTAGGAAATGTCCTTAAAGAGCTGCCAGCTTTGGTCAGATCCCTTTTCCCTGGGGCAGTTTCCTAGGGGATCCCATGGACCCAAATACTGAAATCTATTCTAAACTGCTAATCAACTGAAAGTTTCCTCTCCTAAAATTCAGGGTCCTGACTACTCCACTGCTGTCCTATTGAGACATAAACTTTAGAGAATTAAGGATTTTAGAGGGGTTAAGATTTTAGTTAGAGATAAGCTTTGCTGAAATTCACTAAAGTAGATAGGTAGGCTTTGCTGAAATTAAAAGTTAGTAATTAACTAAGAGAAATTGGGTTTGGGATCACTCTTCCATATTAGAATAACTGATTACTTGTCAACTTTATGTTTGGTTAGCTGTGTTTATAATGAAGAATACAGAAACTGATAAATAGCTTTTAGGAACATAAGACAATTGTAGGCCTCCTCTGCCCAGAAACCCATTGAACAGTCACGAAGACAGGAAATAGGAATCCTACCAAGGGTTCATTTATCACATTTGCATTGAAAAGGTAGAAAGGTCAGAACGAGGAAGACTTCTTTACTTCCTCATTTTGGCAACCCCTCCCCATGAAAAGGACCACCGACCCATTTCAAAGGACAAATTACGCATGCTTAATAGCTTTTGAGCTAATTACCATACAAAGTGGGGAATGGGATGTACCAGGGTTATGAAAATGCATTTGTATTTTGGGTATTC
Organism: Hirundo rustica; assembly: GCF_015227805.2. NCBI lineage: Eukaryota > Metazoa > Chordata > Aves > Passeriformes > Hirundinidae > Hirundo > Hirundo rustica. The sequence goes on from NC_053452.1 coordinate 89,515,203, forward strand.
AATATTTTTGTAAATAAAAGGACTCTGTGATCACCTGTAAATTGCGGTGTGAATTTGGGAGCTATCCCGCACACAGTCCGGCGCCGTAATAAACATACACTTTCTAAATTTAAACTGTTAGAGAGTTTTTGTTCATTTCAGTTGGGTATCAATACTAGATCAGTACCCCTATTTTCTTTAACAAGTCACTATATCCCTCAAGATTGTTAATTCCATCAGAGCATAAGCACTGCAGCCCAGGTTAATACTTTCTCTAGTTATTTGGTGTCACATTTGTTTGGTTACAAATAGAGAGCTCTAGGAATAAAGTAGGTAATGAATAATGGTAACGATAGTAAAGGCAGGCTGAAATGAATTTAGGGGAGAGGAGAAGAGGCATAGGTGAAAATTTGAGCAGATCTAGGGGTGGCATATGAGAGCAGGTAAAACAGATCTGGTAGAAGTCTGTGGAAGAAAGAATATATTAAACTTTCAGAGTATGAAAGGAAAAAAAAATGTTTGTAGGAGGAAAGAAGAGATAGAAACATGAGTGTTTGAAGCCTTTGTAGTGACTGGAAGTGTAGGTCCTTGGAGCTTTGTGGTGTGTGTTGATGCCCTAAATTTCAAGCTGTGCATGTATTGAAAGCAAGCTCTTACTTCACTACTTCAGATGATCCAATAGCCTCTAGCTTACAAGGAATAAATTTGTCACTGAGCACTGTGGTTTCTCAGGCTGCTGCTTGATTTCATTGAAAGCACCAAACAACATAAATCCTTACTGTAGAATGGCCTATTGTTGCATGCATTGTATGGCTATCAGGCTGACCTAAACGTCACTGAATGTCTTGCCATTTCTCATCAAGAATCTGTCAAAGAGGCAATTGAATGACGGGCACACTGTAGCTGAGGGTTCAGCTTAGGATTCCTGTTGCTTTGACTAAACCACCAAGGAAAAATCAGTTCTGGTGCTTCTTAAATATTGAAACTTTGTCTGCCAAACCACCTTTATCTGTGGCAAAGATAAGTGCTCTGATTGATATTTTCTGGATTTTATTATACAGAAGACTCAAGGGAGTGGTTTCTTGTATTTTTCTACAGTAAAGGAAGAGGACTATAATAATAAAAAAAAGGCTTATTCTGAAATTTGTTCTGCTCTGGAATGATAATCTACATTACTGCTTAACACAGGATACACTCGGTAGGAACCAACAAGGATCATTGTGCCCAGCTCTTGTCCTTGCACAGGCCCATCCCTAAGAGTCACACCATGTGCCTTTGTTAAGCTTTGGCATTTTTCCAAAGCTTCTAGGTGAACTAGGTTGGAATAAACTCACCAATATGATTTTTTAATTGACAGACTGCCACTTCAGAATCTTAAGATTCAGGAGAGACTGCCCCTCCAGTTAGTGTGCTGTAAAATGGTTTTGCTGAGAGAAGCTCTCACAAGTGTGTACAAATAATTGATAAAAGGGGGTGAGAAAAAAAATGGAGGCAGACTCTTCTCAGGGCTATCAAATGACAGGAAAATATGCAGTGGGCAAAAGGTAAACAACATGAAATTCCACATGAGGGTAAAAAAAAAAATCCTTTTTTTTTTAATGGGAGCATGGTTAGGTGCTGGAATAGACTGCCCAGAGAGGTTGCGGAGTCTCCATCTTTGAGATACTCAAAACCAGGCTGGATACAGATATGAGGAAACTCTAGTTGTACCTGTTTTGAGCAGGGGAGTCTAGATGAACCTCAGAAACTTTTTTTCAAAATCAACAATTCAGGTATTCTTAAGACTCTTCCCTGTTATTTAATTCCTTAAGATCTTTAAGGTAGAATATAAGGCAGGTGATACAGATATATTTCACTGGAATGTGAGAAGTAGAAAGGGAGTTTTCAAGCAGGTAAGAACTAAATTTAATACTCATCATATAGAGACAGAGGAACTTATTAACAATACTTCTCTGGATACAATTAATGACTTCAGTTTGCAATTTTAAATTTTTACTTTAATGTTAAAACAGGTGGTAAAATATAAACCCAGGAATAAAACTTTTACATTTTCATTGCCCTCTCCTTTTGTTTGTGCTTCTATAGAAAGCTTTGCAACTTATGGAGGGATGTATTGTCCTGGGGTGACTTTTTGATGCTTGTATTCCCAACTGTCTGTTCTGTTTATACTGTATGTTAAGTTCTGCACCTTTAAGACTAAGTAACCCCTGATAAGTAACAGCTGTGTTAATTACCCAATACAGCCTTGCCCCTGATGAGTAATAGCTATATCCAACAGTGGAGACAACAAACGAGTGAGACAAAATAGGGGGTTAGCTGGTAAGGGGAGGATCATCATAGAGGAGGAACTTTGAGGAGCATGAAGCAGAGACCCATGGAGTAGGATCCTGGAGAGAGAGGATCACTGCTGTGAGACTAGTTCTGCGAGAGAAAGGGGAGAAAGAAGACACTTAGAGTTTATTTTGAAAACAGCATTCACTCCTCTGCATTTCTGCTCCTGGACTGTGCTCGTCTGTGGCACAGACAAGCAGTGGCACAGAGACCTGCTTTGCTCTTAGTTTTAGCTAGCTGAGGCAGTGGAGCTCTCTGGACTGGTTTTTTGTTGTGGGTTTTTGTTTTTTTTTTTTGTTTTTTGTTTTTTTTTCCCTCTGGTCTGTTTAAACCTCCTCTGGACTGAAAACCCAGAGAGACACTGGGATCTCACATCTGTGCCCTTTCAGGGCCCAGGATGGCATTTTCCCAGAACTGGAGGAACTGATAAGAGACTGAGCAAGCTGAGCTATCCACAGCAAGGACTTTCTGAATTTACCATCCCATTTCACAGCAATGAGAGGTGTTATTGTTTCATATTATTCATTCTTTATGCTTGTGGGCACTTTGTTAAATAAATAGCTTTTTCTACTTTTCTCCAAGGAAGACTTTTTCTGGACTGGTTAGGGGGAGGGGCCGTTTGGGTTTGCTTCCCAGAGGGACCCCATTCAGGGGTTCTCTCACAAATTTGCCCTAAACCAGGACATGTATGAAAAGCAAAGAGATAATACTTATGAAGCTGATTTATATGTGTTGGAGGAGTTCTACACATGTCACAATCTAAGCAGTATCTGGGGTGTACATTATTAAAATTAATACTTTACATAAAAGTCATGATTTGGTTTTCTAATATCAATGGATATATTTGGATTTGGTTATGGAAAAGAAAAATATTTATATTAGCAAGTCAATAAAACAGTAGAAAGAAATTCAGCATTGACTATCTTTATATGAGCTCTTAAAAGCATCTATCAGGATATTCTTTCCCCTGAGAATTCTAGAAATCATCTTGGTTTTTCTAATGGAGAGAAAAAAAATTACTGATTCTGAAAAAGTCTGAGATTTTGTCTTTCGATCAGTTAATTCCCAAGAATAGCAGCTGTAATAACTTAATTTATAATTTGCTTTTAATAGTTCTAACACCTCCTTACCTTTTTTTTAAGTAGCAGTTCTCATTAAGACAAAAATTTTGCCTTGGTTCTTAAAACTGGGCCTCAGGATAGATGCTTCTATGTTTCTTTTTTTTTTTTTTCCCCCCACATTTAATGAGGACTCCAGTAACTTTTTTTTTAATAATCCAGAAAGGAGTATGAAAAGCTCTGTTATTAATTGTCTCCTTTGCATTATTATTGACTGTTGCATCTCAGCTGGTAGCTGGCATGAAGCCAGGGTAGGACTGGCTAGTTGTGTAGTGCAGGTAGCTGCTGAGTTTCAGTGACCTAGTGTTCCCTGTAGTCACATAGAATAGTTTTGATAACTCAAAGGCAGTTATGAAGCTCATTAGGGAAAAAAAAGTGAATGAAACATGTTTAATGTTTGCTCCTCTGCACCTCAGTTATGTCCATAAAGTCGGACCAGGTCAGAACTGAACCATGTTCTCCTAATACGAAGTGAAAGGCTGTCCATTTAATGAGCTTTTTAAACTAAAAATGGGGCATAGCCAAGTGCTGCATACCAATTTGTAGTAGTGCATCAGTAGTAATTTATTCACAACTTCATAAAAGAAGTCAACAAAAAAACCAGCAGCTGTAAACCAATTAACATCTGTGTTCTGATCTGTTGGGTCAGAGTGTTCTCCTGTGCTCAGTATGAGACATTTGGAGGTGCTTAATTTGTAAGAGTCTGATGTTTTTATATATTGACTACTTAAGACAAGCACTGATTGGGCATGCAGTGTTATTCAGTGGATGTTGCTCCTAGATAATAAATGTATTCTGCCATGTATAGCAAAAGCAGGTATGTTTGTTGTGCATAAGCAGAGAATTTATTCATTTTTAACCATATTTCCAAAAGTATGTTTTGAGTATCATAAATAATGAATCCTGAAAAGTGATCTTTGTCACTTACTTTAAGATTGTTTGAATTCTTTTTGATAGTAGTGACTATTAGTTTTTAACATGAGAAAAATATAGTATCCTGATTTTTGAATCCTTAATCCTAAAATACTCAGGCCTTTAAAATGATAAAATTCCTTTGTAATATCCATTCCATTTCATGTGACATGGTTATTGTATACCACAAATAAAAAATGCAGAAAGCAAAAAATTTTAAAGAAAAGACTGATTTTTTTTTTTTTTAAGGGGTGAAATTTGCCTTTCATGTGGCAAGCAATACTTGTACTTTACAGAACACAACTACATCACAGATTCTCCATTAAACAATGTGGGTTTTATTTAAAAACAATTTCTCTTATCAAATTACAACTATGAAGATTTATTTGAATGGTTTAATAACTCAAATCAATATTGATCAAAGTAGACAAGAGCTGGAATAGTTCATCTTTCATATTGTCTCTTGTCTTCCCAAAGAGCAGCAAAAATAAATTCAATTTTATTTACAGTGAAAGTAACAGGAATGTATGACTTTTAAAGTACATAGAGATCTCTTTTATTGCAGCTGGTGAAGAAATTTGGCTCTGCAAGTTTTGAAAACATTAGCAAATTGTTTTCTTTGAATTCACAGGGCCTTATTATATTTATATTATGAACAGAAAAATATATTTATCTAATTCATGAAGCTAGGTTCCTTACAATCAGATGTAATTTAGATTTTGGTCTAATTTTTCTCTTCTGTGTTATTATTAGCAGATCTTCAGAAAAGCATTCAAAATAGAGAAAGAACACAATGAAACTGGGAGCCTTCATGACTCCTACTTTCTTAAGCATGCTGGATATGCTACCTGATGCATTTCATTCCAAACACTGAAGTACTTACTAGTTTCCCACATATGAAAAAATGTCTTTCTTATCCTTAACATTTAGAAAAATTACTTTTCATATTTGATAATTTGCACTGTTGTTTCATCTTAAAAATGGTCTAAACATGATTCTGTCTGCATTTCCTAAACCAGATGGTTCTCCAAGCGATACTGTGGCTTAGAATAAGATCTTTTGCTCAGATAAATTCTGGGAGAGTAACCTGAATATAACTTTTGTTCATAATGCATTCTGATAAAATTGCCAGGAAAATAAAAGCTAGTCTCAGAAATATATTATTGATTTTGGTGGGGGTTTTTTTGTTTGTTTTTGTTTGTTTGTTTGGTTTTGTTTGTTTGGTTTTTGTTTGGGTTTTTTTGGTGCTTTGTTTGTTTGGGGGTTTTTTGTTATTTTCAAAATAGAAAGGGTTGGAAGTGGTGGAGCCAAGCAGTTAATTTTTATTCTGCCATGGCAATATTCTTTCTCCTTTTTTTTTGTCCCTACAGATGCACATGTACAGCAGGATGGACAGGGCCAGACTGCAGTGAAGATATAAATGAATGTGAATCTCAACCATGCTTGAATGGAGCCACGTGTTTTGAATCTGTGAAGCCAGGGCAGTTTGTATGCATTTGTCCTCCATTTTATACTGGCGACTTCTGCCACCAGCGCTTTAGCCCCTGTGAGCTGCCTTACAATCCATGTATAAACAATTCAACCTGCTTGGCACAAGTAGATGGAAAACCAATGTGCATTTGCAAAACAGGTGAGGACTGGAATAATTAATTTCTTCCATTTTCTGTTGTGCTCCGAAAAATTGCAAATATATGTTGAATTTATTGCTATCTTTAATGTAAGTAGAAAAGACTATGTTTCAAAGAACATAAAAGCATCATGAATTACAGGAGGTCTATCAGTTGTGTTAAAAGACTGGAAAGATAGCTGTCAGTTTACCTATTATTAATTTCTTATTTTACAATACTTATTAAATCAATGGTGGCTTAGATTCAGCCCTCAGAATTAGTATTTCTCAGTCAATTGTTACAATGACATAGAGATAGACATGTACCTGACCAGCAGAGACAAACTAAATTGACAAAACAAACATGGAGATTTAGAGAAAATATATGCAAATTGGTGAAAGTACAAAAATTGGAGCAAGTTGGAAATGGTTTCTTTTCCTGCTGAGCTGTCAGGAAGGCCTGGCGCATCAGTGAAGTAATCTTCCCTTGCTTAATGGATATAGCGGGTTTCTCCCTGTATGCACAACAAACCAAATCACAGCAAGTGCTGACAGCTTCCCTGAGCCATGGCTTAAAAGACACAATCTCTTCCTCAATGTACAAGAACTGCTAAGGTGGAACAGAGCAACAGTTTAAGTGTGCAGAAAATTGCTATACACTTCCATGTAGGAATTGAAGAATACATTAATTAACTAACAACTGCACTGAAAATTTACAAAATTTAAGTAACAGAGGAGTACAACTACTGAAACTGGCATTGGTGCACGATTTTGAAGTCTTCACTGTTATGCCTATAAAGGTAGGGGTCTCTTAGAGATAAAGGATAGCAGATAATTGCAGTGTTACATGACAATACTCTTACTTGTCATTTACTAAGCTACAAAGATATGGATATAATATTTCGGAATCAGGAGCATATGATATCTTGTTTTTTTTTACTATTAAGGTAAAGGTTTCCACTAGCTGCTGAGATAAAAAACCCCAAACATAACTGGGAAGATGTACAAGTTGCTTAGTGAAGCATCTTTAAGAAAAGCTGTTTTTCAAAAACAGCTTTTGACACAAGATATTGATTTTTGAAGCCTTTTTCAGAAATTATCTATAGAGAGACATGTAACTTCAGTCTTTTGTTAACATTCCTCAGAAAAAGTAATTTTTTCCAAATATTTTTGTGCACGGTTTCATATATATATATATATATATATATATATATATATACACACAGCCAGGATTCTCTGGGATATTTGATGGAATTTTTAAGAATTCTTGAAGCTTGCAGCTAGGAATCCCTGGGAACTTAGCGCAGCTATGTGAATCAGTAGCACACATCGCTAACATATATTGGAAAGTGAAAAATTCAGAATTGAAAAGGGGTAAAAGGCATAATTCATAAGTGTGTTGATCACTCATGCTAGGAAAAATGCAACCAGTTATTCAGGACTCTTGTAAAAAAAGGAAGAGACAGAAAAATACAGAATTTCATCTGAAAGCAGTTTGAGGAAATCTAATTCCTCTGTTGTCTTCTTTTCTACTATTTATCTATTTTTGTCTTGCATGTTCCTCTCTTTTTCTCCTGATAAACTTGTCAGGATTATAGACTTGATCACAAAGGGCAATCACACACTGACATAGGTAGATTACTCCAAGGTAATCACACTCCATAGGTAGATTACTACTTTATTTAGTAGTAAATGGCATGTGGATTAAACTTGCCAGTAGTTAACAGTCTGGTCATTAGAAAGTTTGAGTCTGGTATAACAGGAATCACAAAATCGAGCAGTGGTTACCAAATTCTGAAAACTATCCACAGAACACCAATCTGAGATGGGTACAACAGGACCATATATTATGCTATTGACAGTGGTACAGAAGAAAAAGAGAATACACATTGGCTAGGTCAAAGAATACAAAAGCTGATAGAACATGAATTGGGCAGAATCAGTTATGTAAGATGTTAGTTTAGGACAGAATTACCACAGCAAATTGGTAGGAAGGTGATGAAGTCATGATTAGCTATAGTATAAAACAAAGTTGCATCTTTGTTCCTGTATGTACATTCGGGAACTACAGTTGTCTGATTTTGCTATAAAGAGTTCTAAAATTCTATAAATGCCATTAATGTAAAACTTCCTCTTGAGCTGTTTGCCCTAGATAGAGAGGTTTTCTTCCTGCAAGGAGACAGATTATAATATTTGTGCAACAAAACTGTGCTCTCATATCATAGATCATGGAACAATGTTAGACCATGACTTTAAGTTAAATGTTCACACATGCAGGTTAAGCAGTTAAAAAATTTATGATTGATATAATTGCATGATGGTATATTCAAGGTTGCAAGAATGTTATAGGGAGGACCATTATTGCAGAAGTTTAGGAATCACTGCTGTAAAATAAGTTTGCCAAGAGGTGTACAGAAAACCCCTCTCAAACATTTTGTCAGTAATTGATAAGCAAGGGTTTGATCAAGACAATTGGGAGGACATAGGGGTTTGGGCTATTAATTATATAGCCACCACTGAATCTCCTTAAGTACTACATACTAAATGCAAAGAAAACAGGATGAATGGAAAACTTAGGGCAAATGGCAGAATTTTTATTGCCTAATTTATCAACATGCCTTTACTGTATTGGAAAATTCCATTCTTAGAATTAATCTTAATGATAGAAATGAAAATTTAGTGTAACAGAAGAGCAAGGCAGGACATGTAAGCAGAACTGTTGAATTTAAATAATGTTGAAATATTTGTAGCTGAGCCTTGGCCACATTCATAAATTCCCCGAAAGTTCTACATGAAAAAGATCCAAAGAACAATTTAACTGCATATATGAGTAAAAAGAGGGTAAATAAACAAGAGTATAGGCACTAGACCATGTTCTTCTGGCAAGCATGAAGCTGTTAGTTTTGTAAAGGGAACCTGAAAGAAAGAGTAGAGAGTTTGGTAAAAATAGTGATGCTTTCTGAGGACAATTGTGTTCCAAGACAAACAAACAAACAAACAAACAAACAAACAAAAAACCACACCACAACCCACCACAAAAAACAACCACCTGAAAAAATGTATTCAAAATCAGGGAAAACTACGAGAGGGCATAAAGCTAGTGAGTCCAAGATCAGCTCTCTGGCTGGGACTGAGGAACAAGTTTAATTAATGATGAAATGGGAGACAAAAGGTAACAGTTTTCATAAGGTGAGAAACCTGTGTAATTACAAGCACAAAATATTGCAGAGAATATCAAGATAGAAGAATAATTTGAAATCATAAATGATGGTCCAGAAAATATCTAGGGTTTTCTAACAAGACTTTTTAACAGTGGTTTATTCTTTTATGAGAACTATTAGTAGATGTAGGTAAAGTGGCAAGGCAAGCTGGCAGGAACGGCAGATAGAGTTGCTGCTGACATAAAGAAAGGAAGGGAAGGGCAAGATCATTGAATTAAGATGTTTCCTAGAATTCCTGCTTCTTAGGAGGTAGACATGAACCTCTCTTTAAAATTAGATGTAGAACTTCCTTCATTAGTTCAAGTAATATGGATCGGATAAACTCAGGATGTTCATGTCGCCTCCTTATTACAATGGAAGCAATTTTCCCTATACATGTTAGGTTGCGATAGAAAAAATATCAGGAAATGCTACATATTATACATTAGTGTAATGGTTTTAATTCAACAACCCAGTGGAAAAACAATTTAATTTAGTGGTTTCACATTCACCAAATTTAGTGTAGTGGTCTTAGTGTTTATCCTCTTTTTGTGGGAGAAAGATTAGGAGAAAAACAAAGCAGGCTCAAGCTTAAAAATAAACAAATAGTTTTATTAACACACACACTAAAAGAATGGAAAAAGAAAGTTGAGGAAAAACTACAACAAAACAGAATGAAACTCCAAAAACCACTCCTCCCTCCCCCTACAAACTGTTAACTTTCCTACAAAACAACACAGAGACAAAACCTGTGGTTTTCAGTCAGTTTCACCATTTGAAAATAGTCTTTCGCCAATCTTTAGGAGAGGAGTCCCTCTTGGAGTCATGGATCCCACTGGCAACCTAGAACAGTTCTCTTGTGGGTTTTTTAACTGTCACAAAAACAGCCGCCCGGGGAAACCTGCTTCCATGATCCCTCCCATTACATCAGCAGTTTCCCAAGCTGCTTATGGGTCATGGGTCTTAGACTTTTGCATATTGGGGTGTCACCTTTTAAAAATTAATAACTCCAAAAGCAAAGGATTCTTCATCTCAAGGTACACAGATATCTTCTCACTTCTTTATTGGCGCAGAGGGCTTCTCATCTCTATCTCTGTTCAAGCATCTTATGGGATTAATATCACAAACACCTTTGCTCAAATCCACACTCAAATCTAAACAATTATCTCCCCAAATGCTTATCTTTTCCACAATTTAAAGGGATAATCTACATATAAAGTTCATTTTCACCACTCAGTAAGAGAGTCCAGCCTAAAATGGAATGGCAAACTCCTAAATCCCTTGTCCCAATAGTCCTTTCCCTCTCGCTCCACTCACTTCATCCTGTTTCTTCTCTATGTTCATTCTGTCCCTTTCTTTTCTCTCTCAGGGAAGGGCCTGAGAAGATTCATTTTGCCAGGAAAGGGTTAAATCTGCACAGAGTCTTTTTCTCTCTCTCTGCAGCTCATGGCGTTGGATTTTCAAGGCCATGCTGGTGGATTGGGGGGGCAGGGGGGGAGAACTCACACCGAGAGATCAGAGGACCTGGGCAGTCTGAAATCAAAAACACCAGGCAGGATCATCAATGCCTTTTTTTGCCCACCCCTCAGTGTAAATCGGGGCAGGCCCGGCCCAGCCGGGCCCGTAGCTGCCGTCAGGGCCCGGCGGCAGCGCCTGCCCAGCGCCCCCTGCTGGCAGCAGCTGGGGCCGAGGCAGGGCCCGGCCAGGGCCGCTCCTCTGGGCCCGCCTCAGCCCAGCCCAGCCGCCCGGCCATGAAATGAGCGTTTTATATGTGTTCTTCCCAAAGTCGCATTTGACATTCTCAGTGGTCAAAACAGATGCCAATATCCCAAACTAGCCTAGTGATAGGTCCCTGTCCTTACTAAAGCAATTCCTCCATAACTAAAAAACCAAACTGTGCCAACCCATGACAATTAGGTATTGCATAGATACAGAGAGAGTTCAAATCAAAGCTTTACCTACTCTTTTCAGAAATACGGATTACTTGGCCAGCATGTGCATTAACTCAGTAACATTTTAATGAGTTATGGTAGAAAGGAAATTAGATCAATAGAATAACATATGTGTTGTTGAAAGAAATAAACTGGAAATAACCTGGACTGTGGATGTGGGTGTCCACAGTATTACATTAAGGAGTTATTATCCTCTAATGTACTTCATTTCACGCAAATATAGAAGTCAAATAGCTAATGCTATAGAAATACTTATGTCACTCTGCTAATAAATTAGGCAGCTTAGTGTTGCAGTGCATTATTTGGGTTTATATTTTATTTCATTTTTATACTGGGTTTTGTAATGGTTTCTCCTGTACCACCATGTATCACAAGGTTTGTCCCTGCTCCTTCTCCCCGCTCATCCTCCCACACTGGAATGTAACCCAACTCTGTTCCACTCCCACCTTACCCCTGATTGGGTAGTGGCTTGTCCCTCTGGGCCCTTCCCTCTGGGTAAAAGCGCTGGGACGTTGCAGAAATCTCTCTCTAGCTCTTGGGACCAGGACAGGGATAGGAACTGAACTGGGCTCCTGACCCTGCAGGGGCAGGAGCAGAGACTGAATAAAGCCGTGATTAGCCCCGGACCAAGGGCAGTCTCTTTCATTTTGCCATCAACGGGGACCTGCTCTCTCTAAAGGAAAAGGTTTGTAGCCTCTGGGATCTTTTGGGACCCTGAAGGGAAAATTCCTTCCAGCGTGGATTCTCTCTCAAGCTAGCCGAGGCAAAAATGGAGCACGGGCTCCGAGGGAGAGAGAGACTCGTCAGCTTAAGAAAAATCTTTCAGGTGGTAGGCAGGCTGAATTCTTGACCACTTGCCTCTTGCTGTTTTATTATTGCTGTCAATTTATATATATATATATATATATATATATATAAATTTAACAGTTCTGGGAAGCACACAGTTTTGGAGAGGAGTAAAAAGAACAGGGAGGGGCAACATATGTCATTACAGCACAAAAATACACAAAAGCTTTGTCATCTTATTTGTTCTCATTGCAGCTTTAAAGATATTAAACTAGAAGCTGAAAAACTGGTTTATGCATGGGGTTTAAGTTAAAGCCATCAGTTTTAGGGTGTAGGGAAATTACATGTATTGTTCTCAGGAAATCTATGAAAATGACTCATCTCTAAGGAGAAACAATAGATGAAGTTTTTACCGAAATTAGGCATTCTGTTTTTTCTTTGTCCTTTCTAAAAGCAATACTTTCTTGATGCTCCAAAGTAATTTCTGAAGTCCCTTTTTTAAATAGATTTTCCCAGGACTTTTTAAACTCCTTTTATCACTCTCCTGTCAATAGCTTTCTCATGACACCTACTCTTTGTTCTAGATGCTAGTGATTATTTTTATTTGGTCTATAGCACCTTACAGCTAGAAATATGAACTGAGACAAAATATTTTTCAGCTGATGTCTGAAACAAGGTTAAGTGAAAATTATCATAAGGTATAAAACTTATAATATCAAGCAGATATAATAAATAAATTATGAAAAACAAGTTATTTAAATTGGAGTTTGCCATTGTCACATTTCTGAGCCTTTCAGTGCCAGTTTCTTTTTTAGACACACAGACTCATAATTTAGAAAGGGAAATAGGCTTTTTACAGTGGCTAATATTTTTCCACCTTTGATTTTGATTTATGTACCTACTTATGTTATGCTGAACAACCTAAGTACCTGAACTAATGATTATGGGACTGCTATGATATCTCTGCTGTTTACAAACATTGGTTCATAAATAGTTCATGGTAAGGAGACAAACATCTGTGATATTCTTCTGATGAGCAAAACAGTAGAGAGCTTATGGCAAAAAATCCTGTTAGAATCCTGTTACCTGCAGAGATCGATTCTGTAATGTTTCTCTGCAATGGAATAAGGAGATGAAAATGACCATAACTGTGATAGCAGATATTTAGCTTCTGTATTCTGAATATTCCATCACTTTGGAGTTCCCAGAAGACCCATAGACAGAGTTGAGAAATGCAGAATTTCCTGTATTTCAGAGAAACAGAGGTAAAAACAGCATCTGTCTCATCTTTAGTAACAGCTTTCCAGATGTTTCCAGACCTCATATCATAAGTTACTTTGATGTCACCTGAAAATTTTAAAAAAGAGAGAAATAAGACTATATTTTGCAACACAAAGTTCTCTGTTAATTTCTGAAAGTCTTGAATGTGTTATGTGACTACAAAAATTGTTAACTTTTCTGAGATATATCCTCAAATATATCTATATGTATTCAATACATTCACAAATAAATGTTTTAAGCTAATTGCTGTATCCATTTGATTTTTAAAAAACTATGTGGATACAATAGTTTCCAGCAACAGCAATACTTACAAGATTCTGTTTACACATTCAGTTTTTCTAATGTGACATAAAAATGCAGTGAAATATGTTCGATAAATAAAAACCATTTTACAGTAGGAAGGCTGTCATCATGTTGGTAATGTCATGATTTATATAAGAGTTTTATACAGTAATATATTTGACATATTAAACATTTTAGAGCAGTTCTCCTCATTGTCTTTTTTATTTCCTCTTGAAACACATGAAATAATTTGGAAACATGTATGCATTTCTCTAAAAATTACATCCCCACATAAATTTTAGTTTAAGTATCCCAGAAGATCAAAGATATGTGTGGCAGCAGTTGTAGCTTATACAAAATCACCTAATGTATTAAAATATCCTTTAAATTGTGTATGAGTATCATGTAAAATACAAGAGTCCTTACATGTTAGACTCATAAGGAATCTCATCTTCAATGTAAATGAACTACCAATTCTTTAAACCAGTTACTCTTAGGTATGAGAGTTTTAACTAGTCTTTTGAAGTAAGAGGTAATATAACTGGTACCTGTTCAAGAATATTCCTAAAGTAAATATTTTATTAATATCTGCAGTATTTGTTTAGAAGTTTGACCTTTCCTGTTTGTAGAAGTGATGTGCACAGTGTTGAATGGCCTTCTTTTTGTAAGTTACTCTGAAAACATATTTTAGGGCTGAATTAAAGTTGGCTAATTGTCATAGGATTTTTTTGAAGCATCTTTTATAAAAGCTTGATTAATTCTAAGTTTACTTGAAGACAGACATGCAGAAAATATGAATGAAATAATATTTTGGGATCCTTTTAAGCAGATTTGTGTGTTTCTGAATAAATATTTTAGTCAAAAGCAGGCTTTCATTGATTCTACTGCAAAATTGCTAGAAATGCTAAAAATTCCTTATAAAAAGTTACTGCATTAATTCACAACTTTTCATCACAGATCAAAACATCATCTAAGTAGTTGTCTGCAATTTTGATAGTGTATATCATTATTAAAAAAATAATTAATAAAAAGGGACTGAGACAATTTGTCAGTAAACATAAGAAAATGTAGTAAATTGAATACTTAGATTGCTCATTTCATAATGTAGTAGATACACAGTAAAATGTGAGGAAAATAGGCTTCTTTCTCCATTTGCAGGAAAAATAGCTAAAGTGGAATGCCTGCTATATGTTTGCTTATTTTATGTCTTTTCAAGGTATTGATATATTGCTATGGGCTAGAGAAATATGTACTACTGTATTCAAAAAATGTGTTTAAATAATACTTTGTATATTCGCTTCTGTACTATTTACTTCAAAAAACCATAAAACCATCTATAACCAGAGAGGATGACAGGCAAAAGCAGAATGAGCAATGACTCCATTTTCCATTTTATATATTCTAATCTGATAACTGTGGTATTTTTTTTAAGATGCTTTCTTTAATACTCTATAGCATCACAAAATGTAAGAAGTTATTTTGATTAAAAGTTCTTATTTTTTTTTCAGTTTGCTTTGTTGTCTTCACAACTCTTCTGCTATAGCATTATAAAGCTAAAATTTATCTATGTATCTGTGAGTTATTTATAATGTTACATTGAGTTACCTTCAGAGTCCTTTTCAGTGAAGTTCCATTTTCTCTGCCCATTGACAGTCTTCCACTCAGTAATCAAATTTAGTTTTAGGAATTTCAAACATTACAAATAAACAAGAAATTACAGATGAGGAAGTTGACTGCAAATAGTCCTGTGAGTCCTAGGGTCTTACATTCACCATGCCCTCCAATTTATCAATTAAACCAGAGTTAGAGAAACCAGTTGTCATCTTATCTGCTCTCACTCAGTGGCACTGAATGGCATGTATCAAACACCTAATGAATATTTTGTGTGTCAGTGACTTCTGCCTACTCAAACAACCTAGTACTTAACTTGGTCTGTGGTGTACCAGCTCACTGTTCTGCCTTTCTTTTTTTCCTTAATCAAACTACAGGTAGGGATCAATGAAGGTTCAGCAGCATTAAGATGAAGATTACACATGCTACAGATAAGAAAAGTATTTTGATGGTTCGCTCTGGTTCAGGTCCATTTGCACAGAATAAACTAAACCATTCAGAATACAAATTTGCCTGTGCTGAGGGAGATATTTCAAAACAGTACACTGAGACAATTTCTCTTGTTATTATGAAAATTCTTTTACAGTGTTTTGGGGGGATTGGTGGGGGTTTTTTTGGTCGTTTGTTTTGGCCTTTTGTTTTTGATTTGGTTGTTTTTGTTGGATTTTTTTTTTTTGGTGACACATACAGATAGGAGATAAATTGAGGGTGTGATAGATATTTTGTGATAAATTTGTGTTCTATATGTTATAAACTGTAAACTGTATTACAAGCAGAAGGTTTCCACCAAGATGTGAAAACCCTCCTGTTTGCCAAGACTGATTTGCAATTGTAGAGACTCCAGACAATAGTAGGGCGAAGCCCAGATTAGCAGCCAAAAGGAATGGCCAAGCAGGAGATGTCCCATCCATCAAGGAAGAGCCACCTGCCTCCTCCAGTGATTAACACATGATACCAATCTAGAAGAAGAAGACTCAGAAAATGTCACCATCAGCACCCAAATACTGATTTCCCTGAACCTCATTCAGGCGTCCAGCTCTGCAGGGAAGAAGCGTTCAAAAGCAGGCACCAGAGGAAGAAAACACATGAATATGTATTTCCAATACAACCTAACAATAAAACTGCCTCAGGGGAGAAAATCTGTATAAAACCTGACCACTGGATCTAGGCAATCATGAACGGGGGAGAACTGGTTCATTCGTGACTGTCTCTACATTCACCCAACTTCGATAACCCGGGATCGAGGTTGTCTCTTTTATTGTGCCTATTTCAGTCTGTTATTATTTTTAAAATGGAAAAATAAAATTACTTTATATTAAATTGGCTACTGGTCTGTCCATAACAAGGGTATTCTTCATGCTCAAGAAATTTCTGGAAAAAAGAATAACATCATAACAGTGTGACTATAATTGAAAGGCTAGTTTGAGAAATGTTCCAGGCTTTATTTTTTCAGCTTTATAGTAACATTGCTGTGAAACCTTCAGCAATTATTAAGGGCTTATTTCACTCAGGCACAAAAGTTTTTGAACAGAAATTATCCTGAAAAGAAGAAAATACCAACTGATTTGAATTGGACTCATATTTAGATCATATATTGGAATACCAGCAGAGTTTTCTTTCTACAGCTTTGTGATATAAGTCCTAAAGTTAATTCGTGTTAAAAGATATAAAATGTAATACCATCCCTATAAGTATAAGTTTTGTTTTAATCCAGTATGCTAAGAGTTAACTCAGAGGAAAGTAGCTTGGTAAAGGTACAGGAATTTCTCTTGCCTGAAAAGACAGGGGAGGGACACGAGACAAAACATGATTGGAATTACCAGAAAGGGAGACATGAACATGCCTCTGCTGGGAATCGTTAAAAAAGGAACAAAGACGACAAAAAAAGGAGATGAGAGCCCGGAGAACCAGATGATTACATCAGATCAGTATCTAGACTGTCCTGTCCTGAAATTAACATCTCCACACCACGCCTGGATCCGACCATTAACAGCATTGTCCTTTCCCGCTGCCCTATTCAGACTCTTAGAACTGGAACATGCATGTTTAATGAAGATGCCTCAGAGGGAAGACCCTCGAAATCCCGAGTTTCTCTCAGCGATCCAGTGTATAAAAAGAGACTGCTGCAAGCCAGAAATGTGAACTTGGGGGATAACAGACTGACAGAGCGTGTTATCGTTGTTCACCCAGCGGCGACCCCGGGCTCGACGCTGTCCTTTTAATTGTGGCTGTCCGAGACTGTTATTCTGTCTCACAATAAAATTCCAAATTTTGATTTATCAAATTTGGTCTATCGTATTTATAACAGCTTTCTCTGTGATTCTGACCAAGACTTTTATTTCTTCCAGTCATGATCTTCTGTCGATAAAAATAAGGCATAGTATTCTAACAGTGGTCTTTCATGATTTCTGCACCTTCATTAAGTATTTTGAAACCCACAAATACATAATATAACAAAATAATAAATTATTATTCTTATTCGGGTACCTAAAAAAGTACAGGTAATTTTTGCTTACTCTTTTAATGAAGAATACAGTAGAACCTTTGCCATATTTATGGCAATGTATACTGAACTTCAATAGCTAAATTTAAAGTTGTCTAATTTTTTATCTAAGTGATGTTCAAAATCACTTCGGTCATCTCTATTAATGGTCTTTCAGCAATCTGCAATCAGCACCCACATATTAGTCATGCAATGCAAATAGTTTGCTCATTGCAGTGAATCTATTTCTCCATCAATTGATGGAGAAATAAATACATTGAATTTGTGCAAAATTCAACTACGTAGCTTTAGTTTCTCCACTGCATGTATAGAATTTTAACACAAATATGCATTTAGCAGAACACCAATTTATACTAATAAGACATAGTATGCTGTCTAAGAGCAGAAATAGGGTTCATGTATCACTTAAGACACTCAAGTGTCTTATTTAACTTTAGTACATATTATGGAACATTTACACAGGCAAATGTATTATGCAAGTGATGTACTGTGCAGATATGATCTAAATCACTTTTTTTTTCTTCATTTAAATATTAAAACCAGTTGGGTGTTGTGGTTTTTTTGGGTTTTTTTTTGTTTTTTTTTTTTCTCAGCTACTGACTGCTTTAAATAAATGTGTTACTCTGACTTCCACTACTCTCTCTAACATATCAATTACTGAATTAGCTTCTAGTTTCTGATTTTGTCCCACACTGTCCAAGAAAGCTTTTTTAGTCCTTTAAAGTGTGTTACATTTCCCCAGTATATTTATCCAGGTGTTCTGTCCAAATCTGTTTTCAGTGGTGCATTAAAGTATGTTGAGACTTCATATACTGTCTGGAAATTTACTTGCTGAAGCTAAGGGACAAAAATAGTTGGAGAAAGTTCTTTCAGGGTTACTTCTACTTGTAGTCCTTATGTTAGGGTCAATGAGCAGTAAGGGCTGGCTCCTTCAGCTTAAATGCTCCAATGAGGTAGCGATTGCTGATGCTTCCCTCAGGCTTTTCTGAAACAGCTTTGAGTGCAGCTGAGGTTGCCCAGGCCAGCCACTTTCATTGTCTGAGCTAGTCCTAGGCTCATATAGCCAAACCTCCATGATAATCTGCGACCCTTTTATTCACATCAAGTAGTAGAGTTCATTCATTCATTCACAGTTAATGAAATCTGTGTTTCAGGATTTGAGGGTACTTACTGCGAAGTTAACAGTGATGAATGCATCTCCCATCCATGCCAGAATGGAGGTCTCTGTGTGGATGGGGTCAACCACTACAGGTCAGGAAAATTATTTGACTGACAATATAATACATGGATTTTTGTCATCTAGCTTTTCCTTTGGTATTTTGCCTGCCTAATGTTTGCTGACCTTCAGTGAAGGAAGGGGGATGGGGGCATGGGGGGTAGGTGTAATGTGTTTGACAGTTACATTATAGACTAAATCTTCTTGTGTGCAAAAAGTAATACATATCCACCATACGTATAACCCAAATAATTTATTGTTGGGCTAATTAAAATCATAAGTATCTAATTTTAAAAAAAGCAGAGATGTTGTTAGTCCAGTTACAATAGTACAAACAATTTGAGTTAAAATTAATAGGAAAACTTCATGAAGAATGTAATTATAGCTGTTATATAGAAATCTTGCAATTATGTCTCTTTGATTATGATTACCCTCACAATGTCTGTGTGCATCCAGTGATCCATGATTTTGTCCTTCCTCAAGAACTGGCAGTCTTACTGCAAATCACTGGCATCTGGAAGTCTTTGTCAGGAGAACTATGATGTTCACAATGGGTTTTTTCTCACCTTCAGTCTCAGGCCTTCTTGGAGCCTCCAAGTCCTTCTCAGCAGGACTGCTCTCAATCTCTTCATCCCCCAGCTTGGGTTGATACCAGGGTTGCTTTGACCCAGGTGCAGCACCTCGCACTCGGTCTTGTTAAATCTCATGTAATTCCCAAGGGCCCACTTCTCAAGATTGTCCAGGCCCCTCTGGATGTCATCTTATCCTTCAGGAGTGAAGCATAAAAGGCTATTACTTGTAACAGCATGGACATCTCAGTGTCTCACACCCTCACCATAGATGCTATTCCAGAGCTGAAGCTATAGCATGAGAGGCATCAGTCAGTTGGCCGCAGGGCAGGTGTCAAAACAAGTGAAAAGCAGCTCAGGAATGTTCTAAGTAAGCCCTTGTAGAGGGGAGTCAGCACAAAGCCTGTGGCCTTCAGCTAATGGTAATAAAAGTCTTATTTAGTGGGCTCCAGACACTGCAATTATTGATGCTTGGTAAAGTACTGCCCTTTGCAATTACCACTGAAAAGCAAACATGATTTTGGTATCATTTAATTAATACTTCTCATCATCTTCCATATTTTTCCATAATCTTTATAATGACCTAAAAAAGTAATGTAGTGACATCCCTTTTGCTAGGTGCTCCTGCCAACATGGCTTTACTGGGACCCAATGTGAAGTGGAGATTAATGAATGCTTATCAAGACCATGTAAGAACAATGGAACTTGCCTGGATCTCATAAACAGGTTAGTTATTACAAAATGAAAAGTTTCCCTGATTTCCTTATGTTAATTCATTGTTTGGATGGGACCTTCACCCTACAACAAGCTAAAATGGAGTAAGCAAATGCTACTGACTCAGTTTTTTATTTCTTATGTGACTTTAAAGGAAGATAGAAGGGAAAATGTCTTCTGAAAATAATTTGTCCTTTTTTTTCTTACTTTTTTTTTAATTTAGAAAAACACTGAAACAGAAGAAAATTGATCTTGAGTTAGATTGCTACAAACCCTATATTTGTTCAACAGCACTTCACAAGTTATTGAGATTTGTGCCAGAAGATCATTAGCCCTTAAGTAATTTTTTATACCTTCAGTTAAAATTACTGTGTCAAATTTTTCTATCAATTTTACAAAAAGTAAATCACCCTCTTTGCTTCAGAAACATGGAAATGAGAAAACTCTGTTCATTATTTTAATATGGATGAGGATTAGGGACTTGGCAACAACTTCGCAACAGCTTGGCATTAGAAGATACATATGGTTTTAAAATATTGCAATAGGTCCAGTTACTTCCATTGACATACCCGATTTTTCCTTTTCTAAAGATTCATTTGTAATTGTGCACCTGGATACTATGGGTCTCTGTGTGAGATGGATGTAAATGAGTGTGAAACTTTGCCTTGTTTACATGGAGGAAGCTGCATCAACAGGCTTGGAGGTTATCAATGTCTCTGTCTACCTGGATTCACAGGTATGATCTACTCTACCACAGCCAAGAAGCTTATTTCAAAGGTTTTACATGGTTTTAATATTATAGCAAGAACAAAAATTAATCTTCCTGTTGGAGGATAAATCAGTACTAACTTAAATAGAATTTTATCTAATTCTTTTGAAGTAGCTCAATTATTGTTTATATTAAGACTCGAATTATAATTTCTTTAATCACCCATACATTCAGTTGAAATGAGTTATTGTATAGTACAAAGAAAATCAATGTGTATTCATTTTGATTCAGCCAGGAAAAAACTATTACCATAGATAGAGAGTAAATTTGCAAACAATAAAATGCTACCTTGTCATTTGAATTTGCACAGAACCATAGAAACAACTTGACTTTGGATCAACAGCACTGGATCAACACCATTGCCTTTAGTGCTAATCTTTACATATTTACAGAGTCATGACAAAATATACAATGGGTAGAGATGCAGCAAAATTTCCGTAAAATGATGCTGACTTTTTTTAAAATGCTCGGTGTGCTGCTCTGCTAGTTCATACACAATGTTTTGATAGATCCACCTTAAGCAACACAAAAACGCATGAGACCATATGACTGCAGAAATGTTTACAGTTGTTTCCTCAAGTTCAATAATTTCTGCATTTTTTCTGTATAAAATGTTTTTTCCTATCTATTCCAGCCTGTGATGAATGCCACATAATGTACAAGATAAAAAAGGATGCAATTTGCATCCACTGAACTGAGAGGAATTTAATTCTGCACAGAACAAAGAACAAGTACAGTTTTGGGAATTTCTATATAGCTGTATATCCTTCTTCCATTCACCTCAAATCTTAGTCCACATATCCCTTGTGCACTGTTCTTCAAAATTATCCTTGACATTTCAGAAAAACCAAAAAAAAGGGAAAAAATGAAAAAAAATATAATTTTCCTGCCTAAATCTTTTAAAGCCTCCCCCTGCAATATTTTCTTCAGCTAGCCTGCGTTCTAAGCAGTACTTTTTGGGTGTCACAGAAACTCCTGTTTATTGGGCAGTGGTGCTGCAGATGTAATTTCTAACAAATAAATGCTAAAATAGTTGTATTAACCTTTATGTACATGTTTCTGTAAGAATTCCCTGTGATCTTTATAAAAGAGAGGACACCTGCACATGAGCACTTAGGAGACTCTAATTTGAAAAGCAACAAGCAATCTGCAGGTGTGCTTTTGTCTTGATTCTTCATTATTGACAAAGCAGTTTGACTTTTGTGCTTTTCCCTAACATATTTAACCAACAAGGATAAGACGTTAGGTTTCGTTGTGGGTCTTTTTGTGATTCTTTTTTTCCAATTAGCTGCAATTTAGGAACAACTTTTCTTTCAAAGACCAGGCCCCTTTAAAGACCGATGACAGCATGAATTGTTCTCAAAGATCAGTTGGATTTAAAAAATATGTTTTAATATACTGAGAATTTTAATCATCAACTATTAAAGTATTATACACTTATAAATGAATGGAAACTGGAAACAAAATACATTGAATTAGTTAGGCCAAATTATGTTAATATATTTCATTTTATTTATTAAATCTTATTTTTAAATTACTAATTTTATTAGATATTCTGAATGTTTTTTCTGGTCATAGTGTAAATTATTGTCTGAGAGAAGGCAGTCTTTAGACACTGATTTCTGCTCTGCTGCCTTTAAAATTTTGACATATAATGTATCTATTAAAATTTTAAGTTCTCCATGAATTTATGCTGTTCTGGATTAATTTTACATTGTTCATAATTTTATTTCATTTTAAATAGATTTTTAATTTAAAAACATTAGAAATAATTTGTTAAATATTAGACTATAGTTTGTTATCCACACTGCTTATATAAAATCTAATGCTTTGCACATCACAAACACTCTTAAAAAAGATGATCAGATGATCATTACGCAGAGTAAAAATGCACAGGTGTATGCTGTCATGATTTCACTGGCAGCAAAAATGGTCTTCCTAAGCTCTAAATATCACTAATGCACTCTGGTTAAAATTCTTACACCAGATACTTTGGAGAATAAAACTTTTTTGATCTGGGCATGTCAGAAACTGTTTTTTTTCCTAGAGCAAAATAAGAAGTGATTTCATAAAGCAGTTGTGAAAGTCCTAAGTAGAATAGCTCTTTACTCAAGATCACAGCTGTTACTGCTTATTGCTTGTACATTGGTGGTACCACAGTGTTACACAGAAAAACATAAAATGGAAGATGCCTTGTGAGTCACTGAATCTAAAACCTGTTTTGTCCAAACAGCCATTTGTTGGCTGGAGTAATGAATGTTAGTGCTTATAGCTATAACTCTTGAATTTATACTTCAAATCTAAAGAAACAAGCAACTAAACATTTTGCTTTGTAATGTACCCACTATGAGATTTAATGTGCACAGAGGATATATATTTTGAGTAAGAAATCATTGTCTTTCCATAGCTTTTTTTACACGAAGATAGCCTTTGAAATATGTCTTACTCAGGGACTGCTTTTCTCTACATGATTCCAGAATATTTTGTTTTGTAAATGTTACTATAAAATAGGACATTTGTTCATAATCTACAGACATCAAAGGGTATGTAAAAATTATTTTGGCTTGATAGTTTACCATGGTTCTTTGTAAGGGAATCTGAAGATACTCTGTAAACAAGTAGAACTTTCATGATTGTGGAATTATAAATCAAATGGAATTTAATTAGCAAATTAAAACTAGAAGCAAAATATAATCTAGGAGTACAGATATACCTTCATTGATAAAAAGTGGTCTGATGTTGCATTCTGAATGTAGACTCCTACACAATAATATAAAGAATAAAATTAGAAAAAATATATATCTCAATATTTCACAGAGTTTGATATTAAAAAATTTAAAGATACTAAAAAAATTAATGAAATACTGATAATAATTTCATTTCAAATGCTCAGTATAAAAATTTAAAAGGAATAAGTAATTAAATACAATGTGCTATGATTTCTTGCCAGAAGGTCACTTTCATGACTTCTTTTAAATCTTGCAATCTGAATAATGTTTTGTCAAAATATAACCCAGATGATTCAGACATGCTTCAAGTGACATAATTTTCATGTTTATGAAAAATTTATTTTACATTCAAGTATAAACCATAGATGTCTGGGTTGCCAACTCTGCTGCAAAATGGATTTAATAAAAATACATATTTTTTTTTACTCTAGAACTTTGTTTGTTAATTTTAAATTGCTTAATTTGAAAGGATTCTAGGATTACTACATTGTGGCTGTCTTCATCAAAAGACTTGATTATTCTTAAGACTTTACTTTCTGGCTTTCTTTATTTGAGGTTAAGGAAACAATTTTAAGATCTCTTTGAGAGACTAAAGTGTTTGGGGTTTTTAAAATGTGTTGTGTTGACCTTGTCCTGCTGCCAGCTGATCATCCAGCTGTTCTTTCAGTCCCTCTCATCAACAGAATAAGAAAAGAAAATAAAGATGAAAAAAATCATGGGTCAGCGACATAGAAAGTAACACTGAGTGCACCCTCAGTAAGTTTGCCGATGACACCAAGCTGCAGATGATTTGCTGGAGGGAAGGGATGCCATCCTGAGGGACCTTGCCACACTGAAGAGGTAGACCTATGGGAACCTCGTGAAGCTCAACAAGGTCTTGCACATGGGTCTGGACAATCCCAAATTGGAACTGTTGGCTGACAAAGGAGGTCAGGTCAATGTGACATGGCAGTATGTGCTTACAGCCCAGAAACCCACCCATACTGTGAACTGCAGCAACATCAATGTGGACAGCAGGTTGAGGGAGGTGATTTTCCCTGCTTCTATGAGCCCCCACCTGGAATACTGGTCCAGCTCAGGTGTCCCACCACAAGAACACAGGCCCTTTGGAATTAAGTCCAGAGGAGGGTCACAAAAAATGGTGAGAGGGTTGAAATACCACTTCTGTGAAGAAAGACCAAAATGATTGGGGCTGTTGGTGCCTTCAGAGGCTGATGTAGAACAGAGACTAGACTAGAGTTAAAGAATAAAGTAGGTATTTATTAAAAGGCCTTAAAGGATAAACCTTGAGCAGTACAAGAGCCTAGCTAGGCCGACACCCAAGATGAACCCAAAATAGTTACAAAATGGATGACCAGTCACAGGTTTCACACTTTTATAAGTTTTCATCCATTTGCATACTGGTGTTAATTGTCCCATTATAGTTTCCAGTTATGAAGTTCCATGCTCCTTGTTTGCTCTCTTCAGTTCTCCGTTGTTCATGCTTTTTGGGCCTGAAACTTGTAATGGTTGTCCTTGGCCTCAGGCTGGAAAAGGATTTGTTTTGTCTACCTACCCTGTGAAGAGAGCTTACTGACAATATGAAGCTTAGAGCTATACACCTAGGCATCACAGAATCTGAAATATATGAAAGCTAAAACTTAAGGCATCACTGTTAAGCCTGGAGAAGAGAAGGCTCCAGGGAGACCTTATAGCAGCCTTCAAGTATGTACAGGTGGCTTGCGAGAAAACTGCAGGGGGACTTCTTAAATGTCACATAATGATAGGACAAGGGGGAATGGCTTTAAACTAAAAGAGGGAACTATGTCTGTCATGAGGTAATTCCTGGTCTCTTCTCACAGAAGGTGCCTTGCAGCTCCTCCATCAACATTTTCCAACTTCTAATCAATATTAAAACTTTCAGTGGCTAAAATAGAATGTGTGTTAAAATGAGCTACACAAATTCAAAATTCTTGTTTAAACTTCCAGTTACTGGCCATCATCCAAAAGATGCCAAAAAAATTATTAAGTAACATGAAGTAACTGATTTCAGTCATTTCTGCAGAGCAGTAATTATTCTTAGCTCTGAATAGTTATTCTCTTAAGTTCACATCTACCCTTTCTGTTTTATCTTCTCTATGAGACGCGTACAAACTGACATTTGGAAGTGACTGTGTACTTAAGTTATATGTTAATTGAAGTCAAAACCTTGGCTTAAATAACTCCGCTTGTATTTTATCTTTTACATCATTTTTGAGGCCCAGTCTTTCTTGTCATCAGCCTTAGGACCTGCTGTTCATCTTGTCTATGTGACAATGAGAACTCTGCTTCACTTTTCATAAAATAGGTTGACCCAATAAAAAAAAGTCTCACAAAATGTAACTGGTTGAAAGGGAAAGAAGTTTATTTTATCTTTTTGACCTTCCCAGCTGCTTTTACAGCTTTCTACTGCCAGTCAGCTCTGGTAGTGATTGCATCTGCACTCCCCAAGCCTCTGTTTGCATTTCTTGCTATTGATATCCAGTGGAAGAAGAGTAATTACACTACTAACTGAAGTGACTACTTATTTAGTGAGATGGGAGGAATCTAATGGAATTCTCCTTGAGATGTTAAAGCAAGAGGCAGCTTATACATAAAGAGGTCAAAAGTGATTGGCATACTGAGAACAAATTCAAAATGCAGTCTGACAGATCTGCATTTCTGTACTAAATGTGGAGTTTGTGGTGTCTGTCTTTTAGTTTAAATATTAGAGCATTTACGTAAGTTTGAGGAACTTTAAAAACTTTAGGTTTGGTGAATACACCGTAAGAAGGGCACAAATTTGCTTTATGCATTTTCCTGAGAGGTGCTATTAGTGAGGGAAGAAGGGGCACTTTTGCTGGACTTGTTGAGCTTGAACACTATTCAGCAAAGGTTTCCTAGGCCAGAAAGAACCTAGAAGAGTAAGGTTATTGTATTATAATACTCACTGAGTATTTGGCTTGAAGTGACAAGTCTGGACTGCTAGCTGTCTCTCCTGGGAGTCAAGGTCAGGACACACATTTCTTTTTCTTCTCAAAGTGCATTATGGCCTACTAAGTAGAGCCTTGAGACATACTTTAAATAGTTAAGTCTTAGTCTGGTGGCAGCTTTGCTCCATTGCTGCTCATCCTTTTTTCATGGATGAGAGTGTTCAAGAAGATATTGCCAACAGGATGAATAGGAAACACCTGACTGAGCTCAGATGCAGAAAGGAAGCACACATTCAGTGAGAGGAGCAGTGAAAGGAAAGGGCTGCTTGGGAGGAATATTAAGTCATTGCCCAAGTGGATAGAATTGAAATTAGGAAAGGAAAAGCTAAACTAGAGCTGAGAATAGAGAAAATCTGCAAAACCACAAGAAAGACTTTTATATATACATTGGGAGCAAAACAACGGCTGATAAAAAAGTGGATCTATTTCTCAGTAGGCAGGAGGACCTTATGGCAAAACACATAAAAGGATCTGCAGCATGCAAAGTTTTTTTTCTTCAAGTTTTATGACTAAAGACCAGTCTTAAGCCTTCCAGTGTTCTAAGCCTTGTGGCATTTTTTAACAGGCCACCTGATAGGATATGATCAATTCACCACAACCAACCTTTTACCAATCTAGTTGTCTACACTTCCAGACTATAAAGTCCTAACTTGTGTACAGGAATATTTTGGGAGACAGTGTCAAAGCCATGCTAAAATCATGACGAGTGACAGACACTGCAAAGAGTTCCAGCTCTTCTTCCAAAAACCTAGTCATTTCATCAAAATGGCAACAAGATTATTCAGGTGTGGCTGTCCCTTGAGAAATGAACAGAACCACAGTTTGGGTTGGAAGTGACCTTTAAAGATTACCGAGTCTAATACGCCTGCAATGAGCAGGGACATTTTCAACTCAATCAGGTTACTCAGAGCCCTGTCCAGCCAGGATTTGAATGCTTCCAGGGAGGGGGTACTTACCACATCTAGGCAAAACCTGTTCCAGTGCTTCATCACCCTAACTGTAAAAAATTTCTCCCTTATATCTAGTCTGAATCTGCCCTCTTTTACTTTAAAACCATTGCACCTTGTCCTATTGCAACAAATTTTATTAAAATGTGTGTTCCCATCTTTCTTATAAGTTCTCTTTAAGTATTGAAAATTTGTAATAAGGCCTCCTCGGAGCCTTCTCTTTTCCAGGGCGAACAGCCCAAGCTTCTCAGGTTTTCTTCATAGGTGTTCCAGCCTTCTGGTTATTTTTATGACCTCCTCTAGAACTGTTCCAAAAGGTATCACACCTTTCCTGATCTAAGAGCCCAGAGTTGGATGCAGCACTCCAGGTGAGGTATCGCCCAAGCAGAGTAGAGGGGAAAAATCACTTCCCTCACCCTGCTGGCCACGCTGCTTTTGATGCAGCTGAGGACACTATTGACTTTCTGGTTGCAAGTACATATCACAGCTCATGTCCAATCTTTGTTCCACCAGTATTGCCAAGTTCTCTGCAGGGCCACTTTCAATCTATGGTTGTTCCTGTTCACATAGAAATGGCTTCCACCAGGATCCTCTCCGTGATTGGATTAAACTGAGACTTACTGACTTGTTGCTCCCCAGATCATCCTTTCGGCTTTTCTTGGAGCAATAAGTGCAATGTTTTCTCTTCCTAGTCACTGAGAACCTTCTCCAGTTCCGATGTGTCAGACATATTTGCAAATAGCCTCTCAAGGACATAAGCCAGCTTTCTCAGCACTTTCCGATTAAGTCCATAGGGTACTGAATTACAGGAAATAAATATAAGAATTGAGTACCAGAGTTTTTTTGGCCCAGTATTCTGTGTGCCACAACAGAAACCAAGTTAGACTATTGTGTCTAACCCAAGTTCACTTTTTGGATGTGACGTTTCCACTACGTGATTTCAAATATTTTATTTACTTTATCAACAGGAGAAGATAGTCCAGAATATATTTTCATATTTGAGGAAAAATTCATTTTATGGGGTCAGTAAAATATACCATACCAAATAGCAGTGGCCTTTAACTAGTAAGTTAGAGAAAGGTACAGTTTCAAAGAAATTAAGTTACTGAACAGATGAAAATCCTATTTGTAGTCAATAGTGTATGCAAAGTCTCTGGTCCTTAAGGAGACAAAGTCAATGATTACTTAATTTTTTTTACAAATTATGCTCAAAATATGCAATCCTATAGTCCATTCATAATGAGAATTCGGCAACAGAAACTCTCATTGTGTATACAAATATAATCTGTGATTAGGAACTTGGATGACAGTAGACTCCCCTTGTTTTGCAAAATATAATTGTTTTGAGTTACAGATCTGCACCTTTAGGGAGAAAAATCACAGTCTTTTGGCAAAGAATATCTAAATGTGAAGTGTTTGTTCTTCATGCTCATTAATATCTAATTTAAATTTATTTAGTACAGCAGTTCTAAGGTGATTTCACCAATTTGTTCTACAGTTAATTACTATTTATCTTCAAACAGAACCAGCTTCACTTTCTGGATTTAAAGACGTCAGTAAAAGAAGAATAAAATGAGCTCTACTTCTTTTTTTTTATCTGCCTAAAAGAAAAAACAAGTTATTTACGAGTTTTCTCAAAGATCAGCAGCAACGTAGGAAACACTGCATAATGATAAAAGGGACAGTGTTCATGCACTCACGTCAGAACTGAGACCCATTTCCCATTGTACCCTCTACCTAAAGTGGTATCGTGGATTGGCAAAAAATCTCAATTTGATTGTCACACTTTCCTGCAAGTTTCTTGCTCACTCAAACAAGAAATTTCAAACAACTTCTGCTGCTTTTTGCATACATTACTCCATGTTGACCAGAACAAAGCCTTGAATCCAATTCTTGCATATAATGTAAGATTATGATGATTTATTCTCTCTCACATTCTCTTTCTTTCTGTGGCTGGTCTGTTTAATAACAGTAATAATCTATACCAAATAAGGAAAACCAAACAAACCTAGGAGAAATATTTTCAATATAAAATATCCAGCATGTGAGACATGTATGCATTCTGCCAATTTATGTGAAACGCTCCATTTCTAGTAGATATGGAAACATTTGAGCACAATTTTTAATTCATTAGTGAAAATGGAGGAAGGTGATCTGTTAGACTCATACAACTGACAGCAGTAAGCATATTGTATTGTCACAGTTCAAAATTTGCAAGCTATTTTGAATGGAAGAAAAAAAAGAAATAGCTACAACAGAATGGTGCAGCCCCAGGGTAATATTTCTCCTCAAAGGCATGGCATTAAAGCCATTGTGACATGGATTAAGCAGTTTCATTGCTCAGAATATCTTTTCTAGGAAGTCTAACTCTTTAATGCACTACCTAGACATATGCTAGTAGTTCTGTCTTCAGTTTTCTAGTTTCCGAAGTCCTTCAGCACCTAGCTTTCCCAATGGATTTCATGGAAAGGCTCGTTGCCTCTTTCTAAATAATGGATTTTGCTTAGGCATCAAAGACTATTGACACTGTTTTGTAATTCCTGTCCTGTTGCCACAATTATGATGATAAATAATAATAACAAGAAGAAGAAGAATTCCTTCAGGAAACCATGCCACACACAAATAGAATAAATGTTAAAATCGTATCCTAATTATGGAAGTGCTGCTGAGAAGTTCTGTGATTTACCTTATGTTTTAGATGCTATAGATACCATGTAAGTATCTTTCTTAGGACAAATGCATACTATTTAACAGAACAAAAATATTTAATAGAACTGAGACAATGCCCAGCTGAACAGGTAGTAACAAAAACAGGTAACATAAATATAATCTATGAGATCAGTGTCTAAGGGTAAAGCATATGCAGAATCCTTTCCTGAAAAGCTTTTTATTAAAATCAAGAATTCAGATGGTAAGCCTATCCTGTGAGAATATTTGACAGCTTGTGGTAAAATGAGCACTGCTGAGGCAACTGAGCACTTCCTCATCACTGGTGAGGCCATACCTCAAATCCTGTATTCAGTTCTGGGCCCCTCACTACAAGAAAGACATTGACGTGCTGGAACATATCCAGAGAAGGGCAGTGAAGCTGGTGAAGAATCTAGAGCATAAGTCTTATGAAGAGCAGCTCAGTCTCTTCTCCCAGGTAACAAGTGACAGAATGAGAAGAAAAGGTCTCAAGTTGTGCCAGGGGAGGTTTAGATTGGATATTAGGAAACAGTCTTCACCGACAGGGTGGCCAAGCATTAGAACAGCTTGTTCAGGGAAGTGGTGGACCCACCATCCCTGGAAGTCTTCAAAATGCATGAGAGTGTGGCACTTGGGAGATATGGTTTAGCACTGAACAGAGTGATGCTAATTTAATGGTTATACTCGATGATCTTAGAAGTCTTTTCCAACCTTAAGAATTCTGCAATTCTAAGTGATTATGTCTATATCTTATTATCATAAGATATGAGGTGAGAATTTGAACTGTCTAGGGTTACTGGAGCCAACATTAGTGATTCACATTAATTATACCTACAACAAATTGGAGAATGTCCTGATACAACTGTTAGAGTTGTTCCCTAACTATTACTGCTAACTAGGATAGTCTTTTATCCAGTCTAACTTTGGAGGGATCTTTGAATGTATTCAAGTATGTCACTGTGCACGCTTTAGAGTCTCTATTTTGTAAGAGCTAGCAAGGCCCAGGGGATTGACATCTCAATTTCCACACAAATCTGCTACAAATCCTGAGACAAAGGAACATTTAAGCAGCTCTAATGTGAAAACACTGCAAAGGAACGTTACACATCATAATGCCAGTCTATTCTCCTGTGATTCCATGATATTTCTTTGAGCTTTGTGTAAGTTGTAAATGTACTTAGTATGTTTTATATTAAATTATTGTAGCATTTATAAAATAAAGTATTTTAAATTATATAAGAACATTTCAATAACTATTTCTCATGCTGCAGTTTGTTTTATTCTGCACTGAAAAATTCTTGACTGGTTTCAGCCAGGGCAGGGTTAATTTTTGCAGTAGCTAGAAGGGTGGGATGTTATTATGTACCACTTCAGCTCATTGTTGGGAGCAGGAGCAAAGAGAATCTCTCTTCTGGGGAGAAGGGGTTCCTTCCAGTCAAGAAAACCTGGCAGGGAAAACTGTCCAGTATTTGTTTATTTTCATGGGATTTCCATGTAATTTTTTTCTCTTTCTTGTTTTGTTTTGGGGTCTTTTTTGTGGGTTTGTTTGGTTTTTTTTTGTTGTTGTTTTTGGTTTTTTTTGGGTTTTTTTGTGGTTTTTTTTTTTTTTTTTGGGTTTTTTTTTTTTTTTTTTTTTTGGTTATTGTTAATTTCCTTATTTCATTGCTGTTTCCAGTAATTTTTTCTTGTCTCAACTCTTGATCTTTGCCTTTTGTGTCTCCAGTTGGAGGGGGGAGGGGAAGAGGGAGCATGGTTCCAGTGGCAGCACTAAATTGGTTCCTAACCTACAACAACTGGGAACCAGTTAGAAAGTAAGAAGCAAATTATTCAGATAGAACTATTAAGACAGAAACAAGTAATTCATCACTTAAAACCTGTGGATGTTTCAGTCAATCATAACAATAAATATCTAAAGCAGTGACTGCTGACAGGTGGTTCACTTTGCAGAACACAACATGCTTTACCTTAAGACAGTTACTGTAAGGATGTACTTCTTGTTTCCAAAAAATATGGCCATGGTAAAATAATTTTGAATTTATTTGGGAGAGATTGAATTTGACCAGATTTTTATTAAAAAGTGTAAGAAAATTGTGAGAGTATAATAAAATACATACTAGTCACAAGTAAATTTCCGTATACCATTGTAACATTCTTGTATTTTCATCTGCTTCCATGCACCCACATCATGCCTCCTATGCATTTTGTCACTAACTAGGTTACTGGGTCAAGCTGTACAGGGGAAATTCCATTCTCGAATCAGAATAAATTAAGTTGGAAGGATTCTTCTGAGGTCTCTAGCCCGACTGCTTACTGAAATCAGTTTCAGCTGTGGGGTCAGAATGGGATGGTCTTGTCTTGGTCCAGTTGGCTCTGGAAAACCTCCAAGCACAGAAATAGTCCTCATATCTGATGGAACATTTAAACTGTAATGTGAATATTACATTGCTTTACTCATAGTAAATGGGATTTCTTGTGTCCCAAGAAGAGAAACAGAAGTTGAGTCTTTAGCTGAACAGCAAACTTTTATTGTAATTTGACTAAAACATGCATAAAAATGCTTCAGTTTTAAATAAGATCATTACATACAACATAAACCATGCATAATAGAGAAAAAAATCAAAAGTACTACTACTACTAATAACGATAATCATAGTGATAATAGTAATAGTAATAAAAACAACAACAACAGCAATAATAATAATGCATTTTAATATTAGTGTATCCTGGAGGCATTTGTGTTATAGAGTGATTTGGAATTAAATATTAATTTTTTTTCACACTATAAAGCTATACTTATATTGCTTTAGGGTGATGATAGAACAATTCTTTCTTTATGCCTTTAACACATAGTACAGCTCTTCAAATTTCCCTTATTTCAATTTTATTTTACATGCCATTTTATGTCACAGTGTTAAAATAATAAACAATGACCATACCAGATTTTTTTTTTTTTTTTAGTCTGTAAGATATGTGTGTTTATATTATTATAGGAAATTTAGGAAAAATATACATACTATACTCAGTGCAACATACCAATATAATTATAATTATTTTCTGTATTTGTTCAAATGAGACGTATGTTTTTCCTTATAAACTTGTCTTTCACTTACAAGTTTTCAGTTCTTTTTAAGTTTTAAAAGTTTTTCTCAGTTTTAGTAAAGTACTTGATCACACAAAATCCTATGTTCTTAAAATCAAAATTAAGAAGTCATAGATATTGAATTGATATTTGCAGCTTGCCCAGCTACAATGTGACAATGTGGCATTGCATCCTCTGGAAATACTGACATCTATGTTAATTTTCTTGTGATGCTTCAAATATTCAGACATGAATTAATAAATTTTACTTGCATGGTCTTCAGATTTGTCTTTTTCTATATCCCTTTTTGTAACTTTATTCTACTGTCAACTAAATCTTGATTCTTACCTGCTATATCTTTAGGTGTAGCTTGATTTCTTAATTTTGTATTTCAGTAAATATTTCTGCCCTCACTAGGCAGATGCCACAACAGTGCAAAAGCTCAACCTTTCCATGGCCTGATCAGGTCGCTGGTTTAACCGCTGAGCTGGGGCCAGTGGCTGCTGCCTGCTCTGCTCCAGCTTCGGGACGGCCTTGCTGGGGAGGGTGTGACATCCCCCACCAGCCACTGCCTGACAAACCATGGGGTTTTGACAGGGTGAGATGTCTGGGCACCACTGCCAGGCTATAGCTGGCAGCCTGGGAGCAGGAAAGACATAAATGGAAACCCAAGCAGAGCCCAAGTCTAGGGCAATAAGAAAGAATCAGTATCATGTTCCTTCAAACAAAGAGAAGAGAGAAATCATGCTCCAGTCTAAAGTTCAAATATCTAAATAGCAGTGCAAGCTACAAGTGATATTTTTATATTTTATCCCTCTGGTTCTTGTATTCACGATATAGTTCTCAAGAGCCATGCATATGTGTTTAAGATCCCAATTTGATATTTAATGAAAACAAATGTCAAAGTTTCAGACCAAGGAAATTAATTTTTTAAATTGTTTTAATTAATTTGTTTCCTGTGGTCTAATCTTATCTTGTAAAGTTCTCTGTAGTGGAAATCAAACCTTTTCTAAACAAAGAAAAAGATACTTCAAAATAGGTGCCAACTTTTGAAATTTACGGCAGTCCAATCAGGGCCAATTTAATTTGACTTGATATAGGCGAAATAATTGCCAGAAATAAGTCTATTATCAACACAAAGTAAAATAGAAATAGAAAATCTAAATCTCTGGTATTAGACGCTAAGCTAAAATAAATCTTACTTAAGCTGAAATCAACAAAAACAAGCTCAGTGACCTTATCAGCCCTAGTTTTTCATGCACTACACATTGAAAACTTTTGTTAACAGATTATTTACTCATAACAGGCTTAATGAGACAATGCTAAAATTCTATTGAATGGACCTTATGCTTTCTCAAGATCAATGTCAATGTGACAAAATGAGTTCTTGTTCTTTGCAGTCAGCTACTGTTTTTAAATATGGGTTTAGATTTGTAAGAAATTATTTAACAAATAATTGATTTTCTTTCTATAACTGGAATATGCTCTGTGATATGTTTTTTTTAGTATTTCTGCTCATGTTTGTTAATTTTCATTCCTTAGATTTATGCTATAGATTTTGGTTTTTTGTTAATATACCTAATTTTCTTCATTATTGGTTATACATATGATAAACTTATTAACTGATCTTTTGATTCACATCTATCTATTATGAAATCTCATGGAATGGTCACAAGTAGTTGTCAATAGTCTTAAAATATTTGATACCAAAATTGGCTTGAACAAGGGAACCAGGTGCTGATGAGCAACTCTGAAAGGAAATCTCTCTTTTTCTCTTAGTACTTTCTATTTTCAACAGAATGCAAAATTTTCAGTTACCGGAGAAAGACCAACTTTCTTTTTCTTTATTTTCTATATCATGTATAAATTGGAACAGCATGCTGATTTATTAGTCTTTTCCATTTTTTGAGTATGCTCTTGGAAATCAATTGGTTTTTTATCATGTATTTGTTTTTCTTTTCCAGATTGAACATATTTATGGTCGCACAAAATTCTGTGTTCTTCATTTTCATTTTTTCAAACTAGTCAATTCTCATACATTGGTATCTTGAATTTTTAATCTTCTCAAATGGCCTCAAATATTTTTATTATGTCCTATTAAAAAAAAACCACACCCCCCCCCCAAAATAAAAACCAAACCCAAACAAAAAAACCCACCACCACACAACGAAACAGAATTGAAGAGTCTTCATCTTCCTCAGTCTTTAACCCTAATAATGAAGTAATTCCACATTTGGTATATAGTGGTTTTATACATTCTTATAATATATAAATGTATCTATTATAATAATATATTCATAAGTTCTATTATATTTATAAGTTCTATTATATCTTCTTATGAGTCTGATAAGTAAACAAACCAATATGTATGTATTTTCAAACTTGAGATCCCAGGATGATGATTCTACCACTTCCCTGGGCACCTTGTTTCAGTGTCCGATCACCCTCTCAGTGAAGTTTTCCTAATATCCAATCTAAACTTCTCCTTGTGCAACTTGAGGCCATTTCCTCTCACTCTGCCATTTGTTACCTGGAGAAAAGACAAACCCCGGCCTCACTACAACCACCTTTCAGGTAGTAGTAAAGAGTCTCCTTTTCTCCAGCGTAATCCCTGGAGAACTAACCCCAACTCCCTCAGTCACTTGTAGGACTTGTGCTCCAGACCCCTCATCAGCTTTGTTGCCCTTTTCTGGAGTTGAGGGCCCAACACGGAACAAACTATTCAAGATGCAGGTGAAAGTCTTGATGGAAGATGAGAAAATTTCTAGATTAGGATGCAGCTATAGAATTGTGCAAATGAGCTTCAAGAAAGACTGAGGCATTGCCAGTTGTGAAGTGGGTTTTAAACAAAGCAGGAATTAGAAAAGGCTGATGAGTTTTCTTTATTAAGATATGAGACAGACTGATCCTTTGCATGAATGGATGACTTGAAAGTGTAGGAGAATAGCTGTCTTCTTTTCATCTTAGTGTCACTCCTATTAGTCTATATTAGTCTTTTCACATCTATGGCATTTCCTTGCCTCCTGCAGCATTCTGACCTCTGGGGGAGCCCCCAGGTTGCCATCAGTACATGAACACCCCCCACATGGTATGTGTGAGGTACTTTTCCCTTTTCTTTGATGTGTGGAGGAATTATTTCTAGCAAGGTAAGTATGGTCTGTAAAGCAGAGCTCAAAGAGGTGTCCTCATCCCAGTAACACATCTGGCCCAGTCTGAGCTATGAAAAAGTTTAGAGGTGGCATTTTAAGCAAAATGTTTGTTATGTGGTATTACAGTCTATCTCATACCAACTTTACAGAACATTTGGTTGTATTCAGCAAGATCATTTCAATTAAAGTTGTCATCCTTTGAAATAGGATTTAAAAAGAAGACAGATTTCAAATTCAGATTTCAAGATGACAGTGACATTAGAAGAGAATGACAGACTGTCTAAGTTACAGTCATAACCAATTGCCAGCCTTTTGTGTCAACAGTGCAAAAAATTGTAAACTGAGTACATTTTGCTCGTGGTAATAAATTAAATGAAAATGTTTATTCATATCAGGAGGGATTAATCCATTGATCATAAGGGATTATTGTTAGGGATATATTAGTGACGCATTAGGGATTTATTGTTCAAGGGGCATTAAAATGTGGATGCTGAATTTAAAGAAGAAATTTAAACATCTGAATGTAAATGATTTTCTGTAAGAACTACCAAAAATATTTTGAATTTGTGCATTTTGGCAAGAACACTTGAGGTTCTAATATTGAGAAGGTTAATTTCTTTGTTAGAATTAATATTTGTAGTGGTTTCATGTTTGCCAGATTCTGGTTGCTAAATTTAGTGTAGTGGTCCTAGTGTTTATTCACTTTTTGTGGGAGAAAGATTAGGAGAAAAACAAAGCAGGCTCAAGCTTAAAAAAACCAAATAGTTTTATTAACACACACACTAAAAGAATGGAAAAAGAAAGTTGAGGAAAAACTACAACAAAACAAAATGAAACTCCAAAACCACTCTTCCCTACCCTTACAAACTGTTAATTTTCCTACAAAACAGCATAGAGACAAAACCTGTGGTTTGCAGTCAGTTTCACCATTTGAAAATAAGTCTTTCATCAATTCTTTAGGAAAAGAGTCTCTCTAAGAGTTATGGATCTTACTTACAACCTAGAACAGTTCTCTTGTGGGTTTTTTAACTGTCACAAAAACAGCCACCCGGGGAAACCTGCCTTTGTGACCCCTCCCATTAGCAGGTTCCCAAGCTGCTTATGGGTCATGGGTCTTAAGACTTTTGCATATTGGGGTGTCAGCTTTTAAAGATTAATATCTCCAAAAGCAAAGGATTCTTCATCTCAAGGTACACAGATATCTTCTCACTTCTTTATTGGCGCAGAGGGCTTCTCATCTCTATCTCTGTTCAAGCATCTTACAGGATTAATATCACTTAGTCCAGCACAAACACCTTTGCTCAAATCCACACTCAAATATAAACAATTATCTCCCCAAATGCATATCATTCCCATGATTTAAAGGGATAATCTTAATATAGAGTTCATTTCCATGGCTCAATAAGAATGGAATAACAAACTCCTCAAACCCCTGTCCCAATAGTCTTTTCACTCTCGCTCCACTGACTTCACGCTGTTTCTTCTTTATGTTCACTCTGTCCCTTTCTTTTCTCTCTCAGGGAAGGGTTAGGCCTTGGAAGCTTCATGTTGCCAGGAAAGGGTTAAATCTGCCCAGAGTATTTTCTCTCTCGCTGCAGCTCAGGGAGCCCCCCTGCTGGCAGCAGCTGGGGCCGAGGCACAGCCCGGCCAGGGCCGCTCCTCTGGGCCCGCCTCAGCCCAGCCCCGGCCCAGCCCCGGCTGCCACCCGATGGTACCTTTCTCTCTCTGGAAAAGGGAAAAGGGCTGACCTGCAGGAAATCAGGGTTTTTTGTACGAGTACTTTCCAAAGTCGCATTTGACAATGTCCGTGATCAAAACAGATACCAATATCCCAGACTAGCCTTCTGATAGGTCCCTGTCCTTTCTAAAGCAATGCCCAGGTCCTGACAGGGAGAAAACATGCGACATTCCTCTGTAACTAAAAACCTGTGCCATCCCATGACAATACTTAAACCCCCCTTTTTTTTAGTCTTTTTTTTTTTTAATTAATTAATTTTCCTTTGATACATGTATTCATTTTCATCTTTAAACCCATTGTACCATAATTACTGAAATGGTTTTTCTTCACAGCAAATCTCAGAAATTCTTTCTGGAGTGAAAATGACAAAATGGACTTCTACCCTCCAGAGATGTCTAAATCTTTTAGCACTGGCAAGGCTAAATGTTCCTATTTTTCCTATTAATATTGCTAAAGCTTTCCGAGCAAAATATGGAGATACCATTACAAGGCATTCCTGTTCTTTACAACAGAGTCAACTATACTTGGCAGAATCTAATCTTACTCATATCTCATGATACATGCTTTTTTTAATAAATTAGACACGAAGTTGCAAAGGAAACATAATTTTTTTTAATTTTTCAACAGAATAGGTTTTAATAAATCACACACACAGTTATGGAATAATTGCCAATGATTACTTTAGCTCATTCCAGAGTGTTCTCTTTTAAATGCCAGATTTAAATTGCAGCCATCTCCAAGATCCTGGAGATGCCATATATCTGCCGTGGGAAGCAATGAATTCCACGTGAAGCAGTGAATAAATTCTTTGATTTGCTTTGCTTACATGTGTGGCTTTTGCTTTGCCCATTAAACTGTCATCTCAACAAATAGGTTTTCTCAAATTTACCTTTTGTTTCTTCCCCCTGTTCTACTGTGGGTGCAAACAAGTGTGGTGCTTAGCTTCCTCCCAGGCAGTGGGCAGTAACTGCCTACAAAGAGACCTAGGTATATGTTGCTTGTCAATTAGTATTTCGTAAAATACTAATATTTTAAGATATTTAGATGTAAGTTGTGGCACTTACAAGCATAAAAGTGCACCACTATATCATTCCTAGTGAATGTCTTCAAAAAACAATTTCAAAGGGCTTTATGTCTTGCATCATTTATCAAAAGTTTCTGCATTTTAATTTCATTTTGAGAAATTAGACCACCACCAAGACATATAATTTAGTTCTGTATTCCTCCTATAAGAAACCTGTGCTATTCTACTTCCTGATAACTGTGTAACAAATTTAATATTGAAATTTCAATTTCTCCATTGCTTGCAAGCTGGTACTTGAAGCATTCTTACCTTGCCACAATTACAAATGTCATACTTTATATATCATTTTTCATTATATATGTCAATATAACCATCCTTTTTGATATTTACACTATAGGTAATTCCAGCTGGATGTGCTTTATTGATGAATATCATGAACTATGTGAACAATCTATGTAACTAAGAGCAATTATGTGGAAATATTATTAATAATAATAATAAATATACTGTTAATTGGTTTGAGTTTAGAATTTAAAGCTTAGTTGCCTTTTCTGGATTTTTTAACAGGTGATAGGTGTGAAGTAAATATAGATGAATGTATGTCTTCTCCTTGCCTCAACAATGGAAGTTGCATTGATGGCATGAGTTCCTACAAATGTCACTGTAAGAGAGGTTTCATCGGAACAAACTGCGAGATAAATGTTAATGAATGTTTGCCAAATCCTTGTCTTCATGGAAGGTGCCTATTTTTATTTAACTATTATTATCTCCATGATAATGTACCTAACTAACAATATTTAAGACTTAATGATATGGGAAGTTTGATAAATATATTTTTAATTATGTTCTTCCATAAAGTAAGAGTACAAGCACACTTAAAGATGACAGATATTGCCTGCTTAAGCTAATGTAATATGGTGACATTATCTCAATTTCTCTTGCATTTTTGTTCATTACCATAACTTGTATTCAGTAAGTGAGGATTAATTAGTGTTTAATATACTTAAAAGCAAATCTTTAGCTGTTATATGCCAAGAGTTGAAATGGGAAGATATGTGACAATCAGAATCCTTACAAAATGCCTCAGCAACCATAGTATACACATTTGAAATCCATTATAAAACTATTGAAAAGTACCATGGATTACAGTAGTTTGCATCAGACTATTATTTTGAAATGCATGGAATGATACTACTAGTGCTGAATCTGGAATTAGGGAGCTTCACCTGAATAACACTCTTTTGTATTTCAGATGCATAGATCTCATTGACGGGTATCGATGCTCTTGTGAACCAGGATGGACCAGCTCAAGATGCGAGACAAATATTAATGTATGTGGGTTTTTTTCTTTTTTTTTTTTTTTTTTTTTTTTTTTTTTTTTTTTTTTTTTTTTAATTATAGGGGAAAGGATAATATGTTGTTGAAACCCATCTTTATTTAGTTAACTTCTGAAGTCAGTATATTGAGAATGTATGACAGAAATTCAGTTGTTTAAAATCCATTCTGAAAAGCACATTCATTTTGCTTACATGACAGTGCATTAGAAAAGACCATTAACAAAATGTCCAAAGAAGTTTAAAGTGTGAATGATAAGTGTGAATGATAAATCTGGAAAATCACAGCAAGCTAAGCCAACATTACCAGAATAGCATTTGTCCCTTAGTTTGGGATGAATAGTATACTTATCTAATCTGAAAGTTTGAGTCTCATTTGCTCTAATTTAGCTGCATATTTGAATAGTAAACTTCAAGGGGCAATGTTCTGCACTGAAAGTTGCCATGATTTGCCTTTAAATTTCAAAATCCATGCAACAGTAGAATTCTATGGTACAAAACCATAGAGTACTAAATACACTGCCCACTTCATCCTCTGAAGTTAATTAATAGCTTTATGTTCTCATGGGGAATGGCTGTGGACAAGGAGGAATCCATGTATACAAGTCTGGGCTGTGCAGATTTCCATGGTCAGCAAACCAATTTGTAGAACGTGACTACATCTGGCAAAACAATGAACAGAATTTACAATATAGACTACTCTTTGCAAAAAGTATTGAATTGATTTTGACTTTTTTTAGGTTTTCTGCCAAACAGAGTTTAATCTGATCTTAGGATATGATTTATCTTTAAGATGAATTTGGTCTCATGAGAAAACCTGGCATGAAACAGTCTGGCATGAACCTTCCTTCAGGCTATCTAGATTCTAATATTGTGCTACTGAATTGTCAAAAAACAGTCCAAATTTTTATAAAAACTTCTTTTCAACCTATGCATGAATGCAGGGATTTTTTTTTTTTTTTTAATTTACAGCTTAAAGTACTATATAACTAAAAATGTGTCATATTACATAACAAAAGTATTGTTTATTGTTGTAGCACATTATTTGGGTTTATATTGTGTTCCATTTTTATATTGGGGGTTGTAATGTTTTCTATTGTATCCCCTTGGAAACTGTATCCCGTGGTTTGTCCCTGCTCAGCAGTGCCCATCCCCCACACTGGAATGTAACCCAACTCTGTTCCACTCCCACTTATCTATGATTGGGCAGTGGCTTGTCCCTGCCTCTGGGCCCTGCCCCCTGGGAAAAAGTCCCAGGACAGCCTGGGCCTCGATCTCTTCGGCATCAGAATGGGGACGGGGAAGGAGCTAAAAGAGCTCTGGACCAAATAAAGCTATAGTTTCCCACCCCACCCCCGGATAAAGAGCAGGCTCTTGCCTTTTGCCATCGACGGTCGTCTGGGTCTCCCTAAAGAACCACCACAGTTCATAATTTTTCTGTTGGAAATCCATTAAAGTCTCACACAAGGAGTAATTCTAGCTGAAATATTAGCTTTCAAATTCCTTTGCAGAATGAAAAATAAGAAAATAAGTAATCCAGCTCTACAGAATGCAGATCGTGATATGATAAGACATGATATTGCAAATCTGTATGATTATCAGCTCTTGCCAATGCTAATACAGGCTACCCTTGGGTAATATTTTCTCCTGAAACATCCATGATTTACACTTTTCTCCATTTGAAGAGAACGAGAGATTAAATGACCTGTAGACAACTTCATAAAATTATATTCAAAAGACCATCATATTTCATAGTGAGATGTTTGAAAATGCATGGATTAGAAATTCATAGGAAGAAACATTATACATATACTTTTGACAGATAAGTCTGTCAGAGTAACAGCTTCATTTTCTGATAGTCATTCTATTTGCATGCAGTGTGATTCCCACATTACACTATGCTGTAAGTGTCATATTTTAAAGGTTCTATCATTGCGTACATCCTGCTCAGATATATAACATCACTATGCGACTCTTACAGTGATCAGCTAGGCTTTCTGACTATGTAGAGGTATGCACATCACAATAATCTTGGCAGGCTTATGCTCTGTAATTGTTGTTTTCTAGTTTAGCTTCAGCCACTTTGTTTGTTTTAAAAATGTAATTTTTAATTTAAAAAAGTAATGATTTAATCCAGATTTTTTTTTTTTTTTTTTTTCTTCTTGAAGGTACATTTTTTTTATATTGAGGGACATTCAGTGTAGGAGCCAAGATTCTTCTAGAAGGGGGTCTGCAGGTGTGGCTTTTGTGAGAGCAGGTCAGGGGCTGCACCATGCTGGAAACAACCCATTTGAGTCAGCTCCAACCAACCAACTGCAGGGGAGAGTTGAGCCTCTCATTCAAGATGATGGCACCTTTGCAGAAACATATTTAAGAAAGAGCAGAAAACACTGCTCAGCAGAGAAAGGAGTGAGCAAGGAAAGAAGTGTGAGAAACAACTAGGCAGTTTCCAAGGTCATTGAAGAAGGAGAGGGATGGGGAGCTAGAGGTGCTGCAGCAGAGATTGGAACTGTAGCCCCTGAAGAGAATAATGGTGGAGCAGGTATTTGCCATTAGTTCACGGAGATAACCATGTCAGAGCAGACATCTGCACTGCAGCCCACAGAAGACCCCATGCAGCAACATGTGAATATGCCCTGAGAGTGCTGCAGCCCATGGAGTGCCCTGACAGGAGCAGGCCGTTGGCAGGAACTGTGCTGTATGGAGGGGAGCCCATGCAGGAGCAGTTTTACCCTGCAGCATAAGGAGGACCCACACTGAAGCAGGGGAAAAGTGGGAGAAGGAAGGAGCAGCAGAGAGCAGCTGATGCGAACTACCATCGCTCCCTCACACCCCATCTGAACTTCTCAGAGAAAAACAAGGAGGTGGAACACTATAAAAAAGAGGAGTGAAGTTGAGGCCAGGAGTGGAGTGTGGATTTAGGTTTTCTTTTTGTTTCTTGCTGGCCCAAAATCTATTTCTAGTTCCATGAATGTAAATTATTGTTTTACCCATGTCAAGTCTGTTTTGCCTGCAGTAAGTGATCTCTCTGTCCTTATCAATCTAGGAGCTTTGTCATCTTATTTTCTTTCTTTGTC
Source organism: Hirundo rustica (assembly GCF_015227805.2). Lineage (NCBI taxonomy): Eukaryota > Metazoa > Chordata > Aves > Passeriformes > Hirundinidae > Hirundo > Hirundo rustica. Next base: position 89,558,787 of record NC_053452.1, read on the forward strand.
ACATAGGAATAGGGAGAGTGAGAGAACGGCTGGGTGATCATTACAAGCTCAGCAACTAAGATGATTCAAATAACCAGTTCAAAACTAAAATATATTTATGTGTATATATGTATTTCCCTAGCTATGCTTGGATTTTTTTCTTTACTTTTTTACCCTGAATTTTTTCTTTTTTCTTTTTTCTTTTTTTACCTGGGATTTTTTCATTCTCACCTATGTTGCTAGAGAGTTTTCAAGAAAATAGACTTCAAAATTTTCTCTTTTTTTGTACTTTTAGGTACAAAATAACCACTATATATTCTTGTAGTTATAGCCTATAATGTTTGCATATCAAATATGGAGTGCGTATATTGGAACTTCCCTATCTACTATAGTTTTCATTGCATTTCCATTTATGGAATTCACTCAAGAACGAGTAACAGTAAAAATACATGCACTGTATGAATCAATTTCAATACACATGGTTCCCTTTGATATTTGCATATTTTTGAAATAGTAAAATGAATGTATATAATGGAAATTTGATATTTTCTCTCTGATGAACATATAATATGTGCAGTAGAAGCAATTATGGTTAGTAATAGACATTACTTCTTACTTTTTTTGGCTATTTTGTTTCTTTGCTATGATTGATGAGACATGATTGAGAGATGTGCTTCTTCCATGCTCAGTTAATACTGTCTCATCCTGTCAAAAAGGAAGCCAAAAGCATTTTGAGTCTTTACACAGGAGAATATTCAGCTTGTTGGTGCTTTGGCTTGTATCTGATAGAAAGCTGTGATCAGTCTGCATCGTAGAGCTGTTTTATTTTATCTGGCTTTACCAATCTTTTCTCTCTATTTTCATAAAAGATAGAAACAAGTCATAAATCAGATAAATCAACTAATTTTCTGCCCAAACGCACCACAGCTTATGCACATATAGAGGCTACTTCAAGCAAATAAATATTTATTGATCAGGATCAGCCAGATTGCACAAAGGACATGGGTATGGCAAACATTGGTGGATGTTCAAAGACCCTCAGATAGACTGGATGCTCTTCATGCCTCTCTGAGGCTTTTTCACACTCCTGAGTATTTTTACCAATTGCTATGTAGTTTAAAAATTGTTTGGTAAAGTAATTTTTTTACAGAAGCTAAATTAAGGTTAACTTAGGAAAAAAAAAAAAAAAAGTGGGTTATGCACAAGATGCAGATAGGTAAATCTAAGAGCAGGAGGAAAGGGAGACACACACTTTATTGTGCAAAACACAATATCTGTAATTACAAACCCATGGGACAATTTCAGTGTGTATAATACTTCAGAGACATCCTGGACAGGACATAGGACATTTATTTTAAGTCAGAGTGACTAAACTAGAGGGTCTTTTAAATAGAAAGTAATAGGAAAAATAGATAATATAGATTGGAGAAGTAAAGAAATGGATGAGACCTACAAGAATATTGAAGAACACTTTCACCCCGAAAGTGCTAAGCCCTCTGACGACATTCAATGGACAGGCATATTTCTAATCTATAACGTGAGAAAAATCTTATCAAGGCTATCATAGTATGATCTTGCATCACAGATACTCTAGCAACAGAGTGTATTCTAAAACCCAGGAATATTAAATTGTTATATTCAGTTTCAGGAAAATAAACTATGTAAAAGTGAGGTCCACAAGCATATTAACAGCTATTAAACAAATAATGTTAAAAGCCCAGGTAAAATGTGTGCCACAGCTGAAGAACATAAAGTGTTTCAAAGCCCCTGAATAGCTTAAGAAGAAAACTTAAGCCTGTCACAAGGAGGAAAATGGCATTTGAATTAAAGTAGTGCTTGCCTGTATGGAAATAAATAAAACAAAAACAAAAACAAACAAACAAAAACCCACAAAACACCCACATATTAATTCAAAGGTTGACAGGAACTTCAAAAATCTAAACCAAAACTTTGAAAGTGTCTTGTAAAGAGCACTCTCACTTATAAAAATTTCTTCACATAAATCAAAGTCTGTAAGTAGGGAATTGGTGGGATTGCTTGATGGCAAAAGTGTAAATGTGCACTCAAACAGGGTTTGAGAGAAGCTTAGTGAATTATTGGCATTTGACAAATGCCAGGAGGACCTCACAAAATGGAAAGAGGGAAAAGGTGGCAGATAAGCTTCAGTCTGAAGTAATATTCTAGGGAGAAATAGTGTCATACAACTGAATTCAGCTGTCAGTTACAATTCAGGAAAGAAGATTTGGAGCAATCATTGACAATTCTGTGAAGTCATTGTCTTAATCTACAGTCACAGCAAAAAAACCTGCTGAGCATGAATCAGGAAGAGTATGAGGTACAAGACAGAGGACATGATTTCCTTACTACATAAAACCTAGGTGGACTAATATATTATTTACTGTGCACAGTTCTGGACCTTGCACCTTAAGGTAGCACAAGTAGAATTAGAGAAGCTACAGAGGGTAACAAATGTTATGTGAATTGCCCAGCTGCATATAAGGAGATATTTAAAGGGCTGAAACTATTCCCTTTAAAGAGGGGAAAACTGAAGGAAATGTAATTAAGATTTAGAAAACTACTGCAGAGGAAAATAAATGGAAACTCTCCTCCCCAAATTCTATAACGAAGAAGATATACTTGGACAGACATGATAAAAATAAAGAGAGAAATGTTTGGAAGAAAACAAACTACTTTCTTTCAGAGGAAGCAGATACCCAGGTAATCTCTTAGTAGGTTCAGAAAAGTTAGGCATGTCACAGACAGCGGGTCCATAAGTGAATGATAAATGAATCAAACAGGGAAATACAGTTTATCATATCTGACTAGGCAGTTCTGCTTGCCAAAGGGGGGATGCATGGGACACAGATTTTGCTAAAGTGGCTTTCCCTCCACCATTACTATAGACAGATTACTGGGCCAGATGGAGCACTGGTCTGATCCAGTATGTTCCTGCTTTGTGTCATTGTCTCAAAATTAGATTTATTTTTATTATTTTTTCTCTTCTCCTTGTGTTCATAACACAAAATTTCAAGACAAAACATTCTTATCATTTTGAACTCCTTTTGAATTATTTTGCATAAAACCAATATTCTGAAAGGTCGACACAAGTTTTCCCAGTTCATTCGTCAAGATGTTGTATATGTATTCAATCTACCAAAAGAAAATGTTATGGAAAGTTAATAATTAAACAAAATGGATACATAATTATCTTAACTGCAAAAAACAGTGTAACAATTTTACTCATTAGAAAAATACACTTTATTTATAGTTTTGTTAAACATCAAATAGAAATATATCTGGACCATTCATCTTAAGGTCTCAATACAAATCTCATACTTTTATATGGAATCATTACTATTGAGATTTAACCCAAAGTATATACCCTGTAAAATAAAATTATTTTTTTCAAAATCTAGATTCATGTGCTGTATGTAAAAAACCGTGAAAAATGAATTAGCTTCTAAAGCATTTATTTACAGCCTTTTTTACTTTCTGCATGCTTTATTTTTTTTATTTCATCCCAAACCTTTAGCCACATGGCTCTTGTTTATTAATAATCCTTCAGTTTGACCTGAGAATAATGTTGTTCTGTCATTAAATGAATGGAAGCATGCCTCTTGGAAGCATCTTTCTTTTGTGGTACAATATATATTTTTAAATTCCTTTCTCATTCCTTTCTTTTCTCCCCTTACTTCCCCCCGCAACCCCCAATCACCAGTGTGGATTTGAATGAGTTCTCTTAAGAATTATTCCACTTTATAATTACCTTTTTGATACATAGCAAAGGATCACTTAAATAAAGTCTACATTTACTTTTTTTTTTTTTTTTTTTTTTTTTTTTTTTTTTGCATTGAATCTCTTTTATAGAAATAGATTTTAAAGATTAATTAGAAATAATTTTGGATTTATAATCAGCACTTCCAAGGCAGACTAATGGGAAACAGTCCTTTCCTCTGGAAAATAAAAATAAAAATAAAAATAAAAAATCCTAACTTCCAAAATGTACCTCTAGATTTTTTTTTTTTTTTTTAAAGAAACAGTGTTGAACAGACACATTATTTTGAAAAATAGTGGATTTTCACTATTTTTATTAGTTTGCGAAAATGTGTTCCCTTAGAATTGTTTCAAGCTATAGATTGGGAATTTAGAGATGGTTTAATGAAATATGAAGAAAGTTGTATTTTCTTAGAGAGAAGAACTTAACTTCCAAAGAGAGATTTCAGTATGGACCCACAGATTTGGATATGGAAGCAGTATGCCTTGAGCAAAGTGCCTTTCTAGGTCGCTTGTTAAGAGTCCAGATTTCAGAACAATTCCCTGCCAGCAGAACCAGTGGACTGTGCCATGCCAAGGTGGACTCTCTGAAGGGACAGTCATTTTCTTCCTAGTACAAACAAGATTTACTACACCGTGACATTCAGAGAACAGGAAATACAGAGAAGAAATAATAAATTATTGTGCTTTAATAAATGTAGTGGATCTTGTATGACATTTTTTGAACTAAGGATTCTTAAGAAAATCTACCCTTAAAAGAGCTGCATAACTAGAAATCTCAATGTTCTTTCACTTTCTTGCCTCGATTCTTAATTTGCTTTGCTATGCTAGGAAATTCAATAAGGATTTCTATTTACTGTAAACACAGTCTAGTAAAAATAAAGCCAGAAAATCATCATTCCGTTCTCCTGTCAGAAGTGTGTATATTCCATTCACTTACATCTCCATGGAAATTAATACTTGTATTTAACTTTTATTTGCCTAGAGCATATGTTTTAGAGATGCCTCAAGCTTTATTTTAAAGCATAATGAGGTGGAAGACCAACTTTTAGCAGTTTTACAGTGACTAATCCTCAGCAGTCAAGTTGAACCTTATCTCTTGCTGGATATATCTGGATTTGGGGACTCCAGGTGGTTATTGTACAGACTTTCTCTGGGAGTTAAATACTCAGTTTATAATAGTTCTTGTGGAAATAACTGTGCACTGCCATTATATCTCTCTGATTTTTTGTTGTTGTTGTTGTTGTTGTTGTTGTTGTTGTTGTTGTTGTTGTTTATGTAAACCTGAGAACACTTTTAGAGCCATCAAGAATTCTGGAACTTCTTATAGCAAAGAACTCAGATTGATTATTGTTTTTAATAGCTAGAAACAAATCTATAAACTTGTCTAATAATTTTTAACCATTATATACTATGTTTTCAGCTGTATCATGTGAAAAATATATATATGGTGTAATAATGGTTTTAAAAAAAATCTGCCCTAAAAATTCTGTTATTTTTCTTAGGTTTAACTTACTGTGAAGTACTTTAGCTAGTATTTAAATCATGTTATAGTCTACATTTTTTTATATGCTTTGTAGTAAACAGATTCTAGAACTCCGCACGATATCTCAATTTCCACTAACCATAAAAAGAGAAATAATCACCTGTCTTGGTAAGTCATAATGTAAGTCGTAGTTCCCCTCTCTGAAGACTTAAGGGTAGAATTAGAATTTTTTTCCATAGCATTCCAATGGGAGTTCATGTTGATAGCTTGTCCATTATAATTTTAAAATGTTTTCCAAGTTCATTGACTGTTAACACATAAACTCAAAGGATTCCATGTTGGGTCAAGATGGAGAAAGTCCATGCTTTACAGAAAAAAACAGCAAACTCAGAATAAGAAATGCCTACTGAAAGGGATCCCCTCTGCTTTACTCCTAGGAGGTCAGATGTGAGAAAATTCAAAAGATATCTGGATGAGAATAAAGTATGTCAGACTAAGTGAAGAACTCATAAAAACTATATGCAAATAATTACAATTGCATAATTTTTATTTTGTTAAGTCCTTTGCATTGGAGCTTATTAAAGCCATCCATGTTTTGAGACATGAGTTAGGAAGGGGAGCATTGGTATGCTGCAAAGTGTGAGTACTGGTCATCCCTTATCGATGTGAGGAAGGTTTGGGAATAAGCAGAGCACCCCAACTGAAGTCAATAAGGGAGGAGCTTTTTGGAGTATTTTGTGAGAGTGTAAGCAATAAATCTCTTCAGAACAAGAAGATGAGAAGATGCCTCAGGAGCAGCTTTTTTCTGTCCTGTCTTCCTTGTCTATATATGGCTGCAGCCCTGGTTTGGCTGAAGCTGCCCTTGAATGGAACAAACAAAACAGAAAGGGAAAAAGAAAAAGGGCAATGATGGCCACAGGAAAGCTAGGCATTACAGCTCCATTTGGACAGGTTACTTGCTCTGATAGGACAGAAAAGAGAGTTTTACAGCCTATGAATGCCCAGGCCAGACATGTACACAGCTACTCCTGCACTACCCCTTCTTATCAGGAGAGAAGGAAGAAATAAGAAGAGAAGCTTGTGGGTCAAGATAAGGACAGGGAGATTCGTCATGGTCACCGATTACTGTCACAAGAAAAACAGACTCAGCCTGAAAAAGATTAAATTAAATTACTGTCAATGAAACACTAAAAGGCTTTCCTTCCAACCTGCCAGAAAACGTGTTTCTGCAGAGGTTCCTCTCCACACACTGCAGCTCCTGCCAGGAGCATGGTCAAGCATGGACTCTCCCATGGGCTGAAGCCTCCTTTAGGGCACATCTACCTGCTGTGGTGTGATGGTCACACATGGGGCAGTGTGGATATCTGCTCCTATGTGGTCATTTGTGGGCTAGAAGGAGCCAACCTGCTTCACAATGGTCTTCTTGAGGATATTCCCAGGGATCCCTGGTGGACACTGCCTCCCCCTCCTTTTTCTCTGACCTTTCAGCCTGCAAGAGTTTTTTCCACACTTTTTCTTGCTCTTGCCTTTAATGCTTTTCTGCATATTTTTATATACTTTCTAAATGCACAGCTGCTGCCTGGACCATGGGCTCAGCCGTGCCCCATGGTGGATGGTTGGATCCGGCTGAAACCAGCTGTGTCTGGCTGGGGCAGCCCTGTCCTCCCCTCACAGAATGCCCCCTCCCCATCCTGCAGCCCCCCACCCACTACAAATGAAACCTTGCCACATGAAGCTATTTTAACAGGAGTGCACCAGAGATACCCGAGTTATCTCAATTTCTTTTGTTAAACGAAGCTGTCTGCCAGGCCTGCTGGCCATGTTGCTGCTTGGGCCAGAGCACAACAGGGCGGTGAGGCCGGGTGGGTGTGAATTTGATGAGTCTAGCACATGCACACAGGGCCACAGGGAAGCCTTGGGCCACCTGGTCACAGCTGAGAGAGCCAAAGATGCCCCAGTCATACAATGAGATATTCAAAGTTCTCAGAGGAAACTAAGAATGAAAGTAGGGCTTGAAAACAAAGACATTTGTGAGAATAGTAATTAAAAGGAGTACTTGACATTTGTAGAAAGTCCTGAGGAAGAAAACAAGTTGGGGACCAAAGCTGTCATTGTCATTGCCCCTTGACCTCTCAGTGTTATGACTGCTCAGCGAGACCTGGAGGTCTTGACATGCTCTTTGCTTTCTAAATGGAATAATTCTGCTGAGAAGTCCAACACTGGGCTGAAAGTAATTTTGTGCCTTTTGGGGGTAGTTTCAGTTTGGTATTATTTTATTTGTGATGGAGTTTTTTTGGTTGTTTGGTTTTTTGGGCTTTGTGTGGTTTTGTGCGTGTGCGTGACTTTGTGCTGTTGTTGTTGTTGTTGTTCCTAAACATTTGCTGCTAGCAAATTGTTAGTAGAAGTTGCACAAAGTCTTAAGAGGTTTGCTGTCAGATTAAGATCTTGTCTCTCAAGCTTAAAAGTTACGGATTTTTAAATTCCTATTCAAATTATAGTTTCAGATTTAGTAAAGACTGGAGAGACCCCATGAAAATAAGAAGGTACAAATTTAGGTATAAATAAGTCAGTAATTGTGACACTCCTATATATCAACAAAATTTGTGTTTTGGAAAAGCTAAAATGACTCATCCTTGTGAATGTTATTCTTGTAGTTTTCATTTTTCTTAGTTATTCAGACGCAAGTTTCCTTATCTGATCACTTCTAAGCAGAACAGGTTAAAGGGTACCTTGGGCAACACAGGTGACCAAGAAAGTATTTTTCTCCTACTGTACTGAAGAAGAGAGACAATGTTTCTAGGACTGTTGGTACCTATTATTTTTGCCCTGATTTGGCAACTGTCTGGTTAGGCATCATAGTTAAGATTTGATAACTTATTATATAAGAGAATGAACTTGTTTTCAGATAATCAGAGTAGCTGGGAATTTTCTGCAGAGCCAGCTATTCCCTGATGTCATGCTGTAAAATTAGTCTCTACAGGGTTCTAAAATAGTCAAAACTTGGTAAGAGTTGTCTTGCAACTTCAGTTTATCATCTCATGTCCTTGTTCTTTAGACTACAAACTACAGCATTTGGTGGTAATGTGGGAGCTCACCAACTTTGGGATAAAGTTATTTGTGGCATTTTAACATAGTTCTGTCTTTTCACTGACACAATTTTCTTGCATGACTTAAGAGCAGCGCAGGCCAGCATGTCTCTGGTAATACTGTACTCCATTTTTTTGTAGTGTAATGACTAACTTTTAACTGCAGCTCATCAGAATGTACTGGAAAGTGATAAGTGTGATTTCTTTCCTACAAACTGATGTTAATCTTACTGTAAAATCTTAAAAGAACAATACATTTCACAGAAGAAAAAAAAAAAAGGTTTTGCGTTGTTCACAACTTGGTACAACTGATAGCACATAGCACCGTGGCAGGATGGTGAAATGCTGCTGCTTTCTCAAAGTGTCTCCTTCAGAAGCCACTCAGAGCAGGCCACAGTTCACAGCTGGAAGTTTCCCTGGGGAAATTTGAGGGTTCCCACAACAGTGTGTTGAAACGAAGCTGTGAACTTTTGTCTGAGCTCTGAATTTATCCTTTGTTACTTTGATGATTTGGGTATTTTTTTTGACTTTAACTTTTGAATCACTATTAGGTAAAAATTTGATCCATTAATTGATATAGATTTAATTTATTCTGTTGTAGTGTGGAATACAAGTGAATACAAATTAAGAAAACTAGACAAATTAATGGAATAGAAAAAAGTCAGTTGGAACTGAGAATTGAGATTTTTTTATAAACAAGAAAAGACTACCAACTAACAAATGTAATTAATATAACAAAAGACTATTTCTAGAACAAAGATACAGGAATTTTGGCAGTCTGTAGGACTATCACCATCTTCCTGTGCAATATATAATTGAATCAGCTTATGTAATGCTCACTAAGAAATCATCCTATATACACTCAGCTGGAGAGCTTATAGGAAAATAAGTTGTTTTCTCGCAATTCCCCATGGATATCTGCATTTACATTTTGTCAAAGCTACTGTAGTACCTGCAGGAAATGTGAGTGCCCTTGGATATCCTTAAAGAATTAAACCTTCGGAAGTTACAGGAGTGTGAAAATAAATTTAAAATAGTGATTTAGGTAGACTATTTGGGTTGCAGCTGCAAAATACAATCCCTTTGGGATACAGGTGAAAACTAGATTTCTGTGATCAAGGGCAAACATACATTTTTTGCACTGGTTATTGTACTAACTAAACTCTCATGTAATTCTGGAGAAATATTAACTTGATGCTAATTTCTGTGGTTTGAATTTGATGATTTTTACCTTTGCCGTATCAGAGGAAATTGTTATTATGTGAACATATGTTTCTATTTGCAATATTAGGCATTAATTGATAATGCAAAAACTTTTATCCAGAAATACTGATAAAAAGTTTGGATGCATTAATTTATAAAAGTAATTCTTTATTCTGTCCAGAATTACCTTACTAATGTGTTTCTTTTACAGCAGTAGGGCCTAATGTAAAAATTAGAGGAAATAATTGTATAGACTGTGTCTCAAAAACATGCTTTAAAAATTTAATCATGAGTGGGATTGCATACTTTCAGCTGTAAAACTGCTTATATAAAGCTATATTTGCATCACTGCAAGATTAATGAGTAGGAACAAGTATAATGAGCATGAGTTGTAATCAAAGGACCTCTATATTAACAAAAACTTGTGTCAAATTAGAGACTTCTGTTTATCAGACAATAAAAAAGTCCAAAAAGTCCAAAGTTTCTTATCTCCAGATTCAGTCTCTCGCACTTGTTGTTGAGATGAATAAGTAAATAATATGTTTTAAAGATGTGTAATCAATGTATTATTATTTCTCTTCTCAGGAATGTGAATCTGCTCCCTGCATTAACGGAGGTTCTTGTCAAGATGCCATCAATGCATTTGTTTGTGCTTGCCCGAGTGGGTACATGGGCAGGTTTTGTGAAGTTGATGTTGATGTTTGCAGTGAGTCCACACTGAACTCTGTTCTATGTTACAATGGAGGTGTATGTGTTGATGGGCCTGGAAGAACATTTCATTGCAGGTTAGTATGAATAATGTCATGTATTGCCTTAGTTAATACACATTGATTTGTTGTGCACTATATGAACTCAAATGGATTTGGTGCTCAGTCTAGTGCTCAAAAATATTGATATCTTAAACCGTTCACTGCTTAACATCAGATCCTTTTATCTGAAAAGTTATCTTATAGTGCTTTTCAGAATCATGTGTGGAAATGTCTACCATGAGGTGACCCTAAAATATTTTAAATTATTATATTACTAATATGTATGTGTTCATGTGTTTTGTACTCAAAGGGAAAATGAACTTGCAATCAAATTTAGATGGCAGGTAATTTACATACTACGTGTGCACAGACACATATCCAAAACAACGTTCCAAGATCCATCATCATCATTCTCTATCTGTTAAAGACATCTGCCTAAATACATGTAATTTTATATCTTATATACTTGTAATAAGGCTTTAAAATTAGGCTACTTTATAGACTGTTTACTTCATAATGTCAAATCTTTGTTTCTAAGTCCCTTTTCAGTTGCTACATTTGTGGAAATATTAAATACTAAGAATTTATCTAATAAACATTCTTAAGAGAAAAACATAAGTATCTTCTATAAAATCATATGTTCAAGCTCACTCTGAATACTTCACTCCAGTGAATCAACTGCAAAACCCAGCTTAGTGTCCTGTGCAAACTGGCTGAGGGTGCCCTTGATCCCACTATCATTGATGAAGATATTAAATAGTGTTTATCTCATGACAACTCAGAAGATATTATGGTTTAGGTCAGACCTTTCAATACATGCTAAGGAAATCCACACTCTCTTGATTCTGCAGTGGGCTACTATCTGCATAAAAACTTCAGTTGTGACTCAGATGTCTCAAACAGTTTTGCTTATAATTGTTTGATCGCCAGTTTGAAAATTCAATCCTATGCATTCTCCTGTTTCTTCTTTCTTGGCTCATGTTCACTCTAGACTCCTTTTTTCAAGCTTTAGGTACTGCAGCACCTTTTCATCTTTCACAGATTAATCCTCTGAATTAAATGAAATTGCTTATATTTCTTCCATCTTCTGCTTGGGAGCTTACGCCAAACATTGTAAGGATATTTACCCTGCACTTGCTTCTGAGCCCAGTGTCTTGGTTTTGAAAGACAGTTGTCTGCCAGGAAAAACTAGAGCCACCCTTGGAATGGAGAATGTAAACCCCCTTCCCTCCAATTATAATTTTGCAATTAGGGGCTTTCAGGCAAAGATATGGGAATAGGAGAAACAGTTCTTCGCTAGGAATATTAAAAATAAAAAGGAAAATACAAATGCGGTAGTACAAAAAATACAAGCAAGGAAGCAAACAAAGATCCTGGAAAAAAACCACCCTGACAGAGTCAGGGCACCCTGTTGGTCAGGGTGTTGGAAGCAGTCTAAGTAAGTCCTCCTGGAGTAACAGAAGTGGTTCTGTGGAGTAGAGATGGTTCTGTAGAAAGTCCAGTGGTGACGAGATGGGTCCAGTCTTCCTCCGGGAATCCAGTGGAATAACAGGATACCTTGTGTCCTTCAGTCCCAGTTTTTATCTATCTTGGGACAGCTGGCTCCTCCCCCACTGTGTGGAGCATCTCACAATGGGATGATGGAATGTGTCACGTCATTGGCGGGCCCTAATGGCCCATTATCAGAAGATGTCCCCCTGGAGGATGGAGTGGTGATGAAAGAGATAAGAAACACTGCCCTACCTGGTTTTAATGGCTGAGCATATCAGGAGGCATCTTCCTTCCCCCCTGGAGGAGCAAGAGGAGAACAAAACATCTCCCAAAAAACCAGCCTTCAACAGATGAAATAGAATACATATTTCTAGGTTACATTATCCACTACACCCAGCATTGAGCATCAGGAGGACTTCATGGAACCAGAATCAGGGAATTTGAAAGCAATTATAATCAGAGTTTTAGGGCTGCCAAGATTACAAAGTTTTTCATGAATGTTGTAAGACTACAGTACGCTAGGTTGATGTAAGATATGGTTATGATCCTGCAGAAAGAAGTGATGTACTTGATATAAGTTTCTTCTGATAAGGCCCAGGGAAAGGACTTTTTTTAACTGGTTTCCTTTCCTATATTGGTATGCTTTAGAAAACAGACATAACTCCCTTGCCTATCATTCAGCAGGTGCTATAATTCCAAGTAATGTGTACAAAGAGAAGTAATAAACATAAAAAGATCATAAAGTCAGCTTTGCTCCTGTACTGTGAATGTTACGGTGTGAACCCTACTCCTTTTGAACCTTTCCATTCACATGTTTTAAGCAGTCTGAACAATGCCTATGCACAGGCTTGAGGATAGGAGTTATATGAAGGATGGAAAAGTAGAATTTAAAAATAAATAAATAAATAATTTTTTTTTAAAAAAAAAAAAAGGAAGGGAGAAATATCACCTACTCTAGCAAAACACTACAAACATTGAAATAAATAATGAGTCTTAATATCTGTTACACACTGTGGATTGCAAAGGACAGCAAAAGGACATTAATCCAGTATTGCTTAGAGTCTTCTTATTTTGGGGTTATGTCTTGGGATGTTTCAATTTTGTGGTTGGTAGATCAGAAAATAGGAAGTAGTGAAATGGTCCAGTAATAGGCCACTGTTCGGCTGCCTTAACTGTGAGTACTGCTGCCAGCTTCAGCTATGATGTATGTGATGTTTTACTCAGTAGTACAATGAACACTTCAACTTCCCTTGAATTATGTGTGAATCAATTACATGAACAACCCTACAGGCTTCTTCCTGAAATGAATATGAAAAATACCCTTTGGGATAGTCCTTGAATTGTGTGTTATCTGAAATATCTATCTGTCTTCAAACCCTTGGTTTAAAAATAAAACAACTCATTGGAAATGAGTGGGATGCTGGAGTTGTAATTCAGTTCTAACCTGGGCAGATTGCCACTGAATCAGTGCTTCAGGAAACAGATTACCATCTGAAAGGATGCCCATCTACCTTCCTTTCACCTTTGTATTTCAGTCTTCTCAATTATAGGTGCTGGCTGCCACAACAATAAACACTATATGAATCAGCAAATTAATAATAAAGATAACATTGGGCTCGGGCAGCCTTTCAGAAGACAATTCAATCCAATATACGTATGACTGATGTAATGAATATACAATAGTAATTCCAAAGCCTTTTCATGGTATGTTCCAAGTATGCTGGGGAAGAGAACCTGTTTACATAAAATACTCTGAAATTTCTCACTGTATTTAATCTGCAGTTGGCTCATCTCCACTTTTGCATCTTTTGGCCCCAGACCATTCAGTGTATCAGCCTGGGATTTCAAAATGTAAACACAATAATAATAAAAAATATTCTTCCTTCCTCACTAATTCTTGCATTGGCCTTTTTCAAATGTTCATTTCAGGTACTTCCTGCTGATTAGGTTCAGAAGTCATAGTGTCTTGGAAGGGTTATCTGTCTAGTGCTTTCCACCTGATCAGATGAAAATAATGTCAAAAGTCCTACGACAGGTTTTGCCTTAGATTATGTTCTTGAATATTATAGCTCCATTGTACTTTTTCAGCGCTTTATAGCACATATGGGGTTTGTAATCATGAGGGTTTTTAGGGAAAACAGAGGAAACTTTTTATGTCATTCTGAATTTTTCAATCTTTTTTCCCATAATTTCTTGTTATTTTTATAATTTAATGTATTTATTGTTATAAGTTTTTGGGTCTGAGAGATGTGTAGAACCACAAGTAAGTTTGTCCCCCTTCTGATTCACAAGGAAGGACTGGTGCTTTTTAAATCCACTTTTTGGATTATATTTAACTACATAATTTGTTTCAGAACTGAAACTTTTTTTAGCAGCATCTTTACAAGATTATTTTATACTCAAGACAGGTAAGAGTGAATATTTGATCAAGAGAATCACTGATTTAAAAAAATGCCATTTTTTTTTCCTTTGGCTCATGAGATCTTAGTCAGAAAAAAAATCTAAAACAGGAATTTGTTATTCTACATTTCCTCCAAATAAAGTAGACATTTAAACATTCATTATGGTATCTATGTATCTATTATTTTATTCTACTGATGAGGAACCAGAGTTTAGATTTAAGAGCATCTTGTTTCCAGTATCTATGTGTTTTAATTTTCTTGATCTGTTTAAGCAAGGAGCAGCAGTCCACATAATTAGCTAGGACCTCTACAGGGATCCAGGAAAGGGATTAAAACAATTCAAGCGTGGAGAGGCTGTATGAGGAAAAAAATGGAGTCTGAAAGAAGTATTATTCTGTGGCTGTGGTATGCAGGCAGCATATAAGATAAGAAATGGTAATGTAGAACTGTTTGTCTTAGAGCTTATATAAGGTAAACAATGTACTACTAGTATGAAGCAAACAGTTGGGGGCAACCCTAGAAGTGCAGTCTTGTAGGACAACCTAGGTAACTATCAAAACAAATTTTTTTTCAGAATCCAAACAACCACTTGATTTGGTGGTTTTGAACAGAAATGTAATTTATCAGTAGTGTACACTCAGTCTTTTACCTCAAAGGAAATAGATCTATTCTTTGAAGTTGTTCATGTCAACTGTACTACCTCCAGGCAACATACAGAAAAGTTCTTCTGTACTTCAGAAGACTTAACATGAGGAACATTTACACAGCTGTGTGCCCCTATCAACTCAAAAAAAGTGACTTGATAGTAAAGTATTTGTTTGAAGCTTACTCAGGTCTTGTATGCTGAGTAACAGAAAAAGCATGCTTCTGCTGGAAGATTGCTAATTGAAAAGCTGCATTTCATTTAGATGGTAAAAGACAGCTTGCAAGGTCTGACCAAAGTTGTAGAGTACACATTAGACAGAGCTATGCATCTAAGTCCCTCAGTGCACTGAAATAGATGTAAGAAGCAAGTAATTTTTTATATGGAAGAAGCAACTTCACTGGACCATTAGAATCTCTTAAAACTGGCAAGTCATAAAACAATAGGTTTTCACATTTGTATGAGCTGTGAATATGTATGCAGTACACTCTGTTTCATCTATGAGAACAGATGCCACTCCATTTATATGTAGATAACAAGATGGATTCAGCTGATTTAATAACTGACTGCCTAGTTCTTTACACTTAGTGAAGCATGAATATTTTAGTGTTTACATTATGTGTATGTATTAGGTTCATGAAAACAAAGAAAGTGTGTATGGATTCAAGCAAAGAACTATATAACCCTGTATGCAAGCAAAGAACTATATAACCCTGTATGCTATTTCCAGCAGTGGCCATAAAGGGACTGCCAGGAAAAAAAATTAAATGTCCATGCCATTTGTCCTCCAGTACTCTCCCATGTTCTCTCAAATGGGGGTTTTCCTGAGCCTGTTTTGATTTGTTCAGTAGAAGTCAATGAGTCTCTACTTACACCATCTCCCCTTGAACCTATATAAGCTTCTCCTCTGAGGAGGGGGCTTTGACTAGGCAATCTCCATAGATCCCTGCCCATATCAGCTGTTCTGTATCAATATGGTAGAGAAAACAGACCCACAGGCCTCACCTGTTGCACGGAAAAATATGTCCCTTTTCAAAAATTTTAACCACTGCTGCTGCCAGCTTTATCCCATCTCTAGTGTGGAAAAGGAGAATGAAAAGACGATTATGAAAAGACGATTCCAAGCAAAGCTTTCCTTATTTACATGGGTCACTGCCACATTGCCTTGTGTCTCTTCCTTTCTAGAGTAAAGGTTTCTTGTTTTCCCAGTCCTTCCTCCTTCAGAAGCCATCACTTCAGAAGCAAAATCAATCTTGTTACCCTTTTTCAAGGCTTTTTTATTACTATTTTTCCTTTTCTAAGACAACAGGATGAAGTACACACAGTATCCAGGCTATGGGTGATTCTGTGATTTATAGAATGGCATATAGAAGTTTTCCTTCTCCTTCTCTATTCCTCCCATTACAACAGCAATTAACTTTTCACTGGTGCTGTGAGGAAAGGGAACACAGATGCTTCAGTATTATTCTTAAGTTGGCTGATCACTAAAATGCAGTTTCCATGGAGAATGGTTGCATAAAGTTAGTATGCTACATGTCTCATGTCTATACTACTGTATGTATCGTTATTTTATATATATATATGTGTATATGCATATGCATATATATATATCATGCATATAAATATTTGTATACATGATTTTTCATTACATCACATTCTTTTATTTAATCAAAATCTCATTCCTACTGTCAGATCAATAAGAATAGGAAATTATGTTAATGAAAATTTCTAGTTATTTATCCATTTTATAATGACAAATGCTGGTGTCTTCATGTGAAAAATAATAACTGTAACAATAGCAAATGAAATAGTGTAGTGGTTTCACGTTTGCCAAATTCTGTTTGCCAAATTTAGTGTAGTGGTTTAAGTGTCTAGCAGAACTCTGCTGTGAGATAGGATCAGAAGAGAAGCAAAGCAGGTCCAAATTTCAAGGGTACAAAGATACATTTATTAACACACACTAAAAGAAGAAAATGAGAATCAAAATTAAATTTTCAAAACACTCCTCCTCCTCCCAAGTGTTCACTTTCCCACAAACAACATAAAGAGACAAAACCTGTGATTTTCACCATTTAAAAATAATCTTTCACCAGTTCTTCAGGAGAGGAGTCTCTCTTAGAACTCCCATGGCAGCATTACCACAAGAAACAGTCCTCTGGTGGCTCCCGTGTCACAAATCTGCAGCTGCCTAGAAATCTGCAGCTGTGAATTCTCCTCCCATTTGCAGTTTCCCAAGCTGCTTAAGGGTCATGAACTCATGCATACTGGGGTGTAATTTTTTAAAGATAAGCAACTCCAAAGGCAAAGGATTTCTTCATCTCAGGGAACCGAGATGTCATCTCACTTCTTCACTGCCACAGAGGACTTCTTATCTCATTTCTCTCTGTTCAAACATCTCATGGGATCACAGGATCAAAGCTAATAATTCAATATTCACTCAGTCTATCACAGATACTTTTGCTCAAATCCACAAATCTGAATAATCATCTCTCCAAAATGCATATTTTTCCCATTATTTAAAGGGATATACTAATACAGTGCAGTTCATTACCATGGCTCAATAAGAGAAGTCCAGCCTAAAGTGACAGCTCCTCCATCCCTTCCACTAACTAGTTTCTTCACTCTCTCTTCACTGACTTCTGTCTCATGCTTAATCTTCTCTACATTCACTCTGTCCCTTTTCTCTCACTCAGAGAAGGGTTAGGGCTTTGGAAGCTTCATTTGTATAAGGAAAGAGTTAATAGCTTGTCCAGGTCCTCTCTCCCTTGGGCAGGAGCTCATGGTGTCAGATTTCAAGGCCGCACTGGGAGGGGAGCTCAGGCAGTCAGGAATCTCAACAACCAGGATCATAGAAGGCTCCTAGTCCCCCCAACCCCGGTCTCATGGGGTGGGCCCGACCAGCCAATGGCAGAAGCAGACCCAGGCTGGGCCGCGTGTAGGCCCCAGGAGGGGCCCGCGGAGGAGCAGGGCCAGCCCAGCCAAGCCAAGCCCAGAGCGGCTATCAGGGGCTCAGCAGACATCTCCCTTGGCCGGGCCGGTGGGCGGGGTGGCTTAAAAGTTAGCTAGATGTTAGGCTGCAGGCTCCCCTCCCCTTCGCTGGCAGCTGTGGGGGGGCCCAGGGGCACGGCCAGGCCCAGGCCCGGCTTGCCCCCAGCAGGGGGAGTGGTGAGCCCGGCCAGGCCACCTGGCCCGGGGGGCCGCACGGCAGAGCTGGACCGGCCCTGCTACCTGCCCCGAGGCAGGAAGGAAAAGGGAGGTTTCCCGGGGTCCTCTGATATTTAACGCTGTAGTATTTCCCCATGAGACTAGATGACGTCCGATGGCAAAAGTAAAAGAGTCTGCTCTCTGGCTTCTGGTGGGATTTTACAGCTTTTATTCTCAAGTCCTGCCTGCTTTGCTGGAGATCCTTCCCGATGGCTCACCAGTGCCAGAGAAACCTCACCCCGCTGCCATCGGGGCTTTTTCCCCGAGGGGCAGGGCCCAGAGGCAGGGACAAGACACCACCCAATAAGGGAGAAGCGGGAGGGAACAGGGCTGGGTTACATTTCAGTGTGGGGGATGGACACTGCTGGGCAAGGACAGATATATAGAAAAAACATTACAAATCCGAAGAAATATAAACCCAATTAATGCATTACAACATAACCCTGTGTATTCACAGAGCTATATCACTTTCTAGTTGGTAAGTCAAACAGTCTACTTCAAAGCTAGTCCGTGATTGGTTTAACTATTGTTGCAATACATTAATTGTATTTCATTTTTATATTGGGGTTTGTAATGTTTCTTCTGTTCCCTGGGAAAATGTATCACAAGGTTTGTCCCGGCTCCTCCACCCCGCCCATCCCCCACACTGGAATGTAACCCAACTCTGTTCCACTCCCACCTTGTCCCTGACTGGGCAGTGGCTTGTCCCTGCCTCTGGGCCCTGCCCCCTGGGAAAAAGCCCTGGGAGGACGGCCATGGGGGCAGGGCCAGGGGCCGGGACTGGAACCAGAACTGGAACCGGACTGGGCTCTGGACTCTGCAGGGGCAGGACCCCAAAATAAAGCCCTGATCCCCCCTGGACAAAGAGCAGACTCTTTCCTTTTGCCATCGACGGACGCCTGCTCTCTCTAAATGAGGAAGTTTGCCTCTGGGTAGCTTTAAGGCCCTGGGAAGGAAGATTCCTTTTGAAGTGGTTTCTCTCTCAAGCTAAATGGAGCACAGGCTCCAAAGGAGAGAGAGAGCCGCTACAAACTCACAGGCTCCAAAGGAGAGAGAGAGCCGCTACAAACTATAACTTCCTGGAAAAATCACTTTCTCAATGTCAAACTACCACAAATAGTATAATAAAAATGCATACCATGCCCTGTATTTTTCTTACTTACATGACAAGCGTATAAGGGAAAAAAGAACAAGTCCATCATAGTCTTCAGTTGATAGCTGTTAATATAAACTAATTCAATTATTAATTATTAATTATTTAAAAATTAATTTAATAAACTGCATTTACTAACTTAACATTCTCCAACACTTTCAACTATAAACACAACTGTAATCAAAAGAAGATCAACATGTATTAAAAAAAAAAAAAAAAAAAAAAAAAAAGTGGTCCTCAAAGTGAATTATTTTTTGGAATTATTTTAGAAATATTTTGAGAAGAATATAAAATTCACATGTTGCTCTTTTTGTATTATGTTGCATGAAGGGTAAAGGAATCTACTGTAGTCATAAGGAGGCAACAGATCCATTTGAGAGGGGTTGTGGCTGTCTTCCAAATTAACCAGAAGGTCAGCATCAGAGGATTTGGAATAAGTATGTAAACGAAACAAATAATGTATATAAAGATGCATAATGCATACAATATGCCTGATGAAATACCTGTCTCCTAGAGCTTCTGGAAAAAAGGTAGAGGAAAATTATCATTCTGTCACTCAAGTGGATCGTAAGTTTTGATATTCAGACAATCAAACTATTTTAAATACCCACTGTGATATTTAGCTAATTACAGAAGAAAGGGGAAATATAGGAAAATGAAAATGACTAGAAGCTGAAGAACTGGAGAATGAAGAAAGGCAAGGCATTAAAAAACATTTCCCAAACATGACTACATATATATTTTTTTTTCTTTTAAAAAATGTATGTTCTATCTTTTTTCAGCCTTTACTGGTGATATTCACAATGGCAGCACTTCATCTAGTTAAAATTACTCACTCTCCTTATCATTTTACTGTTCTAAAATTCAACAGTAAAGTGCAACCTGCTAGAGAATTAGCATTGACTACAAAAATGCAGACAGCAGTGTCTGGAAATGAGGCACTAAAATCTAGTAGAAATAAAAACACACCTAAAAGAAAAACACAAATCTAATACAAATCACCCATCTGCCTAGTCCCAGAATAAAACCATTTTAAATCTTACATCTGAATAGCTATTGCCAATTGTTATATTCTATTTTTAATCAAGCCTTTTAGAAATTCATTGCCTGAAAATACACAGGATGCCTCTACCCTATGTATATTGGTTTGGGGTTTTGGTTTTGTTTTTATAGCTAAGTTTTGATACAGAAGCCAAATAAAAATAGCTAGTGGGAATCACATTCACATCCTCATTATACAAGATGCAGGGACTAAACAGGTGAGAATGTACCTGTAACAGAACATTTTGGTTTTTTCTAGTCATACACGAAGAATATTCAATTAAAACCTAATCAAAACATGAATGCCTAAGTAAAATCCAAGAAACCTAGAAAAATATGTAAAATTTTACAGTGCTTTAAGATATAATATGCTGCTTATTTATTCAGCATACCATGTCAAATACTAAGGTATGTTACACAAGTGGTTCAAAGACGTCACTATTGACATTTTTGCTGTTAATCTTCAAAACTTAGTGATATTTGTAGCATTCCTTTTTTTTTTTCTAAAATGTATCTTCTAAGCACATGTACAAAAATGACAAATATACTGCTAAGAGTGAACTGACTGAGCATTTTATAGCAAGTGTTTACAAAAGCAGCAGCAAACCTATCAGAATTTACATCACTTAAAAAAAGATTACTGTACTTGATTATATTAAAATAACAAGTCATATAATGTGACAGTTGACAGTGTTTAATATGTTTGTTTAAAATCCCCTTTTACTGTTTTGCAGAGTTCAAACCTACTGTCATTTTGCAAACATAAGAAATTTACTGCCTTGCATCTTTAGTGACAGCCCTCAATTTGAAAAAAAAGGCTGTGCTTCATATGAAATCTAACTCAGACTCCAGCAGTTTACTAGAATCCTTGAGGGTATTTTTTAATAATTAAATGGATATGCTCACTTTTTTCAACAAAAAGTAGTTAAAAGAATTTTTTAAAAAGGAAAATATTACTCCTTTTTTTAAAACCAAGACTACTGTTTCAAGTTGTCTGTATAAAAAAAAGCTTATTTCTAAGCTTCACTTTAGGCATTTACTTGTCTGTTGACCTTAGTAGTACAAAGAATTTGAAAGCCAGTCTATTTCAGGTCATTGCTTAAAACAACAGAATTTCTGCAGGTTTTATTTGATGGATTGATTGATTGATTGATGGATTGATCGATTGAGTTTTGTTTTTTTAAAGGAAATCTATTGAAAAAATTACAGGGTAGCATATAGATATTTCATTTTACTGTAGCCTGCATTTTAAAATGTGAGAACATAAAGTAGGTCTGAAAAAAAATTAGAGCGTTGGTTTTTTGTTTTGGTTTGTTTTTTTTAAGACAAGCTCCCAATGTCTTTCTGATGAATAGATTGATGCTTTATAGGGGTAGGCAAAGACATAGACAAGGGAAAAAGAAAGGGGAAAAAAAAGTATATTATCCAAGTAAATCGGTCATTTTTAAAGTCCATAATAATAATAAAAATGGTTTTTTCCATCTAAGTTCAGCATTGAAAATGGACATTTCAGAATTAGTCTCCAATTTTTTACAAGCACATGTATATGCCAGTATGCGTGAATATGATTAATTACTACTTCGGAATTTTACTCTATAAATAAGTCCATCTGACTGAGTAGCAATACTGGAAGGATACTTTTTAGCATAAACCCTTAAGTAATTACAAATACTATTTATATTTACTGAAATTTAAATATATATATATGAGGCATTGTGTTCTATACCTAAATAGACAATGTAATTCTATTAGAATGTCTCTTAAGTGTCATAAACTGTGTATACTAATGTAACTGGAATAATATAATCTTTCTTTATATGGGTTTACCTGAAATACTTTGCTATTTCCTGAAGATTTCATGCTGAAAAATCTCAATTTCAGTTCTGTAGGACACAGCTAAAGATCTATGTTCACTCAGTTTCTATTCACCTGCACTGGTGAATTAGGTGCATTTCCTGGAAGCTCAACCCATGGGAATAGCCATTTCCCTTCAGAAGATAATGTAGTACATAATAACAGGTAGTACCAGCTATAATTTTTTTTTCCTCCAACCATGTTACTGAATTACTTCATGCTGAAGTAACCATAACTTAGAAAGCACTAATGCTAGAAACAAGATGAATAACTCTTGTAAAATAATCTTCCTCAGGGTTTGAGCATTGAAGTAGGTTTAATTGTTGATATAACATTCAATAACTTTCTGTCTAATATCAAAACATAGATCTTTGTACACATTATTGTGTTAGAGAACTGGGGAGAGAAAATGGAACATAGGAACTGCCATTTAGTGTCAGACTTCAGCCACCTTTTGTTCTCTATCTGATCTTGTACTGACTTCAGAGGAATGCCTAAGGAATTCAGCAGAAAAATATTTTTCTCCCCAGCTCTTCATCTAACATCACAACCTCACTTTAACTGGTTGGAGGCAGTGATTGCCCTGAAGCATAAGTTCAAGATTCTTCATAAAGGCTATTTTAAAACATTTTTACATTAAATGTGGACATTTCTATACCCACTAAATTTCAAAACCTTTCCAAGTGTTCCTTCACAAGTCCACCATTAAAAATTATTCATCTGTTCATCTCTAATAGTGTTGTGTAGGTCATGTATATTGCTTTAAATGTCTTCTTGTTTTGATTTCTTCTGGAACTCAGTTTATCCAAAGTGAGCACAAGTCATTCTGGATAGGTGTCTCTGAAACACTGTTTTCCTGCATGGTTGCAGGTGCTTTATGAGCATTACAGAATATGCTCTTCAGTTACCAGGTACTTTGGTTCCTACTAAGTATTCCTATTATTTTTCTCATTTTCTCATCAACAATCTTCTTGTGATGGCCTTGCAGTAAGAAATATAATTGCTGTTTTCTCTTAAGTAATAAATAAAGACAACAGAAACACTTCAGGAAACAGACTTGGTCATCTTTGCTTTCCAAGTAAATATAGAAGAACAATGGTAGGTAATTTCAAAGCTATGAAAGTAAGGAGCAGGAAACATAATTTTTCACTACCAGTGGTCTGTTAGAATAAAGATATTTATTTTTTATTCTAAATATTAAACTGATTTGGAAGGGTAATAAAACTAGAAATAATAACATGCAAATGGTCAAAAAAGACTGAAGAGACTGTGGTTATCAGCAATTCTTTGACCATGTTTGATTATTTTCTTCATCAGCAAACAGGTGTCTCCTATTTTCATTCTTCCCGTCTATTTAGTGATGTTTGATTCAAGGTTTAGAAAAGCTTAAAGGTGCAATTGTAAGGTGCAAGTCAATTTTCTATCCCACTCTTACTTGCATACTGGTAAAAAGATTTGTTCTGTATTATGTTTTGTAAATCTCTCAACAGTTTTAAATATCTGCAGCTAGCTAGATTAAGAAATTAAGATTGCATTCTAGGCGCTATACTGGCAATGCGAGTACTGAAGTTAGCGTAGAATGGTAAAATTTGAAAAAAACAGTATGGTATAAACCTTGTGCAATGCCTTAGTTGTAGCATTGTAATACATTCTCTGGAGAGGTTGTAGGCACTGGGGAAAAATTGAGAAGCATCTGTTTTTCACTCTACGTCTTGCCAGGTTTGACAAACAAAAACAGTTTGAACAGAGAAATTAAATTTATACCTTACTGGTGAGTAATCCAGCAATCTACAGGCTTTTTTCCTGAAATTCTCTCCAACGGGAAGGCTGCCAGACATGGTACATTAGGCACTGTTGAGAATTTTTCTGGTACAATCTGATTGCATGACAAAATAGAAATTAGATAGTGGAGAAAGTCAGTGGAAGAATTTCTATGAATACCAGTATTGGTAACAAATATTATTTTCACTTGTTTTGAAGAAATGCAAACTTTTTTCTTTTATTCATAACCTTAATAAAATGGATAGACCATTATGCATGTGCTGAAAGACATGCTGAGGTGAAGACCATATTGGTTCAGCAGAGAGCTGTGGCTGGAACTCAGGGGAAAAAAAAAAAAAAATAAAAATTGTAACCTTTTGTGGCCTTTAGAAGTAGGAGAGGCAACTCAGGAAGACTTTACAAGGATGTCAGCCTGGTCTAGTTGAAAGTGTCTTTGTCCATAGCAGGAAGTTGGAACAAAATGATCTTCAAGGTCCCCTTCCAAGCCAAACCATTCTATGATTTTCTATGTCATGAGGTTATGGTAGAAAATTGGAAGCACCAAAGCTCAAGCAAAACTTAATTTAAAAAAAATATTTCTATAAATACATTAGCAATAAAAGGAGGGATGAGGAGAATCTTCATACATTACTGGATGTGAGGGGGGAAACAGAGAAACACAAAGTTGAGGTGCTTGATGCCTTCTTTGCCTTAGTCTGTAACAGTAACTACAGTTGTTAGGGGAATCAGTTGCCTGGTGAAAAAGTACATGGAGGTGCTGGTTGACAGCCAGCTGAACATGAGCCAGCAGTGTGCCCAGGTGGTCCAGGAGGCCAATGGCATCCTGACTTGTGTCAGAAGCAACATGGCTAGCAGAAATAGGGAAGGTGTCATTGCCAGGTACTCAGCTCTGGTGAGGTTGCACCTTGAATTCTGTGTTCAGTTTTAGGCCCCTGATGACAAAAACAGTGAAGTGCTGGAGCATGTCCAAAGAAGCTGGAAAAAGGGTCTAGACAGTAAGTCCAATGAGGAGCATCTGAGGAGCTCATAATTACTTGTTAAATGCCTCTGATTAACTTCTGTCTTTTATGTTTGGAAATGAGTTCCAAGAAACCTTGCCCATGACCTTTCCACAGACAGAGATAAAGATAATTGGCCTATAGTGTGCAGTCTTCCATTCCACTTTTTCTTCTTAAAGGTAAACATAATATTAATCTTCTTCCAGCTAATAAATCACCCGTGGCCACTGGCACCTTTAATATCTATGTTGTTATAAGTACTAAAACAGCCATTATACTTTCCTCACAAATTACCTTTCTTTTTCTTAATATATTGTGGGTGGCTGACCACTGATACAAGCACAATAGAGAAGTACCTATTTTCATTGCTGGTTCCTTCATTTACACTGAAACAGTTAGGAAACTTCAGGTACACACTTTTTAAAAATTGACAGTCTTTATAACACATGGTAGCAATAACCCCTACACACCAGCATATAAATTATTCTCTAATAGCAGCTGCATCTACCTGTGTCCTATTGGTTAGTGAGTGGCAAATGAAGGCAATCCAGATGATCATGGTAGCTTGCCTCTTAATGGAAAAGTGTATTTCATCAGTTACTATTTTCCTTAGATTAATGGATAATACTCCCTACAAGATCCCATAAAATAATCCATTGTGTTATTCTGAAGCCACTGCTTATTTTGCTAGTTTTTGACGGGTTTTGTTTAGGTTTGTGATTTTGTTTTTGCTCTTTGTTTTTACTCATTTTGTTTTCTTGTTTGTTTGACTTTTCTCTGACACTTATTTCATGAAACATTAAATAGATGTGTTTGTAAAGAGGCTGATCCAAGGCATGTCTTCCAAAAGCATTTGTTTAGTTTTACTGTCTCCTTCTCATCCATCTTCTGAGTCTTCTCTAGGTTGCCTCCAAGAACTAGTGTCCTTAACATTGCAGGGGTTGTAGAACCTAGAAACTGTTAATTTCCCACATTATAAGACCCAGCTGGATCATCTCCAAATATTTGAATAAATGTTTTACTTGGTTAGAGTGGTAAGATCAGTAACATGAGCTTTGTCTTGTAGTTCAGTCGCAAGCATAGATACACCTACAGTGAACTGTTATCAGTAGAAGACCTCAAATAATAGCATCATACCACCTTAGCTGATTATCACTGTTGTAATTGTTATGCAATCAAATTGGGACAAATGGAGTAGTCTGTGTAATGTTTTAGTAGCTTTCAATTTGCATTGTCTTCCCTGAATTTATTCTTTAGAGCTGTGTGAATAGAGTACAATATACAAAATAAACGTAGCTAAATTACCATTTGCTGCTGCTAACTCTCTTTTTCCTCTTTGGTTGATATACAGTACAGAAACAAAAGACCTAAAAGTAACAATCAATGCTTCCTAATTTTGAGAGCATTTTGGGTACTAATTTGAGTATGTCACTGACTGATACAGAACAATAGACACCTTTGGGGATAGGATCTAAATTGCTTCCCAGATTGAGTTCTCAGTAATGAAGCTCTGGCTGAAGTTGGAAACACACTATTAAATCTGTTGTTAAGTATTATGCTGACAGTTCATTTGGTTTTGCTTCAAATCTGTGGATACCTTTTGAAAAGCAGTAAGAGAATCTGCAGTGATTACACTATTTTCCCCTTTGTTTTGAGAGACATGCTGAGTGTTTCTACCTGAAAAAAAAAAAAAAAAAAAAAAAATCAGTTAATGACATAGGCAAACTTTGCAATTGCCTCGTTGTGGCAAGTGTGCAAATTTAGAATCTGAACTAAAAGAAAGACAAGCCCAGACCACTAATAAGTGTGTGAAGGGATGCTACCGGTATGAGTCTTTTCAGAGAGCTGAAGCAGCATGTGTGGCACATATTGCTGAGATTATTCAGAAATTGAGAGCAAAGATGAATGCATGACCTGCTTTCAAATGAGAATGAATGCAGCTCCTGGTATCTCAGCATGATGTTTTCTTTAGAATCAGAGCCAGCTGCTTCAAAACAATAAAGAAAATCCTCTTCAAGCTGCATCCATCCTTCAAATGGGAGACCAACAATAGCTGGCAGGGACTGGAGGAATTCTGCATTTGCTTTTTCTATATTATTTCAGAAGTCTCC